>NW_027266266.1:2402500-2735398 GCF_022045235.1 Haliotis cracherodii
GATAGTATTTGTCGAGTTTCCATAGCAACGGCTTTGACTGAAAATGGCGGTAGTGCCCTGTCCGGAGCAGATCTTGAAAACCGTACACTATTTCTTGTCTTGCACACAACGGGACATGTCATAGTGGCGGGGGATGTGAGTATTTCATGCTTCTCTCAGTTGCAATACCACGTAAGCTCTAGGTGGGCGAGAATCCCTGACTAGCTTCTGTGACTTGCTGCAATGTGTCATTACCCCAAGACTAAGACCGCTGCTCTGGCTTTCAATCACCGGTTACCAACCGCTATGTATATGTTTAACAGCATTCACTCCTTACAAATCACAATCAAGTACTTCCTTTATTTTTTGAAAATTTGGAAGTAGGTCAATAAGAGTAGCGAAAGTAAAAGGTTGACTTGAATTTTCTTCACCGAAAAAAATGTTAAGACAATGTATCATAATTTTTGTTTTGTATTAATTATATATATTTCATTCTGAACAAGTCATTCAACAACTTATTTAATAATGTAATTAACAATGTATTAAAAATATAGTAATCAGTTTCCTGTCTAGTGAAACAATTAATATACAGTGATCAAGGGGACCCTAAATGTATTTAGTTATGTGTTTTTCTACTTAAACGATTCAGATGTTAACCGAACTAACAAGAAAACACCCCATTATCAGATGCTACTAAAGTGATAGATACTGTATCGCCGTTGCATAACGCAGTTTTATACACTGCTCATGAACTATTAAAAATTAGTTATCCAAAGTGAGGGCAAGGCGTTTCTTGAGGGATTATCATGCGTGACCAACTCGTGTTATTCCGGGACAAGCCGAATAGCTTCTTACAGGTTACGGAATGGGGTGAGTGGTGACGAATGGAGGGACTATATGTTTCACAGCCGACTCTAATGTAGCCGCCTTCAACATTGCCATTGTATCCATGTGCTTGGGGTAGTCATTACCTGGTATGCATCATACATTTTCTTCACCGTGACGAGCGAACGCTTTACCCACTGGGCTACCCCACCGCTCTTGATTTTGAGAAGTAGAAACCGCCAATATAATGCGTTGTTAAACGTAATGAGGAGGAAATAACGAGCCTGATCCCCCTCGTCCATGTTTCCTTGACTGTCTTGTTAACGGGTGGTTGGGTAGCAGGGGCTCGCTAAAGTGGAGGCTCGTCACGCCGAAAGTTCGGGTTCGATTCCCACCTGGGTACAACGTATAAAGCCCATTCGCCTGGAATATTGCCAGACACACCGTGGCAATCCAGTCACTCACTCACTCATTATGACGCTACGCTTGCTGTTTCCCCAGGGTATCGGCGGCTGTGATCAACGCCTCGTCAAGGAATATGGCCGGGTTGTGGGGTATGTACACTGTCATTAACCTGTATTACATGTTACATTAACGGCTCTTTCAGGCTTCGGGTTCGAATCTCCGATTATGATCCTTGTCAGTCAGCAGAGTGGTAAACGTCTAATGCCAATATCACGCCCTGAGTTACTGGTACCATATTAAACCATGTCAATCACTCACTCGGATTAAATGATTAATAATGTTTCTTGCTTTGTCAGTCATACCCGTGCTGGGTTTTTACCAAGGGGTAAATGCGTGAGAGCACTCACTCACTCACTCACTCACGCACGCACGCACGCACGCACTCACTCTTGTAGAGTTATACCAACTTGCCACATACCATACATAACAACTCATTCCCCCATATTTCACATCGTCACGTTTCCAAATGTATGTTTCAGCGTGTTTCACGGCAGAATCCCATCCCTCATCATCTCCGACCCCGCCATGATAAAACAGATTTGTGTAAAGGACTTCTCCAACTTTGTAAACAGATCGGTGAGTTCTCCCTGATCAGGGTTAAGGGTGTCAGGGGTGGTGTGATTGCCCAGTGGGGAGTTCTCCCAGGTCAGGGTGTCCGTCCTTTAGGGGCGATGTGATTGCCCAGTGGAGAGTTCTCCCAGATCAGGGTGTCCGTCCTTTAGGGGTGGTGTGATTGCCCAGCGGAGAGTTCTCCCAGATCAGGGTGTCCGTCCTTTAGGGGTGGTGTGATTGCCCAGTGGAGAGTTCTCCCAGATCAGGGTGTCCGTCCTTTAGGGGTGGTGTGATTGCCCAGTGGAGAGTTCTCCCAGATCAGGGTGTCCGTCCTCTAGGGGTGGTGTGATTGCCCAGTGGAGAGTTCTCCCAGATCAGGGTGTCCGTCCTCTAGGGGTGGTGTGATTGCCCAGTGGAGAGTTCTCCCAGATCAGGGTGTCCGTCCTCTAGGGGTGGTGTGATTGCCCAGTGGAGAGTTCTCCCAGATCAGGGTGTCCGTCGATTTTGTCCATTCTCCCAGGCCACGATGTCAGCCCCTTCGAGTGTTCGGGGCAGTTTTTGTAACAGTCGCCTGCTTCAGGAAGCATCATGTGCTTGTTATGCCCGTGTTCACCGGTACTGTGTGAAAATTTTCACTTGCATGATAATCGGAGAGTATGTCTGTAAGTAAAATAAGAGCATTACAATAAACCGTATCATATGAGAATATATGGTGCGTATTTGAGCGGAAGCTCCAACATGCTGTAATAGTACTTGCTTGTTGCTGTTTCCCAGACGTTCGGCCCTGTGCCCAAGATTGTGATGGACTGTATCGCTGAGATCTACGACGAACACTGGAAGTTCATGCGCTGTGTCCTCAGTCCAACATTCCGTACATCTAAACTCAAACAGGTAACTAGAAAGTGTTTTTACTCGTAAAAACATATGTCTCCCCCCACTCCCCTAACCCCCATTCATTCGTTTACTTCACGTTAAAGCCCATTTCTTCATTCCCACCCTCCATTACTAAATAACAGAGACAAAAATAGAACTCCTAGAAATTTCAAACAACTAATGGGCACCACTTCAGTGCTGGGTTAATGTGTATACAAAGTTTCGCGAAAAAATATTAAACGGTTTCTGAGTTATGGTCAGGAAACAAAGCTTACCCCCATTCAGAGCCTATGTTCAACTTATCTCCATGGAAACGAGAAAAAATAAAAATGTCAAAAATCTCTAAATAGCAAAAGGCACCACTTCAGTGCTGGGTTAATGTGTATACAAAGTTTCGCGAAAAAATATTAAACGGTTGCTGAGTTATGGTCCGGAAACGGTGGGAACGCCGACGCCGACGCCGACACCGACGGGAACCGTGCCAAAAACAATATGTCTCCCTCCATTCTGGGGCAGACATAAATATATACAGAGGAACTCAAACAGGTAAATATATACAGGTAAACTCAACAGGTAAATATATACAGGTGAACTCAACAGGTAGATATATACAGGTGAACTCAACAGGTAAATATATACAGGCGAACTCAAACACGTAGATATATACAGGTGAACTCAACAGGTAGATATATACAGGTGAACTCAACAGGTAAATATATACAGGTGAACTCAACAGGTAGATATATACAGGTGAACTCAACAGGTAAATATATACAGGTGAACTCAACAGGTAGATATATACAGGTGAACTCAACAGGTAAATATATACAGGCGAACTCAAACACGTAGATATATACAGGTGAACTCAACAGGTAAATATATACAGGTGAACTCAACAGGTAGATATATACAGGTGAACTCAACAGGTAGATATATACAGGTGAACTCAACAGGTAAATATATACAGGTGAACTCAACAGGTAGATATATACAGGTGAACTCAACAGGTAAATATATACAGGCGAACTCAAACACGTAGATATATACAGGTGAACTCAACAGGTAAATATATACAGGTGAACTCAACAGGTAGATATATACAGGTGAACTCAACAGGTAAATATATACAGGTGAACTCAACAGGTAGATATATACAGGCGAACTCAACAGGTAAATATTTACAGGTGAACTCAACAGGTAGATATATACAGGTGAACTCAACAGGTAGATATATACAGGTGAACTCAACAGGTAAATATATACAGGTGAACTCAACAGGTAGATATATACAGGTGAACTCAACAGGTAAATATATACAGGTGAACTCAACAGGTAGATATATACAGGTGAACTCAACAGGTAAATATATACAGGTGAACTCAACAGGCAGATATATACAGGTGAACTCAACAGGTAGATATATACAGGTGAACTCAACAGGTAAATATATACAGGTGAACTCAACAGGTAGATATATACAGGTGAACTCAACAGGTAAATATATACAGGCGAACTCAAACACGTAGATATATACAGGTGAACTCAACAGGTAAATATATACAGGTGAACTCAACAGGTAGATATATACAGGTGAACTCAACAGGTAAATATATACAGGTGAACTCAACAGGTAGATATATACAGGTGAACTCAACAGGTAGATATATACAGGTGAACTCAACAGGTAAATATTTACAGGTGAACTCAACAGGTAGATATATACAGGTGAACTCAACAGGTAGATATATACAGGTGAACTCAACAGGTAAATATATACAGGTGAACTCAACAGGTAGATATATACAGGTGAACTCAACAGGTAAATATATACACGTGTCCTCAAACAGATCAATACACAGGTGAACGCAGGCATACACAGACTGACGTCTGTCGTAATGTAGGATCCTTTGGTTAGATCCACCACAACGAGTATGGTGCTGCAAAACCATTATTATCATTATCAGTGGAATCAGCGGATCCTGACAAGGATAAGGGATGCAACTTTACATCGTATATTACTGCGCACACAGCATAGTGCCATTGACTTGCCTTTGCATGTGTTTGTGACGGGTGCCACCGGTGGGGCAGGATACGCTCACCTTTTCGCGAACACATGGTATCATTCCTGTTTGATAGTGATTCATAAACACATGCTCATGATATACTCGGGATCGGGATCGTACATTCGACTCTGCTTTATGCAGAGATTTCTATTGATTATGGAAAGGGTTTTGTCGCTTTATTTATGTGAATCTGAATGTCGGGGGATACGGAGAACAGTAGTCTAATGACACTTGTCCTCTGTGTGAACTGATCCTGTGTGTTGTCTAACTCATTATTTTTCACGGTTCACCATGATTATGTTTCTAGGTTTGTCAGCACCATTCCCATGCTCGTGGGTTTCATCACTTCGGGCTTTCCTCCCACATTAAGCTGACACGCCGTGATATAAATGGAATACTGTTAAAAGCGGCGTTAAACCCAACTCACTCACTCAACATTTTGCGACTGATGTGTTTAGATGATGGAGCTGGTTGAGAGATGTTCCGACCTGCTGGTCAAGAACGTGGATAAACAAGGAAAGGAGAAGAAAAGCGTCGATATGAAACAGTAAGGCTCGATTTGGGCAGACACTATTAATAGCACACAGTTGACTTGCTAATCGACCCGTGAAGATCCGGGTTAGAATAGGTCTTTAGCAACCCGAGCTTGCCGTAAAAGGCGACTATGCTTGTCGTAAGAGGCGAGTAACGGGATCGGGTGTTCTGGCTCGCTGACTTGGTTGAAGCATGTCATCGAATCCCAATTGGGTTGATCGATGCTCATGATATCAATCACTGGATTGTCTGGTCCAGTCTCTGTTATTTACAGACCTCCGTCATATAGCTGGAATATTGCTGAGTGCGGCGTAAAACAACAAACCAACCAACCCTTTTTCTAACCTCTATTTTGGGGGCAGTAGATGGACTCTTGACTCTAACCTCGTAGATATCCGGGTGAGAAAATGTCTCCTATAAATATGTCAAGATAGACACAGTTTTATGGATTACAACTTATATACAACTTTAATACTGTGAAAAGCGACGTTTCGGAATAGATCCTTATACTGTTGTCAAGAAAGAGAGTCATAAAATTGTGTCTATCTTGTCATCCGTCAACTTCTAAGTAATGCCTATCAAACAATTTACGTAAGGGGCGATAAATTGAGGTTCGGTGACATGGTTGATTGTGTGATACCACACCCAGTGGCTTTAGAAGTTGCTCATACCGTCATCCATTGATTTGCCTGGTTGAGACTCGATTATGGACATATGCGGCGTTAAACAACGTTCACTTTCTCAATCCTGAATGATACAGGAACACAATTTAATTAGTGTAACTGACTGTCAAATAACAAAGAGTGGAGTTGTGTTTTACGCCGTTTTGGACACTTTGGGTATAACGGCATGACAGCTTAACGCATGGGGGGTCCCCCGAGACGTTTACCCCCTTGCTGAAAGTTACGAGCACAAGTAACGGTGCTGACAAACGGTAAAGGGATGCAAGGCTGCCAAACATATTAGCATCCTCCCTAGCGTGAGTGAATCCCTAGCATATGTAGCAGTATTCCAGCAATTTCAGGGCTACACTCATTGCACCCATGTGGGGAATCGAACCCGGGGGTTTAGCGTGACATGCGAACGCTTTAACCACTAGGCTACCCTACCGCCCCGGAAAGTCCTTGAATCTTCGCGGATAGTATTATGATGACAGTACTTATTTTATTCACGAATACCTGCCACAGATTGATCACTAGGACATGTTGACTCACTTGCTGTTACAGTGTGATGGGATGTTACACCATGGACGTCATCGCCCACACCGGCTTCAGCATCGACCTCGACAGCCAGTCCGACCCAGACAACGTCTTCGTCACGTACTGCAGGAAGGCCTTTAAGCTCACCTTCCCAATCATATTTCTGGTGACACGTAAGTCTCGTTACAAGACGTGATCTCGCGATATCCAGAACACAAGTATTGAAATACCTAATATAGGATTTTTAGCTGTTTGAAGCTGATCCAGAAAGGTTCTTGCAACGACTATAGATGAAACGTGGTTCATCACTTTCAATCTTATTTCAAACAACGAACTGCTAGTACTTTGTCACTGCACGTTCCCCATTTTCCAGAGGTCACAGATTTAACTTGTCACAGCGAAACAAATTGTTCAGTTTTGTGGACATACCTCAATGCCATAATGTAATGTCAATAAAACAAGATTTCACTCTTACGCATTTCTTTTTATATGAATCTGTGAACTTATCAACCCTTATACCTCAGAACGGCACTCGATAGTATCTCACAATAACTACGATCTCTTAATGACATGTTGAGACATGTCACTGTCGTGTACCTTCATAATTGTCCCCTCTGGGTATTCTGGGAACGAATAAGTCACCAGTATTCTATGTTCTCCTATTCTATGTTCTCTCTAACAACCTACTAATGAGGATCGAGTGGTCAGGCCCGGTGACTAGGCTGAGTGCGTGTCATCGCACCTAAGTGGCATTGATCGTTGACAGACGGCCGTGACAGTACTGGAATATTTCTCACAGCTGCATTTTATAAACATTAAATCACTCAATCACCTTGATATTGTTCTTGAATCCGATAATTTCAGTCCTCTTTCCCTTCACCAAGTCGATTTTCGAGAAGATTGACTTCCAAGTTTTGGATTTCGACAAGGACAAGGCCAAGTTCCGCGCTGTGGTGAAACAGGTGATCGAAGACAGGAAGAACAACCCAGACTCGGTGAGTTTACTCGAAGTCCTTTACGTGGAACTCCTCTAACTCCAGCTCGTATATCTCGAACTCTGATAACTCGTCAAATAGCTTAAGACGACTGAACCTTATTTCCGACAGAATCCTTATTAGTACAACAAATATGTATTGTCAATGCAGGAGAATCTTGATCATCCGCCCAAACAGATTTCATCTGTCGTAAAGGGCGAAAGAGCTGTTAAAATTGTATGAATGGATCACTTAAAATCAGTGATGACACCAGGTGTTCGCGAAAAGGGTAAGCATGTCCTGACCCACCCGCAGCATCTGCCATTCACACAATTTGCATTAAAACAATAAGTATTAATTACCTGACGCCACACAGCAGTACTTCCATCAGCGACGGCGGCCTCTAACCAAACGCATCAAACCGCACGTTTCAAACTGAGGCCAAGGCGATGCTCCTAAAGACTTTGGTGTTACGAGGATGTACTGAAGTTAACCTTTTTGAATTTTTCTGTTCGAAAAAAGTTTTGCTTTTTGCTTTTACGCACATTGCAGACCAAAATGACGCACATTGCAGACCAAACTGACACACATAGCAGACCAAACTGACACACATTGCAGACCAAACTGACGCACATGGCTTACCAAACTGACACACATTGCAGACCAAACTGACACACATTGCTGACCAAACTGACGCACATTCCAGACCAAACTGACACACGTTGCAGACCAAACTGACACACATTGCAGACCAAACTGAGACCAAACTGACACACATTGCAGACCAAACTGACACACATTGCAAATCAAACTGACACACATTGCAGACCAAACTGACGCACATTGCTGACCAAACTGACACACATTGCAGACCAAACTAACACACGTGGTAGAAAAAAATGAAACACATAGCAGACCAAACTGACACACGTTGCAGACCAAACTGACACACGTTGCAGACAAAACTAACACACATTGCAGACCAAACTGACGCACATGGCTTACCAACTGAGACCAAACTGACACACAATGCAGACCAAACTGACACACGTTGCAGACGAAACTGACACACGTTGCAGACAAAACTGACACACATTGCAGACCAAACTGACGCACATTGCTGACCAACTGAGACCAAACTGACACACAATTCAGACCAAACTGACACACAATGCAGACCAAACTGACACACGTTGCAGACCAAACTGACGCACATTGCAGACCAAACTGACGCACATTGCTGACCAAACTGACACACATTGCAGACCAAACTGACACACATTGCAGATCAATCTGACACACATTTCAGACCAAACTGACACACATTGCAGACCAAACTCACACACATTGCAGACCAAACTCACACACATTGCAGATCAAACTGAGACCAAACTGACGCACATTGCAGACCAAACTGACACACATTGCAGACCAAACTGACGAATATTGCAGACCAAACTGACACACATTGCAGACCAAACTGAAACACATTGCAGATTAAACTGACACACATTGCAGATCAAACTGACACACATTGCAGACCAAACTGACACACATTGCAGACCAAACTGACACACATTGCAGACCAAACTGACACACATTGCAGATCAAACTGACACACATTGCAGACCAAACTCACACACATTGCAGACCAAACTCACACACATTGCAGATCAAACTGAGACCAAACTGACGCACATTGCAGACCAAACTGACACACATTGCAGACCAAACTGACGAATATTGCAGACCAAACTGACACACATTGCAGACCAAACTGAAACACACTGCAAACCAAACTGACACACATTGCAGACCAAACTCACACACATTGCAAAACTGACCCCATAAGGAACATCATCTCTTAGCAGGGCTACGGCGACATTCTACAAACGATGCTTGACACCAACAAGGAGGGGTCTGCAAGAGACCCGGATGACGACTCCGATGACGACACTGAAACAACATTAGACTTCAAGTACTACAAGAAGCGAGGTATTCACCGCGCAGTGCATTCGCAAATACTCGTGTCATTCCGGGACAAACCGGAAAGGCATAAGCGGTAAAGACACTGGTGACCAACTCGTGTTATTCCGGGACAAGCCGAATATCAGGTTACGGAATGGGCGAGTCATTACACTACGAACATTGTACAGCTGGTAGCCATGCGTCGTAATTTACTAGGTCTACAGTATAGTTTACAGTAGACCGTTACATTTTGTACCGTGAAATAAACAGCTTTAAACTGCCATCCAATCAGTCTTCTGCATCGACAGGCCAGAGCGGGTACGGTGTGTTATAAGTGCAGAGATGTATGTTCTTCGTTTCTTTTCTTCGTGTAAAAAATGGCAGAAGTGACCCCTCGCCTTCAAAGGCCAGTACTCAACCTCGCGGTCGGCTGTATTCTCGTTGGAGATTTGATTGGTCGGCTGTATTCTCGTTGAAGACTTGTTTTCCTGACTCTGGAAACTGATTGTATGGAGATTGTTTTTACTTTATAAGGTCTGACGAACTACGAGATATTCTGCAACTCCCATATCTTTCTACTCGCCGGTTTCGAGACGACGTCAAAAGCCCTGACCTTCACGGCCTACAATCTGGCTACGCATCCAGAGATCCAGGAGAGGCTGTACCAATCGATAATCAAGCATATAGGAAATGTAAGTACAGTCGGGATCCATTAGAGTTTGTACCAGTCGATAATTACGCACACTGTAGGACTATCGATGATCCATCGCTATGTGTTTATTCAGCAGGTAAACCTAGTTTTTGAACATGACATACAGTCAAACAATCGTTATCTTCAATTCGGATGTGTCGAATCCCCGGTTGTGTCCCGGCAAACTCTTACTATATGCATCACTACTTTAACCCGTATGTGCCGAATTATCTCAAATTCGTCCGAAGAGTTAAAGCTAATTTATAACCGAACTCAATTTGTTTTGAAAGCACAAGAATTTGTATAAAGTATAATGGTCAAGTATGAAAGTCAATACTCAAACCCAACAACTGACCGTCACCAGATCAATAAACAAATGGTATTCACATAATACGTACAATGCAATACGTTTGATTTATGTTGTCTTATGGCTTTGTCAGACGATAATAAGGTCGAGCTAAAAGCATCAAATCCGGATAATTCATCTCTGGTCTCCGTGAGTTCGAGACAATGGGGTTCAAATACCCGTTAATTATTTTAAAATTCCCCTTTCCATTATTGTCATACAACTAAATGTGCAGCGAAGTCCTATTTTTTAGATTATATATATGGTTATATTGTCAGTGCTTCTATCTATGAACTATTTCCCGTCACCATGTACTGATATTGTGTGTGTGTGCTGTATACAGAACAAGCCTACATACGTCGAGGTGACTAAACTTCAGTACCTGGAGAACGTGTTCATGGAGACACTGAGGCTCTTCCCCCCGGCAACCAGGTGTGTTGAGTTCCAAACATTTCCAAAAATTTCGCATCTATACATTTAATACGTTTGTTGTTTAACGCCGCACTCAGCAATATTCCAGCTATAAGACAGCGGTCAAGTAATCGAGTCTGGACCAGACAATCCAGTGATTGACATCATGACCATCGATCCACGCAATCGGGATACGATGACATGCATCAACCAAGCCAGCGAGTCTGACCACCCGATCCCGCTAGTCGCCTCTTACGACAAGCATAGTCGCCATTTACGACAATAAGGGGTTGATGAAGACCTATTCTACCCCGGATCATCACAGGTCTTAATACACTTGAAATCATCGACAAATAAAAATAGCGGTGCTTTTTCGATTTTTTGTTGAGGAACGACGGATCCGTAAACCTGTTTTAGGAAGTCTGGTTACATTGTCTGTCTACTAGTTGTCATATTTTGTAAACTAACGATTAATCAATTAGTTAACAGAATAAACTGGAAGCTTGTGTGATTGTTTGTTATTTTCACACCGCAGACAGCAATGTTCCAGCTATATCCCAAACAACTATAGACTGCTGTAACAAAGTGAGCCCTGATCTCTTGCAGGAACACTCGAGTTGCAGCGAAGAGCACCACCATCAACGGGTACCACATCCCCGCCGGCATGCCCGTCATCATCCCCGTGTACGCAGTTCAACATGATCCGGAGTTCTGGGCCGATCCGGAAAAATTCGACCCTGACAGGTATGCCATTTTTTTATTCTGTATTGTAAACATTACCCAAATTTCTCTCGGTCGGTTATCTATTACTTTTGCAGGGGGGGTCAATCCATCACCACCCCCACCCCCGTCTCAATAAGTCTCTCCCTCCCCCACCTAGACTAACGCTTATTAACTAAACGTTAGTCTTTGATAGATTACGCTTAGTATCTGAACATATATTATTTTGATAGAAACAAGCAACTACATTTTAATTGAACAGCCTTAATGAGATGGGAGATTATGACATTATGAGTTATGACATTACAGTGAGGGATAGATGTTCGAGAAAATATGTTTCTGGGACATTGAGACAGGCTATTCACCACCCCACAGTCTCTCCATCACCCTCCCCCTTTCTCTCCAATACATACTTATTAATATAAAAAATTCCAAAATCACACTTCTGCTCGAACAGTTTAAATGCAATAAGTTATTATCAAACCGATGCTTAGATTGGTTGGCTGTTCCAGGTTCCTCCCCGAGAACAAGCACGAGCTGCACGAGTATATGTGGATGCCATTTGGCGTCGGACCCCGGAACTGTCTAGGAATGAGGCTGGCCTTGTTGGAGGCCAAGATGGCGATAGTGGCTTTGGTGCAGAACTTCCGGTTTGTGGTAACTCCGGAGACAATAGTGAGTTGTATTTCCATTGGTCAGTTTTATTACCATTAGCTTAATTATGTTCTATGTGACAGAAAGGATTGTGAGGAAATCTTTAACACTTATTTAATTGTCTCATGTCGTGTTTCTGATTAAACTGGGTTTTTTTCAGGCTCCTGAAAAACTACAAAACGGAGGTTTTATTCGACCGGAGACTCAGGTGTTCGTCGGTGTTGAACGGCGCGAGTAGACTCAGCCAGAATCACATGGCCGCTAACACTGAACGGCTAACCTGACAAGGGAATGCGTTTTGACAGTGGAAGTATTGTGAGACCCATGGCGCAGTGTTCGAATGCAAGACGCTCCCCGCAGTGCGGTACAGCGAACGAGCTGCAGAAGATCTGAACAGCTGGCTGACCTTGTGTTGGTTCAGACCCGCTTGATTGGGCGTCGATATACCATCAAGTCAGAGAGACTCTGTGAATAGCTGTAGAAAACGTTTCACGATCACTCACCACGTTATAGCCTCCCTCTCCTCCCCCACCCTTTTGAAGGGTTCTCATCAGGTTAATCAGGTTAAAAGGTTTTTTTGGGAGTGAATTTTGCGAAGTTAGACCACAAATATTTATTTGACTAATGTTTGGCTTACAAACGCGAACTGTTTCCTTCTCGAATACAGTATTTGCATTATCGATCAATTTCTTTATTTAATTGTGCCCCACCTTTCGAAAAAAGATGTCCTCACTTGCCATATTTTATATAGATCGAAAATAATACTGCGATCTTGCATTACTTTATTTATGCTTGCATCAGAAGACAGCTTTAACCGCCACATGTTATCCTCCAATGTTGTGGGCAGGCAGTTGTGTTCTCTCCTGAAGACAGTTTAGTCTCCAAATCAAAGCTTTTGTTTTGTTTACTGCATTGTGTTATGAACACACAATACCATTTAGAAAGTGGTCAAATGTAACAAATGTTATATATGGAATAACACTTTCTGTGTAAAGTACAGATTCTCGTTCCCGTCCGGGATTCGAACCCACACTGCCAGAGTGAGGCACCTAATCCCGGACGGGACTCAACCCCAAACAGACCGAGAATCTGTACTAGTCAGAAAGTGTTATCCCAAATATACATTTGTTGCATTGTGTTAATTCGACAGAGATTTGTTGGAGTGTGTGTGTAATAAACAGTTGTTCTCAGGAATCGTCAGTGTTCCGAGTCTTATACTTTTACTGTCATAACGGGATCGGGTGGTCAGGCTCGATGACTTGTTTGATCATCGCATCCCAGTTGCGTAGATCGAAGCTCATGATCTCAATCACTGGGTTGTCTGGTCCAGATTCGACTATTTACAAACCGCCTGTCATATAGCTATAATAGTGCTGATTGTAGCGTTAAACAACAAACAAACACGTTTGCTGTCAAATCGTGAATGAATTAGATCGCATGTAGTTGATGTCACAATCGTCAAGTTCAATGTCATGAGACTATTTGTTAACATTTCGAATCAAATTTTACAATTATAATTTTGTCGATGCAGTCATTATGCTAAACAATTTGAAATTGGAATTATTCAATTTGGTGGGTCGGCGGGGTGGTTAGAGCTCATCACGCTGACTTCCTGGGTTTCGACTCCCCGAATGGGTGGCATGTAAAGGAGGCATTCGTGACCAACTCGTGTTATTACGGGACAAGCCGAATAGCGACTCGTGCCCCTCTCGTGGCCATATTTGCGACCGGGGTCCGTCTTAGCGCAAACGGGCATACCTAAAACAATTGTCAACTCGTTGCGTAATGTTTCACGTATATGTCCCAATATTATATATATTTCAGATGCAATTAAAAGCACATCGGGACGTGCGGATTTATACAATATGATTGACCACATTTAACTGTGTCTTGGGTATATTTTTAGATGCAAGACATATGTAAAAACAAAAATTGTTTTTGACGGATTCTTTGACGAAGAACTTGAAATCATAAACGCATTCTGATTGGTTTGTCGTATTTTCGCACAAAACATTCATCGATAGGGGGACGAGTCTTCTTGCAGGTTACGGAAAGGGGCGAGTGGTGACGAATGGTAATGGAGGTAATTGTGAGAGTCTTCGTCGTTGATACTTTGGTTCTGTAGTTACTTCTTGTATCATCCTGTGGTGCCTGTTGTGTTTGCACAATTGTCCGTTGGCAGAGAGTAAGGCCAGTGAACACGACTTTACTTAACAAACCGTTGTTACCGGAAAAAACCAGTGCGCATGTCACCTGGCTTATCATACTAGTCCTACAACTAGTTACAATGACTACAACTCAACTACAATTACCAAAATGCCTGACCATGTTTAGTGATGTAATGAAATTAAACCGTGTATAACTCTCGGAAGTCAAATGAGCAAACCTCAGTGTGTGGATCTGTGTGTGGGCCTGACCCTGAGCAATGTGAAGAGTAGATGTGGCACATGTTGCACGAGAAATGCCCTTTGTGCAAAAACTGAACCTTCACACAGCCTAGTCCACATACCAGCTACATCCCAAAAGAGACCATGTAATAGATATCTATTATATGGTCTCTGATCCCAGCAACATGTTGATAATCATCTCTCGGCTGCAATTTCGTGGTTCGATCGTAGCGCGATTACGGGGTATGTCCCTTTCATGTAATAAAATGGGTCCGACCTCGCGAAGTGCATCAAATCACTTGAGCGCCTAATTAAAAACATGAAAAGATTTGGAAAAGATCTGTCGACACCCATTTGACGGAACACATGCTCTGCAAATCCTGCAATCGACAAGGCAGGGGCCATGTTGAATGTCGACTTCGTTCTGAGATTTTGACGGGACTATAGTCTATAGGTATGGGCTCGTTAGTCCAGCCAAAATGTAACTCCATAATTCCAACCCAGTTCGGCAGGTTTGGAAACTGGGCTTTTATATTCAGTTAACTCCCTTGCCTCGGGAAGGTTGAGAATGGAATCTGGGTGACGTATATCCGTCGACATCGATCCGCACCGTCCGGTTAGTTTCCTACTCCAGTAAAGGCGAGCATCTTTACCTGCCTCTGTACCCGCGACACTCTTTGTCTTGGTAACTCTGCTCTTAATCTACAAACAAGTCTTTGATTTAACAATATCAGAGTTTCAGATAACTTTTTGAGCAATTGAGTCTTTACTCGACGGGTTCTATTTCAATTGATTTATTACATTTTTCATTCGGTAACCAATATTTTTTCACTCATCTAGTTATCACTCTTTTTGGAATTTTCCCAAAATGAGTAAACATTTAAGATTTAAAAAAAATATCAAATAATGGTTTCAATATAAAGGTTCTAAATATAAGACTGACTCGGAAAGTAAATTAGCTCGTAATTGTGTTTCGGAAATTAGCTCCGTTGTTCGCATGCTGAAAAAGCTACATTGGGTATTTACGTCTGCTGTTTTTATACATTTGAGCTTTTCATTTAATACATGCGTTTCTGTACACAAGTTAATTGAAAGTAATTGGGTTTGGGCTGACTATTATTGAAGGGGGGGGGGGGGGGGGGGGGGGGGAGGGTATTTTATGCAAATACGCAGCTTACCTGCAGCTCTGCAATATGCATAGTTGAAACATCTTTCTTCCAACTTGTATTCCGAAATGATGTTATTCGGAAATTGTAATTATGTTTGCTTTTCCTCCTGACCAAGTCAGGTACAAATGAGTGAGTTAGGTTTAACGCCGCTTTTAACAGTATTCCAGTTCCACCATGACGTGTCAGCTTGGTGTGGGAGGAAAGCCCGAAGTGATGCAGGTCTCAGACGTTTACCACTTTGGTGAAACCCACGAGCACGGGTATGGTGCTGACAATCCTAGAAACATAATTAGGGCGAACCGAGATTCAAACCCACAATCATAGGTTTCTGGCGTGCCCAAGGGACGCAACTCTGCACAGCGCATAGCGGCGCCTTCAAATGAGTACTAGTACATCTAAGTGTTCAAACATCTTTCTCGTCCATGCTGACTAATATATTGCAAATATACGTCCCTATGTGGCGTGGAATCTGTGATGAGCTGTGTCAGAATAGGTCTTCAGCAACCCATGCTTGCCGTAAAAGGTGACTATTCTTGTCATAAGAGGCGACAAACGGGATCGGGTGGTCATGCTCGCTGACATGGTTGATGTAGGTCATCGTATCCCAATTGTGTGGATCGATGCTCATGATGTCAATCACTGGATTGTCTTGTCCAGACTCGATTATTTACAGACCGCCCTCATATAGCTGGAATATTGCTGAGTGCGGCGTAAAACAACAAGCAAACTAGTGTGGAACTACATCACGTGTAAGCTTCCATGGTATTTGAAGAGGGTGTAAGTTTCCACCTCACACCCACAAGGACAGAACACGAGTATTTGCCATCAATTAAATACACAGAGACAAACTTAGTCTGAACAATTTATTGAAGTTGAGAGCACGGGGCGCGATAATGAACGGATCTGTGACTTGATGTGTGTTGTCTCTGTGATAATGATGGAGATACTGGTCTCATTCGGGAATTACACGGGAGAGAGTGTGTGAGTTGGGTTTGTCTCCGCCTTGAAGGGTATTTCGCTATAGCATGGCTGTCAACCTCAATGTGGTTGGAAATACACATCGTAAAACGTCATCACTTCGTAGAAACCAACACCGCTCACCAACGAAAGATCCCAATCAAAGCGAAAATTGATTCAAACCCCCAATCATGGAAACACATGCTTCTTTAACGTAACTGGTTTAAAATATTGGCATATGCTGAATTAAAACAACAGTTAAACAACATCATGACGTGTCTATGTTCTTTTGTCCACTCGGAGGTAGATACCGTTCTGTGCTCTCACGAAACCTCCCTTCTCCAGTTTGGGCGGAATCTGAAAATGAAAATACGCTTTGACGCCATGGTTTTATTCTAACGGATGACCGTGTACCGGTTGTTGTGTATTGAAACGACTTCATCCCTTTAATGATTGGTCAGTGAGGACAGGGAAATAATTCTTTGGTTTGTCCTTGATACATTGCCCCGGGGGAGTCAGGCCAGAAAGGGCCCCCACTAGTCCTGCACCATGACCGTGGAATATATTTATTTTATGAAAAAATAATAATCTAGAAATGCATACAAAAGCAAGTCTAGCCAGCTCAAGCTAGCTCTATTAATCAGCATAGGGATTTTTTTTATTTTTAGAGTCAAGAAGGATATTGTGTAATATAAGATTTCAGAGACTAAATGTTAGTCTAGGTCCCCACCAATATATGCTTGTACAGGGAGACTTACTAGATCCGGTTGTCAGGCTTGGTGACTTGGTTGAGTGAGAATCATCGTACCCCGTCATCGTGTCGGTATTTGCTTATGATATCAATTACTGGCTTGTCTGGTCCAGATTTGATTTACAGACCACTGTCATGTCGAATATAGCGTTAAACAACAAACAAACAGGGATATAAGCGTGATTTATACCTATAATACAAATGAACACGATATGGTAACAATAATTTCTCTAAGTGATCACTTTACTATGGAATTAACTTAACCCCGAATCGCCATCGGCAAGATTTCTCGAAGGCTATGTTTCCTGGTATTATATTTCAAGGCTATATGTATCTACTCTACCTCAGTGTCTGGCGCTGCACGGAACCGGAAGTGTTGCAGAACTGTCACAAGCGCCATCTTGAATTCTAAAAATGCCAGCCTCATTCCCACACAATTCCGGGGACCGATGCCGAATGGAGCAAAACAGTAATCGTGCATGGCTGTCTTGTTCACGGGGAGAAACCTAAAACAAACAGGATCCAGTGAGTGAGTGAGTGAGTTGGAAGGGTTAAACGTTATTTTTCGTAATGTGAGGCTCCATCATCACATGTCAACTACCAAATGAACAACAAAATGGCGCATCGTGGCAAGCCATGGATGGTCGCCACACACCTGTCAGGCTCGAACCTCTCTGGTTCCTTCCAGAACTCTGGGTCGTGGTGCATGGCGTAGATGGGGAAGTTGACGGACGTCCCGGCCTTGATGAGGTAACCCTTAATGGTTATGTCGTTCTTAGCCATGCGAGCGAATCTGGAAAAGATAGTAGCAGACAGTAGCACCACACAGGCACTGGCGTAGGAACTGCTTCTGAATCTGTGTTCAAAGACCCTGAATGGGATGAGTGAGTGAGTGAGTGCCTGAGTGCCGCTTGAAACAATATTTGCGGAATTAGATTCACTCATATTATTTGTGATAACCTAATTTCGTTCTATTAAACAAATCATTGCGTTACAATAAATATTTGCATAATCATAAAAAATATCTACAAAAATTAGTGTTCATTTTCGATTCTGATTATATTATAAGCACGTGTTTATGAATCACTACCGAACAGCGATGGCAACAGATGTTCGCGAAATGTTGAGCGTATCCTACCCCATGGTGGCACCCGTCAGAAACACATGTAAAGCCACCGTCAGCAGTATTCTAGTTCTATCCAGACGTCATATTAAACCAAGCATTATAGTCAGGGCGTAACTGGGACGACTACGGATCCTGGCATGACAAGGGATGCAACTTTGGACAGCGAATTGCGGCGCCTTAGTCCACTAGGCCAGCCGTTTTGTGCAGTAGTCGAGCTATTTGACGGCGGCCTGTAAATACTTGAGTCTGGGCCAGACAATCCAGTGGTTAATGTTATAAGTAGCGATCCATGTCTTCGGGTTAACTACCTGTCTGACCACCCGATTCATTGGGTAGCCTCTTGGAACAGGGCCCCGTTCCACAAAACGATCTTAGTCGTCAGTGTTGAATGGGAGTTAAGATCATTTTCTCTCTCACTCACTCACTCACCTTGACGCTGGAGGGTAGACACGGAGTGTTTCCAGGAACACACGCTCCAAGTACGGCAACGTCATCACATTGTCATAGGTAGCCAGGTCCTGGAATTAAGCAAACTCTCGACTTCAATGTAGAGGAATTCTTTCTTGAACGAAATTCTTTTGCATCCAGTAAATCCATACTATCACTGTTACTATAGTAACTACAACAAATGCATGTGGCCAACAAAGTACAACCCATCCAGTAGCGATAACAGAATGATGACCCGGCTAGGCAGGTGTTTATTGAAGGCAGAAGTTTATTGAAGACAGACATTTATTTAAGGCAGAAGTTTATTGAAGACAGACATTTATTTAAGGCAGAAGTTTTTTCAAGGCAGGCGTCTATTCAATGTAGGCGTATATTCAAGGCAGGCGTTTATTCAAGGCAGGCGTATATTCAAGGCGGGCGTATATTCAAGACAGCCGTATATTCAAGGCGGGCGTATATTCAAGGCAGACTTTATTCAAGGTAGGCGTATATTCAAGACGGACGTATATTCAAGGCAGGCGTTCATTCAAGGCAGGCGTTCATTCAAGGCAGGCGTATATTCAAGGCAGGCGTATATTCAAGGAAGACGTTCATTCAAGGCAGGCGTATATTCAAGGCAGGTATATATTCAAGGCAGGCGTATATTCAAGGCGGGCGTATATTCAAGACGGGCGTATATTCAAGGCAGGCGTATATTCAAGGTGGGCCTTTATTCAAGGATCTACCTTGCCCAGATGCTGGTCGATCTCCCGGATGAGCTTGTCCTGACAGTCGGGGTTGGTCGCCAGCAGGTAGGAGGCGAATGACAAGGCTCCTGATGTGGTGTCATACCCCGCCAACATGAACACCACTGAGTTGGACATTATCTCGTCGTTTGTGAGGGCTAGGGGAGAATAATATGTTTAGGAGTCAGCAACTGTCTCAATCTGCATCGACAGCATACCAGAACACAGAACGCAGGTTTTACCCCAGACCTAAAGCAACAATTTTATCCCCTACAAAGTAACAGGGTTTTTTCATGTAAGAGTTTTATCTCGACCATTTATAACAAAGAGCCCCCGAACGAATATAATAACGCATCCCCGACCCAGGATAACGGTTTTCTGCCAGACCTAATGTAACAGTTTTATCCCTGACCGCCTCAGTGACCTAGGGGTAGAGCGTCCACCCGTAGAGCGGAAGGTCCGGGCGCGTCATACTAAAACACGTTAAAAGATGGTATTTGTGGTTACCCTGTCTGGCGCTCGGCATTAAGGGGCTTAAAACAAGGACTGGTCGGCTCGGAGTCAGTATACTGTGTCTGAGTGGGGTATTCATGTTAAACTGTGGCCTGGTATCTCAGTGGCCTAGCACTATAAATCGGCATCAGTCCGGACTAGTACCAGCAGCCACACAAACACGTGCATAAACATCGCTATGTAAGTGCAATAATCTTGGATGCGACGTTAAACCCCATTTCACCTCACCTCACCTTACACAACAATATTATCCACTACCGCAAAAAAGTCTGTAGGAGTTATATAACAGTTTTATCCCACCCCGCAGTTAATGAAGAACCTAATCTACAGAGACAATGGATTGACGACAGCCACAAAGTCCAATGTCAAAAGTCTGGACCGTGACAGGAATTGAACACAGGGCGTTTTGCATAGTACCTCCTTGAATATTTCACAGCCTGAAAATTATGTATTTCGGGAATAGTTTATATATGCAACTGCGTTAGAGTTATGAAAAATGGTCTTATATATATTTTCTATTTATATACATACACATGACCCTAAAATCTGCGACAACCTAATTTCTCCGTGCAACTCTCTTGATGTTTAGGCGGAACATTGGTGCAGTTGTATTCGTGACCACTCGTGACATTCTGGGACAAGCCGAATGATTTTGCCGCAGTATTCATCAACACGAGTGCATTTCCGCCAGTAGGAAGAAGAGACATTCGACTTGTTCCGGAACGACACGAGTCAGTCAGAAAGAAAATGACAGATAGAAAATGTTGTCACGAGATGTAATTTTGGCAGCAGTGACTGTAAGGACATCGGTAAGGATGAACAACTCACGTCGTTTCCTAGTCTTGCTAAAATCCAGTTGAGCGTCCTGGATGTCGTCTGCCTCCATCGTGTTCTCCAGTGTGTGGGTGTTGAGCATCAACTGCAGCATGTCTGGCCGAGCCTGGAGTGAGTGAGTGAGTGAGTGAGTGAGTGAGTGAGTGAGTGGGTGGGTGAGTGAGTGAGTGAGTGAGTGAGTGAGTGAGTGAGCTGTAGCATGTCGGGGAGATCATGTAGGCAGAAAG
Organism: Haliotis cracherodii; assembly: GCF_022045235.1. Taxonomy (NCBI): domain Eukaryota; kingdom Metazoa; phylum Mollusca; class Gastropoda; order Lepetellida; family Haliotidae; genus Haliotis; species Haliotis cracherodii. Next base: position 2,423,891 of record NW_027266266.1, read on the forward strand.
TGAAGTGAGTGAAAGAGTGAGTGAGTGTTAGATTGTGGGTTTCCGGGAGATCCTGTAGGCATAAAGAGGGGGAGAGTGAGTGTGTGAATGAGTGAGAGAGAGAGAGAGTGTGAGATTGTTGGCATGTCGGGAAGATCCTGTAGGCAGAAAGTGAGAGAGAGAGTGAGTGTGAGATTGTTGGCATGTCGGGAAGATCCTGTAGGCAGAAAGTGAGGGAGAGAGTGAGTGAGTGGATGAGTGAGAGAGTGAGTGTGAGATTGTTGGCATGTCGGGAAGATCCTGTAGGCAGAAAGTGAGAGTGAGTGTGAGATTGTTGGCATGTCGGGAAGATCTTGTAGGCAGAAAGTGAGGGAGTGAGTGAGTGAGTGGATGAGTGAGAGAGAGAGAGAGAGTGAGTGTGAGATTGTTGGCATGTCGGGAAGATCTTGTAGGCAGAAAGTGAGGGAGTGAGTGAGTGGATGAGTGAGAGAGAGAGAGAGAGTGAGTGTGAGATTGTTGGCATGTCGGGAAGATCCTGTAGGCAGAAAGTGAGGGAGTGAGTGAGTGAGTGAATGAGTGAGAGAGAGAGTGAGTGTGAGATTGTTGGCATGTCGGGAAGATCCTGTAGGCAGAAAGTGAGGGAGTGAGTGAGTGAGTGGATGAGTGAGAGAGAGAGAGAGAGAGAGAGTGAGTGTGAGATTGTTGGCATGTCGGGAAGATCTTGTAGGCAGAAAGTGAGGGAGTGAGTGAGTGAGTGGATGAGTGAGAGAGAGAGAGAGAGTGAGTGTGAGATTGTTGGCATGTCGGGAAGATCCTGTAGGCAGAAAGTGAGGGAGTGAGTGAATGAGTGAGAGAGAGAGTGAGTGTGAGATTGTTGGCATGTCGGGAAGATCCTGTAGGCAGAAAGTGAGGGAGGGAGTGAGTGAGTGGATGAGTGAGAGAGAGAGTGAGTGTGAGATTGTTGGCATGTCGGGAAGATCCTGTAGGCAGAAAGTGAGAGTGAGTGTGAGATTGTTGGCATGTCGGGAAGATCTTGTAGGCAGAAAGTGAGGGAGTGAGTGAGTGAGTGGATGAGTGAGAGAGAGAGAGTGAGTGTGAGATTGTTGGCATGTCGGGAAGATCCTGTAGGCAGAAAGTGAGGGAGTGAGTGAGTGAGTGGATGAGTGAGAGAGAGTGAGTGTGAGATTGTTGGCATGTCGGGAAGATCCTGTAGGCAGAAAGTGAGTGAGTGGATGAGTGAGAGAGAGAGAGAGTGAGTGTGAGATTGTTGGCATGTCGGGAAGATCCTGTAGGCAGAAAGTGAGGGAGTGAGTGAGTGAGTGGATGAGTGAGAGAGAGTGAGTGTGAGATTGTTGGCATGTCGGGAAGATCCTGTAGGCAGAAAGTGAGGGAGTGAGTGAGTGAGTGGATGAGTGAGAGAGAGTGAGTGTGAGATTGTTGGCATGTCGGGAAGATCTTGTAGGCAGAAAGTGAGTGAGTGAGTGAGTGGATGAGTGAGAGAGAGAGAGTGAGTGTGAGATTGTTGGCATGTCGGGAAGATCCTGTAGGCAGAAAGTGAGGGAGTGAGTGAGTGAATGAGTGAGAGAGAGAGAGTGAGTGTGAGATTGTTGGCATGTCGGGAAGATCCTGTAGGCAGAAAGTGAGGGAGTGAGTGAGTGAGTGAATGAGTGAGAGAGAGAGTGAGTGTGAGATTGTTGGCATGTCGGGAAGATCCTGTAGGCAGAAAGTGAGAGTGAGTGTGAGATTGTTGGCATGTCGGGAAGATCCTGTAGGCAGAAAGTGAGTGAGTGAGTGAGTGGATGAGTGAGAGAGAGAGAGTGAGTGTGAGATTGTTGGCATGTCGGGAAGATCCTGTAGGCAGAAAGTGAGGGAGTGAGTGAGTGAATGAGTGAGAGAGAGAGAGTGAGTGTGAGATTGTTGGCATGTCGGGAAGATCCTGTAGGCAGAAAGTGAGGGAGTGAGTGAGTGAGTGAATGAGTGAGAGAGAGAGTGAGTGTGAGATTGTTGGCATGTCGGGAAGATCCTGTAGGCAGAAAGTGAGGGAGTGAGTGAGTGGATGAGTGAGAGAGAGAGAGTGAGTGTGAGATTGTTGGCATGTCGGGAAGATCCTGTAGGCAGAAAGTGAGGGAGTGAGTGAGTGGATGAGTGAGAGAGAGAGAGTGAGTGTGAGATTGTTGGCATGTCGGGAAGATCCTGTAGGCAGAAAGTGAGGGAGTGAGTGAGTGAGTGGATGAGTGAGAGAGAGAGAGAGTGAGTGTGAGATTGTTGGCATGTCGGGAAGATCCTGTAGGCAGAAAGTGAGGGAGTGAGTGAGTGAGTGAATGAGTGAGAGAGAGAGTGAGTGTGAGATTGTTGGCATGTCGGGAAGATCCTGTAGGCAGAAAGTGAGAGTGAGTGAGTGAGTGAATGAGTGAGAGAGATAGAGTGAGTGTGAGATTGTTGGCATGTCGGGAAGATCCTGTAGGCAGAAAGTGAGGGAGAGAAGGAAAGAGAGGGAGGGGGAAGGGGAGGAGCAGGGAGACTAACCGATGGATGTTGGCGTCTGTCATCAATAGCTTTATCCATGACTTTGAAGAAGAAGTCTCTACTGTTCCTCTGCATGACGCTCCACCCAACCGCCTCGAACACGGCCTTCGTGAAGGGGAACAGCACTGGGGGGGACAACACAGGTCTTCCGTCAAAGTGATACCAACTTCATTGTTCAACACACATAGGAGCTGCTTACTACAGAAATATGACTTTATTGTTCCAACCAATTGGAGTTGGTTACAAAGGAAAGATGCCGACTTGATTAATTTTCAACCAATGGATTGGTCGGTTACAACAGAATGATGCCGACTTGATTAATTTTCCAACCAATGGATGGGTCGGTTACAACAAAATGATGCCGACTTGATTAATTTTCCAACCAATGGATGGGTCTGTTACAACAGAACGATGCCGACTTGATTAATTCTCCAACCAATGGATGGGTCTGTTACAACAGAACGATGCCGACTTGATTAATTTTCCAACCAATGGATGGGTCGGTTACAACAGCGACATGCGTGAGTGAAATCAAATTTCAAGTCACGTGAGCAATATTTCAGCCATATTGTTTGACATGACAAGCAAATGTTCTACGATTAAACTGGTGGTATAATGACAAACTACTGTGAATGACGTGTGGTCTTACGCGACGTGATGTAAGGGAACGTGAACCCCCCAGACATGGCCTCCTTAGCGTTCTTCACAAACACGTTGTTGGGGTCCACCTGGCTGTCAACGTCCATCCCGAAGCCCGTGCTGGCGATGACGTCCAGGGTGTAACACCCCATTACGCTGAAACATTACATCCAAGTAGCTCTTTGAAATACGTCCCCATCTCATTGCTTCAAATCTTTTGTTTATTTGTTTGTTTGTTTGTCTGTTTGTCGTGTAACGCCACACTCAGCAATATTCCAGCTATATGATGGCGGTCTATAATCGATTCTGGACCAGACAATCCAGTGATTGACACCATGAGCATCGATCCACGATGCATCAACCAAGTCAGCGAGCTTGACCACCCGATCCCGTTAGTCGCCTCTTACGACAAGTATGGGTTGCTGAGGACCTATACTTACCTGGATCTTCACAGGTAGAGTTTATTATTAAAAGCAGGTCTGCTTGGTAACCTCATTTGCAAATTTTTCGAATCGCGATACCGAGATTTGTTTACCGCGTCATATAACACTGTACACACTTCTTCATCTCGACGCTGTCGCCTTCCTTGGACTGGCGTTCTAGGTTCTGGACCAAACTCGCCGTGCAGTTTTGGATCAGTGGAACCATCTGCAGACAGTGGAATTGTTCCTTATACAAGCAGTTTTTGACTGTAGAATACTTAATGAGTATTTAGCTTTTAGCAATATTTCAGCAACATCACGACTGGTGACACCAGAAATGATGCTTCATTTATTGAACAAAATATTGTTTTACGCCGCTTTTAGCAATATTCCATCATATCATGCGGGTGACACCAGAAACGGACTTCACACATTGTACCCATGTAGGAATCGAACCAGGCCTTCGGCGTGATGAGCGAACTCTTTGACCACTAGGCTACCCCACGCCATCGAGACGATGAACTTTAACTACCTGATCTACATTTGTGTTTACGACAATGTGGTACTGAGAACCTTATCTATTTCGGAGTATCCCGGGGGATGTCGCATTGGGTCGCCAGTATGAGTAGTCGTAGCGGTGTTGTACCTGTCTCATCTTGCCGGAGCTGAACGTGGGGCTCAGGACGCTGCGACTGAACTTCCAATGCTCGTCCTCCACCACCGACATCGCACTCCTGAACACCTTGTTGATTGGCTCGGGCCGCTGAAGAAGAATGGTGATTGGTTGTGGAACAACCTAATGATGAAGCCCTATTTGATGACCCCTTTGTTATGTCATTCCATGTAACACTAACTCAAGCTGACGGCACACATAGGACGACAAGAACCACTTTATGGTGTGGTTCACTGAATTCTGTATGTGATTCATGATGTGATTCAATAAATTCCGTACACGTTCATGATGTGATTAAATGAATTCTGGTAGAGCGGAAGGCCGGGGATTAAGACGTTTAAAGACGGTACTTATTGTTACCCTGTCTGATGCTTGACATTAAGGGGCTAAAACAAGGGCTGGTCGGCTCGGAGTCAGTATACTGTGTCTGAGTGGGGTATTCGTGTTAAACTGTGGCATGGTATTTCTGTGAGCTAGCACTATAAAATCGGCATTGGCTCGGACTAGTACCAGCAGTCACACGCACACACACTAAATATGATTATGTTGTAATTCAATTAACTCTCACAACATAAACATGCAGACTTAATTAATGAATTATGAATGTGTTCATGATGTGATTCAATGAATTCTGCATGTGATTATTCATGATGGTGTGATTTCGCTTTTCTAACATTCAACATCAGCCATCATCTAAAGGCCTCCATGATATTAGCTGACTCATTTATATTTAAAGCGCTTCCAGCAGGATGACAGTTATATCGCGGTGGCGGTGCATATCATTGATTTTGACCACTTTAGTGAAACCCACATGCACGGATAGCAAGGTTCGTAATTGGGCAAATATAGGTTTCGCACCCACGATCAGTGGATCCTAGTAGGGGTCAAGGGCCGCAACTCTGCATAGACCATTGGGTCCAGTATCACATATCGCATTTTCTCTGCTTTTATCGGATTGTCGTCCTCCATGAGAGGTACGGTGTGAAACATGTAGCGGAGGTATGTCATGACTTGCCTTCCTGTTGGTGAAGTTGGAGAACTGTTTTACGCAAATCTCTTTGATCATTTCCGGGTCAGACACGAGCATGATGGGAAGGCGGCAATGATAAAACCTGAAATATCATATGAAGCAAGTCTATGTTGAACGATGTTGAGTGTACGAAAAGCCATTACTTTCCTGCAGTCTGTGTATACGTTCTTGTGAATCTTTGAAAGCTGTTTAAATGGCGTAAGAAAACAATAGATTCAGTCGCTTAGACAAATATTGACTGTACGTTGAATAAATATACATACAAAAAATGTCAATAAGGGTTCATTAGAAACTCACCCCACAACTCTTCCGTATTTTTTCACCAGCTCCATATCGTTTCCGATGACGCCCTGCATGGACAAACATAAAAGTGGAAAGTAACACCCCGTTTAACCGGACGGTACCGGTCCAAGTGTAATCGCTCGGATGTGCGGATTAACGAATCATATGACCATACTATTGTCCCGTTTATTGTAGGCATACACGTACCGAGAAACTATTATCGTCCAGTTGTACTGTGTGTAATTCTAATAATATTTCCAGTATCTTGTCCCGTGTGTCTTATAAATACCCCTTTCTAAACAATGTTAAAAGAGTAATAATTTCATAAAAATAGAGTAAGTGAGTAAATGTTGATTTACACCGCACTCGGTAATATTACAACTACGGGTCCTGTGGTTCATCAATGTGTGAGGGGCGGTCGGGTAGCCTAGTGGTTAAATTCCCGGGTTCGATTCCCGACACTCACTCACTCACTCACTCATCAATTTGTACAGGATTCTTACCTCCCTTTTGTAGTTGTCCATGTTTCCCATAAGACCTGGCTTCGGGCCCGGGATGCCCAACTTCCGGAAGTAGTCATGAGTCCATGTCACATACCTGAAAATCATTGCATGATGGGATATACAGATGTAGACGGATATGACGTCTTGGTGTGATATACGAAATATCGGCTATGGTGATCTTGGTTCTAGGCACACCCGTGCTGGCCAATGGTTCAGTTGGTCGCGGGAGACTGTGACGGCCCCGACCATCAACCGTTCGAAGCCCACATTCGGCTCTGTTAATACCACTGGTTTGTCAGCACCATAGTAGTACTCGAGGGTTCCACCATCGTGGTAAATGTTCACGACCTGCGTCACTATGGACCTTGATCCTCACAGGAAGCTGTCACGGTAGACTCATCACTTGTCTCCCGAGGCAAGGTCATATTCTGCACGTGCTTGATTAACACATCCCGTGAAGTGCGCATGCCCGACATGATCATCTACATTAGTACAGGGGACATTCATATACTTGCCGACCCGTGAAGATCCGGGGTAGAAGAGGTCTTCAGCAACCCATTTTTGCCGTAAAAGGCGACTATGCTTGTCGTCAGAGCCGCCGAACGGGATCGGGTGGTCAGGCTCGCTGACTTGGATGATGTATGTCATTGTATCTTAATTACGTTGATCGATGCTCATGATGTCAATCATTGGATGGCGGGTCCAGGATCCATAATTTACAGACCGACGTTATATAGCTTGAAAATTGCCTAGTGCGGCGTTAAACAACAAACAAACAAACAAAGTATATACTTGCGAGATTTGTCAGATTATTGACTAATCCAGTATGTTATACCTCTCTTAGTTCTCGCTGTAGCTAGTTTTAGCAGGAGCGAGAACTAATAAGGTCTGATTTTAATAATGTTGTTATATCTCTATTCTAATAAGATAATTACTCTGGACTCAATGTCTACCATAGTTTTGTTTGGCCAATTCGAAAGACACGTGGAAACAAATAGTCGTCCAATCGAAATACACTCAGGAGCGAGAGAAATCTTGAGCTAAATGTGTGAGAATAAAGACGACGATAGTGACATCACTTGCGAAACGATGCTTTGGTACATCTACTTATCATAATAGACTGGACATACAATACACCTGATAACTTGTACCTGGTTCTAGCAGTATGTCAGCCTTATCACACAGACACACACCAACATAGGATAATTCACATATTGTTTTCTTCCGCGGAATTTAACCACGTGGAAACCTCAGCGCAAGATAGTTGTTCCTCCATATTATTCTCTCGTTTTATATAACAATCATAGAAAAACACACGTTTCCTCCCAACACACACATACACGCACGCACGCACGCACACACACACACGTTCCCTCTCAAAATACAAACATAACGATACACACACACACACACACACGTTCCCTCCCAACACACACAAACACACACGTTCCCTCTCAAAATACAAACATAACGATACACACACACACACACCAAACACACACACACACACACACACACACACACACACACACACACACACACACACACACACACACACACACACACACACCAAACACACACACCAAACACACACACCAAACACACACACACACCAATACACACACATACCATTACACACAGAGACAGATCAATACATAAAGACACACACACCAATACACTCAGACACACCAATACACACGCAGAGGCATACATTTATGCACGCACGTACGTACGTACGCTCGCACGCACGCACGCACGCACGCACGCACGCAACCACTCTTGCACCACACGTTACACGTGCACGAAGACGCTGACTGGACACTCACATGTACAGTATTGCCAGAAGCCCCACCAGACTGGCCAGCAACGGCGTGAGTGATGTCAGCAGCCACGTCAACAGCTCCATCGTTGAAGCTAACAAAACCTCTTCTCAGCTGTGATGTGCCTGCAGAGTGAAGTGTGACTGCGAGTGGAGAGCTTGCCCTCTTAACCAGATAGTAACCAGTGAGTGGTTAGGAACCTAACACACTAACCAATCAGTGAGGAAACATTATCACCTTGACCAAACAAACGTTTGATTACTCACCACCATGACTCACGACCTCCCCCCTTGGAAGATCAACATTTTGACCCGTCTGTGATTAACAGGCCAGACGCTAAAGTCACTCGGGTCCACTCGGCTTATTTTGCTGCCTATATGGACTGGAGACGAGTCGAGCAGTGGTATAGTTTCTTGCCGATAGTACACACGCCCATGGTACAAAGGTATAATGTTACATTGTACGATAATCTTTGGGAATGGTTGTAATATACAGTTTTGTATAACAGTTTTTTTAATAACATGATACATGTACAAAGAAATATTTTGACAGTACATGTCTTGTGCGAGGAAAGCAGTACAGGGCGTATATGAGTTGGGTTTCATACCGTTTGCGTTTATAGTATTTTCTTGTTTGACAGTAATATTTACTGCAGACTAACACAAAGTGAAACTCGTTGTCTATACATTTAAGTCACATTGTTCACACAATTTCAAGGGGTTGGTTGGGTAGCCTAGTGGTTAAAGCAATCGCTCGTCACGCCGAAGGCCCGGGCTCGATTCCCGACATGGGTACAACGTGTGAACCCCATTTCTGGTGTCCCCCGCCGTGATATTGCTGGAATATTGCTAATTGCGGCATAAAACCATACTCGCTCACTCACACAATCTCTTTTCTCTTGGTTCATTAAGGCGTTATGCACGTCCAATCATTAAACCGTGTGCAACTCTAAACGTTTTAATTTTTCATGTCTGCTATCTCTGACATATGGGATTAGATAAGCATAGATATATAGAGCATTTTTTTTTGCTGCAAGTATACTTTAAGTCCTTTTTTGATAATGTATTGTTGATCTTGTCAAACAGCCGACATCGTTTAATAGACATGATACAGCCGAACGTGACTCAAGTTTCCTTGTCATTCGTAGAATGTTGATTAGGACATACATATGAATGAAGACATTGACAACCTCGGTGTGCTTCTTAACAGTGACCTAAATACCGCGATAAACAAGTGCTGTTGTGTGATAGGTCGGCGACAAGGTATTATCCATTTGACTCATAGGTGATATCATTCTACTTAAATAGATCGGGCTCATTCTGCGTAATGTAGGTCAAGGCATGTCAGAGTAGTTCTTGTACGGGCACATCGTTACATGTCTTATCGACTAGTATTGTCTAGCATCTGTCACAACCGGTAAATACCTGTCCAAAATAATAATAATAAGGAGAAGAACAATGGTGATGATGATGATGATGGTATGTTTCGCGGATATATTCCAGCTTTTTCAAAACAAGGTCGGTCGAAACAAAAATAACAATAACTACGTCAATCATTTATTTTTATTTATTGATATGAAAATCATTCTGCCGTGGAGTTATAATTGCAGCTGGAATCTTGAAATACAGACAGTGATATAAAGATGGAAATTATATATATCATATTTTATTGAGGGTCTATTAGCTAGCGAGACATAATACAAATAATTATGTTTATATTTTATTTATTTATTTTCCGGCTGTTTTTCAGTAGGGACGGCGGGCCCGTGAAACGAATATAAAAATGTGTGACCCAACTAACATGACGTGTACCACTTTACCAAATTGCTCCGAAACAGTTTAGTGAAGTTTAGAGTCGGACTATTACGGTTGAGGTGAGGTGAGGTGAAATTGGGTTTAACGTCGCGTCCAAGATTATTGCACTTATATAGCGACGTGCATGTACGTGTGTGTGGCTGCGATTTATAGTGCTAGCCTACTGAGATACCATGCCGCAGTTTAGCATGAATACCCCAAACAGACACAGTATACTGACTCCGAGCAGACCAGTCCTTGTTTTAGTCCCTTAATGCCGAGCGCCAGACAGGGTAACAACAAGTATCATCTTTTAACGTCTTTAGGTATGAAGCGGCCGGGTATCGAACCCCGGGCCTTCCGCTGTCCGGGCGGACGCTCTACCACTAGACACGGAGGCGGTCTATTACGGTTGAGAACTAATGAAGGCAAGTGGCAAAAAATCGATTTATGAGTGAGAAACTGTCCTTTATTTGATAGAGGTATAAAGGACGAATATCATGTCTTACTTCTATATGCTACTTGGGATGCTATTGGAATTAGAGTTTACCAAAGACATGTATCACTGATGCAAATATACACATACATTTAAAAATATAGATGTCTCAACCGACACTGAACAAATCAAATCACTATGCTTGTTTATTTAGCGTATGAAAGAAGAAAGTTTTTGTTAAACATTGTTTATAATTATGTATAAGGCCACAACCGTACTTGTAAATTGTTATTTTTAAACGGGCCCAAGGTTGGTTTGTTGTTTGTTGTTTAACGCCGCACTCAGCAATATTCCAGCTATATGACGGCGGTCTGTAAATAATCGATTCTGGACCAGACAATACAGTGATTTACATCATGAGCATCGATCCTCACAATTGGAAAAACGATGACATGTATCAACCAAGTCAGCGAGCCTCTTACGACAAGCATAGTCGCCTTTTACGGCAAGCATGGGTTGCTGAAGACCTATTCTATCCAGGATCTACAAGGCGTTCATACTGAATAAAGCATTGATTGATTGAAATGCCACATTTCGAGTGACTACTCATGCTACCACATGACAAGTCATGGTCTGGGTGTTTCATTACATTTCACAACATCAGAGTTGTTTGGGACTTTTTCAGATGAAAGAATAATGATTATATGTTTTTGTTGTGTTTGTTTGTTGTTTAACGCCGCACTCCAGCTATTCCAGCTATATGATTGTGGACTGTAAATAATCGTCTGGACCAGACTATTCAGTGATTGACATCAGGAGCATCGATCTAGGCTATTGGGATACGAGGGGCACCCCGATTCTCTGTGCAGTTGCCACCCTGAGGCACGCCAGAAACCTATGATTGTGGGTTCGAATCCCGGTTAGCCCCGATTATGTTTCCAGGTTTGTCGACACCATACCCGTGCTCGAGGGTTTGACCGAAGTGGTAAACGTCTGAGACCTGCATCACTTCGGGCTTTCCTCCCACATTAAGCTGGCACGCCGTGATATAACCGGAAATATGTCAAAAGCGGCGTTAAACCCAACTCACTTACTCATTGGGATACGATGACATGCATCAACCAAGTCAGCGAGCCTGACCCCCCGATCCCGTTAGTCGCCTCTTACGACATGCACAGTCAACCCCGAATCTTCGTGGGTCTGAATATATGTACTCCGTTGGATGACACAATGTCAGTCAGTGTTAAAGAGGTAACTAGGGTTAGTGAGTGAATGCATGTGTGTTACTCCAGTGAGCATTATAACAGTTTTTTCTACTTGTATTGTAACATATGAATGTTTCAGAGGCGCTTATGAATGAATCACAATGCTTTTAAGAATGGCTGTATCACGTACCGTACGCCAGCAGCAGATATTTTTCGCCCGTTTCCAAAGGTTCATGGAAAGTGTGTTTGAAACAATGTTGATAAGTGTTGTTTTAAGTTTCCTTTTTCGGTTATATCTTAGATAAAACACTAAGTCTCGGGTTTTTATCCCTTTGATTCGGGTTTTAAATCTCATATAAACCCTCTGACCTGTTTTATCCTATGCATAAAGAGAAGTAGAAAATGATGATTTAAGTTGTTTTCTTGTCACCCAATGATTTTGCAAGTAATAACATTAAAAAACGTCATATATACTAATAAGACAGCTAGGAGGTATATATTTAATGTGTTGTTGGGAATGGTGTTTTTATTGTTAGCAGGTTATTGCACGTCTTGTCCGGAACCATGACAAAGCACTCACATCGATAGCTTCTAGTGGTATGCAAGGGGAGGTCACTCCTAATATGCAATGCGAGGGAAATATGAATGTCGGAATAACAAGTGAAGAAGTGTGTCGGTCGACCATAGGCATAGCGAACGAGGAACGTATTTGTGTCGGATTTGGAGACATGACATCTTGTATTAACAAATCTTGTTAAGAATCCTTTGCACACTCGTGGTCCAACTCAAGGTCTTTGACCTCGCGGTGTATGTTATAGGGGTTATTGTGTTGTAAACGCCAACGAATTCATGTGATTTGATCTGCAGTCTCCACAGCACAGCTAGCCGACAGCCGTCCTGGGGTCAACATGACTCCAATTTTAGTTCGTTATAACCATAGTTTGTTATAACCATAGTTTGATATTAGCCCATATACATCAAATGGCCAGGAACAAACAACAAGTTCGTTATATCCGTCAGTTCCTTATAAACGTATAGTTTACTGTAAAACAGCAAATTTAGATGTTATATATATACACTAACATATTTCTGACGGATTGTTTTTAAGATGGCGGAGGAGGGCTTGTGTCAGTATCACCAGCAGGAGCTGTGGGGGCTGGACTACTACCTGCGTGTGTACAACAAGATGTACATTCAAGATGTACTCGCACTCCGACTCTACCCACACTGTATAGGTACAACAACAGAATTCCGGTCGGAATAGGTCCACAGTTCCTCATGCTTGTCGTAAGACCTGACTAAACTGAGGTCATGTTCAGGCCGTGAACATTCGGGTTGGAAAGGATCCTCAGCAACCCATGCTTGCCGTAATGCTTGCCGTAATGCTTGCCGTAATGCTTGTCGTAAAAGGCGACTATGCTTGTCGTAAGAGGCGACTTACGGGATCGGGTAGTCAGGCCCGCTGACCTGGTTGATGCATGTCATCGTATCCCAACTGCATGGATCTATGCTCATGATGGCAGTCACTGGATTGTCTGGTCAAGACTTGGTTATTTACAAACCTCCGTCATATAGTTGAAATATAAACAGCAAATAAACAAATCATGTTCAGGCAGTGAGTTGACTGGTTGTGTGTGTCATTGTGACTGGTATCAGTCACTGGTTTGTTTGGTCCAGATGTAATTGTCAGTGATATAGCTGGAATGTTTCTGACTGCAGTGTCAACCGACATTAGTCACTTATATACCGGTACTTGCAGTCTACAACTGTTGTCCAAATGCTAAGTGTATAAACTTTGGGCAGTTTTCTATTTTCTTCTTTGAGAAAAAGCCTACCCTGCCCTTTTTACAAAATGGAAAACAAATTTAAATGTTGTGCTTGATTACAATCATGCCAATATGCTTTTTAAAATTTATATTTGTTTTGGCCAACCGTATTGTTTTAATGTGTTTCTCATCTCCAGCCTCAACCAGCAAGAGAGTGAGTGGGCAAATAAAATAAATATAAATAAAAAAATACATTTTTTTTCTTTCACAAATTGTGTAACTTATTTTATGAAATTATCAAGTTTATAACACTTAATAATAGTCTTTAAATATATTTTTTACATAGATCTAGTCGCTTTGCTTCAGAAACGAATCTGATCTGATAAATATAAAGTGTGTAATGGTGGGAGCATTTTTTTAACATCGGGAAATAAATTTCCATAGCGGCATGGAAAATTGAGACAAGAAAACTTTTTATTATTTTACGTCGGAATGAAAATTCAGAGCGGGCTGGAGATGGAAAACACAGGAAAAAGTATGCACAGCATTATGAGATTTATGTGTTTTTGTAAAAACTTATTAATTTCTTTTTAAAATTTAAGCCTGACTACACTATTAACAATGTTTGACCTCTTTCAGAAGCGTTTGCCTACAAGAATCACCCGATACACAAGGTGGACGTCCTCGGTGTGGTGGTCCACGTGGACGAGAGGGACAGGTGCTTTATTTATGCAAGTAAGCATGTGCTGCACTGTTTCCGGATGGGATTTTAGAAGTTTTGTTTAATCACGTTTATCAGGTTTATCATGCATATTGGTTGTTTTACATGTTGAGACCCATGAGAGTTTGGTCAAAAAGCTAACTGTTTGAAAATATTCATCATTTATAATTTAGGCTTTATCATGGCCAAATTTAGATGATAATCATGGCCAAATGTGTTTATAGAACAGTGAAGGTCCGGGGTAGAATAGGTCTTCAGTTACCCATTCTTGCCCTAAAAGGCGACTATGCTTGTCATAAAAGGCGACGAACGGGATCAGGGGGTCAGGCTCGCTGACTTGGTTGATGCATGTCATTGTATCCCAATTGCGTGGATTGATCTCTTGATAACAATCACTGGATTGTCTGGTCCAGACTCCATTATTTACAGACCACGGTGGTCTTATTGCTGGAATATTGCTGAGTGTGGCTTTAAACAACAATGAACAAAAGTAGTAGAAGTCAGTGGAAGAAAACTTATTTCACTGACTGGCTGTCAAACAGATGACTTGCTACAAAGAACCAACATTTGATGTTAACAGGGAGGTCACCTTGTTTCATTTGATGATGGTTACAGGAAGGTCTCCATGTTTCAGTTGATGATGGCTACAGGGAGGTCTCCATGTTTCAGTTGATGATGGCTACAGGGAGGTCTCTATGTTTCAGTTGATGGTGGCTACAGGGAGGTCTCCATGTTTCAGTTGATGATGGCTACAGGGAGGTCTCCATGTTTCAGTTGATGATGGCTACAGGGAGGTCTCCATGTTTCAGTTGATGATGGTTACAGGGAGGTCTCCATGTTTCAGTTGATGGTGGTTAGAGGGAGGTCTCCATGTTTCAGTTGATGAAGGCTACAGGGAGGTCTCCTTGTTTCAGTTGATGATGGCTACAGGGAGGTCTCAATGTTTCAGTTGATGATGGCTACAGGGAGGTCTCTATGTTTCAGTTGATGGTGGCTACAGGGAGGTCTCCATGTTTCAGTTGATGATGGCTACAGGGAGGTCTCCATGTTTCAGTTGATGATGGTTACAGGGAGGTCTCCATGTTTCAGTTGATGATGGTTACAGGGAGGTCTCCATGTTTCAGTTGATGATGGTTACAGGGAGGTCTCCATGTTTCAGTTGATGGTGGTTAGAGGGAGGTCTCCATGTTTCAGTTGATGAAGGCTACAGGGAGGTCTCCTTGTTTCAGTTGATGATGGCTACAGGGAGGTCTCCATGTTTCAGTTGATGATGGCTACAGGGAGGTCTCTATGTTTCAGTTGATGGTGGCTACAGGGAGGTCTCCATGTTTCAGTTGATGATGGCTACAGGGAGGTCTCCATGTTTCAGTTGATGATGGTTACAGGGAGGTCTCCATGTTTCAGTTGATGATGGTTACAGGGAGGTCTCCATGTTTCAGTTGATGATGGTTACAGGGAGGTCTCCTTGTTTCAGTTGATGATGGTTACAGGGAGGTCTCCATGTTTCAGCTGATGATGGTTACAGGGAGGTCTCCATGTTTCAGTTGATGATGGTTACAGGGAGGTCTCCATGTTTCAGTTGATGATGGTTACAGGGAGGTCTCCATGTTTCAGTTGATGATGGCTACAGGGAGGTCTCCATGTTTCAGTTGATGATGACTACAGGGAGGTCTCCATGTTTCAGTTGATGGTTACAGGGAGGTCTCCTTGTTTCAGTTGATGGTGGTTACAGGGAGGCCTCCATGTTTCAGTTGATGGTGGTTAGAGGGAGGTCTACATGTTTCAGTTGATGGTGGTTACATGGAGGTCTCAATGTTTCAGTTGATGGTGGTTACAGGGAGGTCTCAATGTTTCAGTTGATGATGGTTACAGGGAGGTCTCAATGTTTCAGTTGATGATGGTTACAGGGAGGTCTCAATGTTTCAGTTGATGATGGTTACAGGGAGGTCTCAATGTTTCAGTTGATGGTGGTTACAGGGAGGTCTCTATGTTTCAGTTGATGATGGAACCGGAGTGATTTCCTGCTGTTGCTGGAAGCCTGACCGTGGACGCAGCGGTAAGAAGGGGAGACTGGGGTGATTAGGGGAGACAGACCGCCAGGTGTCTGACCCTCAAGTAGCAGTGTAACAATATATCAGGGTGTTGCAATACTGTATGTAACATATCTGAAACAATACACATTCTACGTGGTTACTTTGTTCTGGGGGCGGTCGGGTAGCCTAGTGGTTAAAGTGTTCGCTTGTCATGCCGAAGACCCGGGTTCGAATCCTGACATGGGTACAATGTGTGAAGCCCTTTTGTGGTGCCCCCTCACCATGATATGTGTAGGATATGGTCCGAAAAGTCACGATTATTTTTGCACGTGGGGTCAGTTCGAGGCCGTCAGGCCGAGAACTTGCCCCACGTGCAAAAATAATCGTGACTTCGAGGACTATATCCAACTTAAAACAAAGTCCCATTTAAAATACATGTTAAACTAATGTCCACCCACTATGCACGTGCATATATAATGGAGGGTCGTTCTTGTTTATGCTGAATCGATTGAAACTGCGCGCATGAACGCGCTAAAGTTCGAGCAAAACTATTGGAGGTCTCGTCTAATATGAGCGCGGAAGAGCATGTGCGATTTCTCATTTAGCTTTCAGTCTTTGTACGTTATGAACATTCATTACACGAGCTCGAACCAGGCAGCAATTAACTCAGATTTTGAAAGACTCATTAATGCTCATATTGAAATACTTGACGTGGTTGTACCAGATTTTGATGTGTGTTAAAGTTATATCTTGGAATCAGATGAGTTGTCTGGAAATGATACAGATCTGGTGGAACTCTCTCAACACGTAGAAGCAAGTATTCCCCAGGCCATACAAATTCCCGTTACAACTCATAACATTGATGACGCAGATAGTATTTGGAATTCCTAACCGTTTTGCAAGCCTGTGTCAGAGCAAGATCTTCAAAGTCTAAATTGTAATTCGGCTTTTTCTCAGAACACAGAAAACAAGAGTAGATAGGCCGTCAACGTCTTCCAAGCGCGGGTCAAGGAAAGACAATCCCATGGGTTACATGATGATGTCGTGTTAAACCCCGACAGTATTGCTCTTTCGCATCGTGAAACAGATATTAATAAAAAATCTCATGCGTTTCTTGGTGGACATACGAAACCTAAAGGGCGAAAAATATCGGGGAAATACGTTATATGAACTGATCGCGATCGCCTCATCGCAATACTATCGCCGAAGATATCGAGATTAACGTTAACGAGTCTCCTTTTTTCAAGGGGATGAGAAACGTCTTGGATGCTCGCATGAAGTCATTAGCTAAGCAGGGTATTGGCATTTAGAAAAGACAGGCAAATGTTGTTTCTGTCAGAAATCATGGTAGTTTTATAGTGTTAACACAAATACAGGACGGTTCCTGTATTTGGGGTTTAGTGCCCTTTTGAGATCTGCCGCCTCTGGTCCTGCTATCTCAACTTCGAAAACGTTGACATCCACTGCCTCTACATCGGCTGAGGCAATGTTAACAGCTACAGCGGTGACCTGTGAAGATCCGGGGTAGTATAGGTCTTCAGCAACCCATGCTTGCTGTGAAAGGCGACTATGCTTGTCGTAAAAGGCGGCTAATGGGATCGGGTTGTCAGGATATCAATCACTGGATCGTCTGGTTCAGACTCGATTATTTTCAGACCGCCGCCATATAGCTGGAATATTGCTGAGTGCGGCGTAAAACAACAAACCAACCAACCAACCTACAGCGGTTCTGGATGAAACGTCAACTCTCGCAGTAACTGAATCAACTACACCCGAGAGTGCAGCACAAAAATCAATGAAACTCGTATTACCAGATTGGGCAACTTTGCCGTCGTCTTTCTGAAATAAATTTATTTCTAATGTGTCTCCGTTTCATTTGCCTCAGATGTCGGAAATCATGGATAGTTTTATAGTGTTAACACATGTACTGGACGGTTCTTGTTTTCGGAGTCAAGCGCCCTTTTTAAATACAGAATTTCAGTTATATCACGGCGGCATATTATATTTCAGAAGAAAAGCCTGCAAAACCAGGTTATGTGTTGTAGGGTAACGTGCGAACGTCGCCTGCTAATGCAAACCAATGGGGAGCGTAGTTCCTTAACTGATTGAGCGGGTGCGTTTCTACGTTTTGTCGATCAAAGATCACAAACACGGTTCGACTGACACGATCGGGTAATGGAGTTTAGAACTATTGGAGGTTGAACATTAGTTGATAACTATTGGAGGGTGAACATTAGTTGATAACTATTGGAGAGGTTTATCTGCAATACACCGACTACTGGAGGATTACAGTATGAATGTGCATGACCAAGTTCACACAAACATTCATGCGACTTTGTTTTAATGCTGGAATATTGCTAAAAGTGGCGTATAACCATACTCAGTCACTCATGGACTGTCCTTATTCCAAGACCCCTGAATGATAAGTCCATGGATGTATAGTTATTCTAGGCTTATAATACGACAATCTTGGTCTTTTATAGGGATAACTTATTCTTATTATTTTTCTATCTAGGAATTGTGATTTAAACTAATTATCATTTCCGTAGAGACTTGTGAAAGTCTAGTTAATGCATTTACGGTTCCATACTTTGATTATATGCGGTTATCAGTGTTTCCTTAAATCAGATCGACAGCCCACGCAAAACGCTGGACTCAATTCATGCCGCTCACTTAATATAATGTCTAACACCAAAGAATATTCTGGTTTATTTTGTCATGGTACTACTGAGATAATCATACAGTGTTTTCAAAGTAGAGCCAGTTTACCTGATGATTTTGCCGCCATTGATACAGTCAGAGAGACACATTAAACACTGGAAGCGAATTTACAACACAAATTATTTCTAGCATGGCCTGATGATGACATTATAGTGATGGATGTGAGAGGTATGTTCTGTGTTCTCAAGGTGATGAGAGGTATGCCCGTGTTGTCAAGGTGATGAGATAGATATGTTCTGTGTTGTCAAGGTGATGTGAGAGGCATGTTCTGTGTTGTCAAGGTGATGTGAGAGGCATGTTCTGTGTTGTCTAGGTGATGAGAGGTATGCCCGTGTTGTCAAGGTGATGAGATAGATATGTTCTGTGTTGTCAAGGTGATGTGAGAGGCATATTCTGTGTTGTCAAGGTGATGTGAGAGGTATGTTCTGTGTTGTCAAGGTGATGAGGCTATGTACTCCACGTTGCCGGTGTCCCTGCAGAAGAAGGTTTGTGACATTCAGGACGAGGAAAAGCAGGCCGCTTCAGGCTACTCTCACGGTGACCTTGTGCATATAAAGGGCAAGGTCAAGGTTTTCAGAGAGGTCAATGAAATCACAGCATTATATCATGGTAATGTTTGAACGAATATCCATTTCAATATCATGTTTATATTGTTTATTAACAATATCAGTTTGTTTTTTGTTTGCTTGTTTGTTGTTTAATATCTCACTCAGCAATATTCCAGCTATATGACGGCAGTCCATAAATAATCGAGTTTGGACCAGACAATCCAGTGATTATGCATCCATCTACGCAATTGTGATACAATGACATGCATCAATTAAGTCAGCGAGTCTGACCACCGGATCCTGTAATTCGCCTCTTACGGCAAGCACAGTCGCCTGTTATGACAAGCATGGGTTGATAAAGACCTATTCTAACCCAGATATTCACTGGGTAACAACATCTGTACGTACAGCATTGTTCCACTGAAGCGTCCATGGGTTGATTCAATACACTGTGTAGAGTAGAATTGTAGTTTTCAATCCTTGTTTCGGCCTGATTATGTTTTTAGGTTTGTCGACACCAAACGTGGGATTTGTACAGAAAGCGATAAACGTCCATTACATGCATTTCTTTGGTCTGTTCCCCAACATTAGCTGACACACCGTGATGTAATAATACACGCCAGTAAACTGTTTTTCGGTTCCAGCCAAGGTAGATAACCCTGCAGCAGAGATTGTGCGTATGGTGGAGCTGCCCAAGTTGTACAAGATGTGTTATGACAAACCCTTCGAGTTGCCGCACAGAGTGAAGGCAGACCTCGACATGGCACGGGAGGAGGACACGACCGGAGTGAAGAGCTGTGTAAGGCGATGAGAGGAGGGGTGAAGATTGGGGTGGGTGGGTGGGGAGGGGGGGGGGTGTGTGTGTAAATATAGGGCAGGGGGTTCTATATCGAGTGAGGTGAATATAGGGGGAGGGGTCAATATAAGGGGGAGGAGGGGTAAAGAATGGGAAGTGTTGAATATTTGGGGAAGGGTCAATATAGGGCGAAGGGGTAAAAATAATGGGGGAGGGGGTCATTATTGGGGAGGGGTGAATATAGGCAAGGGGATGAATATAAGGGGGGAGGGGTGAATATTTGGGCAAAGGTCAATATAGGGGGTGGGGGTCAATATAAGGGGGAGGGGTGAATATTTGGAGAAGGGTCAATATAGGGGAGGCGTTGAATATAGGGGTCGGGGGTCAAAATAAGGGGGTTAAGGGTAGAAAAAGAGAACACAAAACCTAAACTAACTCAAATGTCAAATGGAATTATCCTTTGGAGAACCATGTTGTTGTTTTTTCGTCTTCTGGGGTGACATAATGGATCACATGTAGTCTCTTTGACTTGGTTGAGGAACAGATTGCTCGCTGCCAACACTTATTTGGTTTGTTCCCACTGGCTTTTGATACTGTCAGTCCCAATGGACTGGCAACTTTTAACATTACCAGCCCCACCCAACTTTTGGCAGTCCCAACTTTTGGCAGTCCCATCTTTGAACAAATATAAATTGTATGAAATTTACCTGGTTTCCTTCTTTCCCCATCAATTTCAGTGCAGTGTAATTTCATGGCTGACAAATTCAGTGATGTCATATCTGAAGTAACTTATTTATACATGTCTTTCACACATACTTTGATCACAATTTTCTTTTTTTCTGAATATTTCCCTTTTATTCACTTCTAAGTCACTACAAATAAATGTTTAACCTCGAAACAAAGTGAAATATTATTTACTTGCACTAAAAATAGACCAGTATGTGGGAACACTGACTTACCATGCTTACTACGTTTAGGTCTAAGCAACAAAAATTACATATATTTTATAAACTTATTTTTGTCCAAAGCGGGATTTACCTGTGAAGATTCCGGGGTAGAACAGGTCTTCAGCAACCCATGCTTGCCGTAAAAGGTGACTATGCTTGTCAACTAACGGGATCGGGTGGTCAGGCTCGCTGACTTGGTTGATGCATGTCAGCGATCCCAATTGCGTGGATCGATGCTCATGATGTCAATCACTGGAATGTCTGGTCCAGACTCGATTATTTACAGACCGCTGTCATATAGCTGGAATATTGCTGAGTGCGGCGTTAAACAACAAACCAACCAACCAAAGCAGGATTAAACTCACTCGTACTTGATGGTTTCAGAGACGGATCCTCCAGGAAGTAGGTGTGGCCGTAAGTGAACACCTTCGGACAGCGCCCACTGTGAGAGAATTTACTGCCAGCCAGATGTGTCGCCTAGCAACCGTCACAGCCATTCTTGCTCAGCAGCAGTCGCTAGTGAGTAGAATCAGATGACGTAACTGTTGGTATCAGATCAAGTAGTCTGGATCAGCCTTAGAAAGTTGTCGTTTGTTTATTATCCCCCTTGATGTTGGCGGGGGATATAGAAACGGCTCCGTCCGTCCATCACGTTTCGTTTCCGGAGCTTAACTCAGAAACCGTTCAATATTTTTTCATCAAACTTTGTAGGTCTGTCAAGTACATGCTGAACTGGTGCCTTTTGCTATTTAGAAATTTTAGAAATTTGTATTTTTCACGGTTCCATGACAACAAGATGGACTTAAGGTTCTGTGAGGGTGGGGTTCGTTTCCGGTGAATAACTCATAAAACGTTCAATATTTTTTCATCAAACTTTGCAGGTCTGTCAGGTACATGCTGAACTGGTGCCTTTTGCTATTTAGAAATTTTAGAAAATTTAATTTTTTATGTTTCCATGGCAGCAAGATGGACTTAGGTTCCAAACTCTTCTTTTTTTACAATTTCCATGACAAGTTCCACCTTGGTTAAAAAAGGTTAGGGTTTGTTTAGATTTAATTATGTCATAAATTCTGCAACAGGGGCAGGGGATATAGCCACGTTAGTGGCAAACTCTTGTTTGTTTTAACACTAATCCAAAAGAGTAGTGTAAACCCTATTTCACTAGTCCTCAGAGGTTAGAGCAAGTCCTGCTTGAACAAGACAAAATGTTAACTATGTTTCCAGTTTCTGTCAATTTTATTTAGCTCCGATTTGGGGCAAAACTGAAGCATTGAGAACTGGTTGAGAATTATAGCCCTCAAATGCTACAAGTCATAGAGGTCTAATATCATTGGATTCTTACCTGTCCTCAGCACAATTTAGTAGACTTTGGCTAGCAGACTAGCATGAATTTCTGACGCAGTTAGATTAACTTTGTACCAGGTTATGTTATGTCCCTCCCTAACAGTCAGGTTAGATTACTGATGCAGTCAGTCTCCTTACTGCGAGTTCCCTGCCAGCCTCACGTCTGCTGTTGTCCAAAAGTAGCTGTAGAAGAATATGTCTAGATGTTTTGCCTTCTCTCTTTACGTGACAGATTATATGATACACATATGCATGTGTTTTGAAAGAAATGTATCGGTCAATACACTTGTAGTTAGACTGTTGAGGATTGGATGGTTACAATGTGTGCCCTACCCGAACATGACACCCTGGATTGTTGCTCATGCTGTCGACCACTTGTTTGCCTTGTCCACACAAGACTTAACAGGTATCTGTGGTATACCTTGGAATGTTGCACATTGCAGCCAAATGGGGATTAGTTGGTCAAAATTGTGGATGAATACTAAAGGGTTATCCACCAGAGCAAGGTGTCACTCTACCACCAGTTCAGTCCCTGTGAAGATCCAGGGTAGATTAGATCTTCAGCAACCCATGTTGTCTTAAGAAGCGACTGACGGGATCGGGTTGTCAGGCTTCCTGACTTGGTTCATGCATGTCATCGTATCCCATTTATGTGGATTGATGCTCAAGGTGTCAATAAATGGATTATTTGGTTCAGATTTTCAGACCACGGTCACATAGCTGGAATATTGCTGAGTTCGGCGTTAAACAACAAACAAACAATGAAAACTATCCAGTGGCTTGTTAATGATGTTATATATCCTGTTTACCTGTGGAAATGGTTTAAATTTGATTAAGGTGGTCTTTTATATAAGGGGGCATGGGTGACCCAGTCGTCTAAGGTACCACGATCCTCTGTAAAGAGTTGCGTTCCTTGGACACACCAGGATTCTATGATCATGGGTTTTAAATCCTGGTTCGCCCAGATTATGTTTCAAGGTTTATCAGCACGATTCTCGCTGCTCGTGGGTTTCACCAAATTGGTCAACGCGTGAGACCTGCATCACTTCAGTCTAACATGATTAAGCTGACACGCCGTGATATTACATGCCCCCAGCATATAACGGGGTCTTCTGGTCTGTCTATCCGTCCTTCCATCTGCCTGTCCAACTGTTTGTCCATATTTCATTTCCAGAGCACAAATTTAAACCGTCACAGATTTTTATAACACTATAAATCGTCATCACTCCTGACTAGTACAAGCAGCCACACACACACACATACACGTGCATGCACGTCGCTATATAAGTGCAATAATCTTGGACGCGACGTTAAACCCCATTTCACCTCACCTCAAAGATCATTTAATATTGTCTGGTATTTAAGGTAAATTACACACGTCCTTCAATCAGTGCTGACATAAAGTAACTTTCCAGGTTAATGTTTGCAGTGAAATAATGGTGCTGTGAACTTTGTTTCTTATCGGAAGTGCCATATGTGTTGAAAGTAACCTTTAGGAAAGTGAAAATGTCTTCTTTTTTCCTAAATCTGATCAATATTGTGAGTGACCTTTGAAGATCCGAGTTAGAATAGGTCCTAGCAACCCATGTTGTTGTAAGAGGCGACTAACGGGATCGGGTGGTCAGGCTCACTGACTTGGTTGATGCATGTCATAGTATCTCAGTTGCGTAGATCGATGCTCATGATGTCAATCACTGGATTGTCTGGTCCAGACTAAATTATTTACAGACTGCTATCATATAGCTGGACTATTGGTAAGTGTGGCGTTAAACAACAAACAAACAATCTTGTGGGTCCGGAAAAAATGCGAGCAATTTATGACTTCCCTGTTACCATGAAGCAATATGGTTACCATGGTTACAGTTCAAGGTTCTTGTAATATGGGATGGACCTGGCCTCAGCCTCCACTGGTGAAAATATAGGATCATAGCCCAGCAGCTGCCGTGCTCTCCTGCTGCTGAAATACAGGTTCATGTTGATATACCGAACACTGCAAGCTGGGGTAGACATGTTGATTCTCTTCAAGGGAGACAACCACCGCAGGATCATCTCCACAAAGCACATGCACCCATACACGAGGGAATAAGGGAGATAAATCTTGGACAGTGTGAACCCTCGACATGCAAGGTAAGGGGAGAGGAAGTGGAAGGTGTTGAGGAGTGGGGTATTGTCTGGCACAAAGTATGGTTGACCTCCAACCATTGGGTCGTACTTGAGTGCCGTGTCAGCGCACAGGAAGGCCCAGGCCGTATTTCCAGCATATGCTTGTTGAAAAAGAGCTCGGCCGTTGCCGACTCGCATCAGTGAACCACCAGACGATTTGGCGCTTCTTAGACCGGCTGTGATGTAGTAGGGGTCTCCTTCACCGTACATGACATTGGCCCTCAGTGCAAGCGTCCTCAACTTGTTTCCTTGTAAGAAAAGGTTGAAGTATTATATGCCCTTTATGTCATTTAAAATTCATATGATATGATTATCAAAAGATATACAGCTTTATTTTGTAACCAATTAATAATAAATTAAATCAACAATTTTATTTTCTTGGGGTTGGGGAGGGGCTCTTATTTAATAATATATTGTTCCAGTATTACAGGAAAATATAATTTTTCCTCAGAGTTTAAGAAAACCAACTTGAAAAATCTCATCCTTCACCCAAACCACCAGAAAATTAAGGGGGTTTTCCAGTACAGATTACAGACTTGGTGTTGTTCTACAATGTTACGTTTGTTTTGTTTGTCGGCGAGTCTGACCACCTGATCCCGTTAGTCAACTCTTTCGGCAAGCATGGGTTGCTGAGAACCTATTCTACCCCGGATCTTCACAGGTCTACAATATTAAGACTTTGTAAGTCTATGCTATCATATGACAGTCTGAGGGCTAAGACTGCTGTTTGTACTGAGACCCTATCATTCCTACCATTCTCCAAGTACTGACCGTTGGATGCCAACACAAGGGTCTCCGCCTTATACTTGGTCGACCCTATCATTCCTACCATTCTCCGAGTACTGGCCGTTGGATGCCAACACAAGGGTCTCCACCTTATACTTGGTCGAGACCCTATCATTCCTACCATTCTCCGAGTACTGACCGTTGGATGCCAACACAAGGGTCTCCGCCTTATACTTGGTCGAGACCCTATCATTCCTACCATTCTCCGAGTACTGGCCGTTGGATGCCAACACAAGGGTCTCCGCCTTATACTTGGTCGACCCTATCATTCCTACCATTCTCCGAGTACTGGCCGTTGGATGCCAACACAAGGGTCTCCTCCTTATACTTGGTCGAGACCCTATCATTCCTACCATTCTCCGACTACTGGCCGTTGGATGCCAACACAAGGGTCTCCGCCTTATACTTGGTCGACCCTATCATTCCTACCATTCTCCGAGTACTGGCCGTTGGATGCCAACACATGGGTCTCCGCCTTATTCTTGGTCGAGACCCTATCATTCCTACCATTCTCAGAGTACTGGCCGTTGGATGCCAACACAAGGGTCTCTGCCTTATACTTGGTTGAGACCCTACCATTCCTACCATTCTCCGAGTACTGGCTGTTGGATGCCAACACAAGGCTCTCCGCCTTATACTTGGTCGAGACCCTATCATTCCTACCATTCTCCTAGCACTGGCCGTTGGATGCCAACACATGGGTCTCCGCCTTATACTTGGTCGAGACCCTATCATTCCTACCATTCTCCGAGTACTGGCCGTTGGATGCCAACACAAGGGTCTCCGCCTTATACTTGGTCGAGACCCTATCATTCCTACCATTCTCCGAGTACTGGCCGTTGGATGCCAACACAAGGGTCTCCGCCTTATGCTCGGTCGACCCTATCATTCCTACCGTTCTCCGAGTACTGGCCGTTGGATGCCAACACAAGGGTCTCCGCCTGATACTTGGTCGAGACCCTATCATTCCTACCATTCTCCGAGTACTGGCCGTTGGATGCCAACACAAGGGTCTCCGCCTTATACTTGGTCGAGACCCTATCATTCCTACCATTCTCCGAGTACTGGCCGTTGGATGCCAACACAAGGGTCTCCGCCTTATGCTCGGTCGACCCTATCATTCCTACCGTTCTCCGAGTATTGGCCGTTGGATGCCAACACAAGGGTCTCCGCCTTATACTTGGTCGAGACCCTATCATTCCTACCATTCTCCGAGTACTGGCCGTTGGATGCCAACACAAGGGTCTCCTCCTTATACTTGGTCGAGACCCTATCATTCCTACCATTCTCCGAGTACTGGCCGTTGGATGCCAACACAAGGGTCTCCTCCTTATACTTGGTCGAGACCCTATCATTCCTACCATTCTCCGAGTACTGGCCGTTGGATGTCAACACAAGGGTCTCCGCCTTATACTTGGTCGAGACCCTATCATTCCTACCATTCTCCGAGTACTGGCCGTTGGATGCCAACACAAGGGTCTCCTCCTTATACTTGGTCGAGACCCTATCATTCCTACCATTCTCCGAGTACTGGCCGTTGGATGCCAACACAAGGGTCTCCGCCTTATACTTGGTCGAGACCCTATCATTCCTACCATTCTCCGAGTACTGGCCGTTGGATGCCAACACAAGGGTCTCCGCCTTATACTTGGTCGAGACCCTATCATTCCTACCATTCTCCGAGTACTGGCCGTTGGATGCCAACACAAGGGTCTCCGCCTTATACTTGGTCGAGACCCTATCATTCCTACCATTCTCCGAGTACTGGCCGTTGGATGCCAACACAAGGGTCTCCGCCTTATACTTGGTCGAGACCCTATCATTCCTACCATTCTCCGAGTACTGGCCGTTGGATGCCAACACAAGGGTCTCCGCCTTATACTTGGTCTCAGGGTACCCGGGAAACAGGAACCTCTCTGGCCGACGTGTTGAGTCTTCGTCCCCGTCTATGATGTCATCGTAACCGATGACAACATCTACAGTACTACAGAAATGAAGCCGCTCAACATTCTGCTGAAGACATGCCTTGATCACCGTAGCAGTCCCTGAAATGATGGAAACAGTTTGGGAGGTCAGAGATCGTGGGGAAAGCACAAAGTGATGCAAGTTGTAGATACTGAGCACTTTGGTGAAACTCACTGGCATGCTGACTCCCCAAGCCTTATTGAGGCCAGCTTGGGCATAGAACCATAATCAGCAGATCCTGCCACAACTAAGAGACACAACTCCACACAGCGTACTGTGGCTTGATGCTCCACACGAGTGCCTGGATCATCTGCGCCCACTCACACATTTCAAGGAATCAGGGAAATTATTTGTTATGATTCTTAGGGACCAACCATTCTAACTTCAAACTTACCATTACCTATTTTCCATCACCTTGGGATCTAGACAAAGACACCAGGATTGACATCCTGGTTCCTGCCAAATGAAACTTTCGTCATTTATTTATTTTAGAAACAACAGTAAACAACAAGAGCACTCTGGGGCAGAAAAGATCCCCTGTAGCTGATGTTTCTGCAGATCCTGGCACAACTAAGGGACACAAGTCCACACAGCATACTGTGTCTAGATGTGGTATCCTACTCAGATAAACCACTGGTCTGTCTGACCCAGACTGAATGTTTACATACTGTTGAGGTCGGGTGGGGTAGCTTAGTTGTTAAAGTGCTTGCTCGTCACACCGAAGGCACAGTTCAATTCCCCACATGGGTACAATGTGTGAAGCCCATTTCTGATGTCCCCTGTCGTGATGTTGCTGGAATATTGCTGAATGCGTCATAAAACCCTACTCATTCACTTACCCACTACATGCTGTTGAGATGTAGCTGAAAGATTGAATTCTGTGGAATAAAACAACCATCTGAAAAATTAACTTTGCAGTAAACGTATCCTCTGAACAACATCCAATGTAGATCATATTGGTTATGATTCTTGGGGACCAATAACATATTTATTCAGTGGAATATTTTATAAACTAGCACTCAACCTGGACTCATTTGTTGAACACAGTTTATACTTGAATTGTTGTCCAGGGAGTTAGTGAGTATTGTTTTACGCCGCTTTAAGCAATATTCTAACAACATCCCGGCGGGGAACACCAGAAATGGGCTTCACACATTGTCCCCATGTGGTCAAACGCTTTAACGGCCGCCTCTGCGGTCATTTTGTAGAGCGTTCGCTCGGAGAGCTGAAGGTCTGGGGTTCGATCCCCGACCGCGTCATACCAAAAGACTTTAAAAGATGGTACTTGTTGTTACCCTGTCTGGTGCTCGGCATTAAGTGGCTAAAACAAGGACTGGTCGGCTCGGAGTCAGTATACTGTGTCTGAGTTTTCATGTTAAACTGTGGCATGGTATTTCACTGAGCTAGCACTATAAATCGGCATCAGTCTGGACTAGTACAAGCAGCCACACATACACACACACACACACACACACACACACACATACACATGCATGCACGTCGCTATATATGTGCAAAAATCGTGGACACGACGTTAAACTCAATTTCCACTCGGCTAGGGCAGATTGAGATGAAGTATTGTTGGAAGGTTGATGAACGTTAGCAATGTCATCACTCACCATCCACATTGATTTCTTCCATTCCCTTTACATCGGGGAAAGTGCCAAAACTCACAAGTCCTGCAATGTGGATAACAGAGTCAACTCCCTTGCATGCATCCAGGACAGTGTTGAGATCGGTGATACTTCCCACTGTGGAGATGACTGGTTTTGTGGTCGGTGTTCCTGGAAACATTGAATGATCTCATGACCTTGCAGTGTCATGTTTGTTTGTTTATTTGTTGGTTTGTTGTTTAACGCCACACTCAGCAATATTCCAGCTATATGAAAGCGGTTGGGAAATAATCAAATCTGGACCAGATTATCTAGTGATTGCCATCACGAGCATCGATCTTTGCACATTGGGATACGATGACATGCATCAACCAAGTCAGCAAGCCTGACCACCCGATCCCGTTAGTCGCCTCTTACGACAAGCATAGTCGCCTTTTACGTCAAGCATGGGTTTCTGAAGACCTATTCTAACCCAGATCTTCACGGGTCTTCAGTGTCATGACAACATTGCTGCCAGGTATAAACATGGCCTGTTATGTGAACAGTGTCACAAGAGGCTGTTGGAGGACATCCCAAACAAGATAAGTTTGTTCAATATATCAAGATCTTAAATCCAATATGGCCACACAGCGGCCATCTTTGATTTTGTGATATGAGTCAGAAGATTGACACTGTAGTTCCTGTTAATGGACTTTGTGCAGATGCCTAGTCTGTTGGTCCCCCAGAGATAGATTCAGGTGATGTGTTTGAGATCTCGGTGCCCTACACTGGCTATCCTGGCCCTTGTAGACGGTGAAGTCGATCTCTCTCATACTGACCCTTGTAGGGACACTGTTTGAGAATATGTCTCCAGTACACTATGTTTGTCGTAGCAGCCATCTAACATGGGGAGTGCGTGGTCAGGCTGTGACTTGACAGAATGTGTGTCATCATACCCTGACATTTACCCTCAACCACACCCACAACCAACCCTACCCCAACCGCGTCAACCACACCCACAACCGCCCCTACTCCCAACCCCGTCAACCACACCCACAACCACCCCCATCCCTACCCCCTCAATCACACTTATCCCTACCCCCTCAACCACACCCACCCCTACCCCATCAACCACACCCATCCCTACCCCATCAACCACACCCATCCCTACCCCCACAACCACACCCTGCCCTACCCCCTCAACCACACCCACCCCTACCTCATCAACCACACCCACCCCTACCCCATCAACCACACCCATCCCTACCCCATCAACCACACCCATCCCTACCCCATCAACCACACCCACCCCTACCCCCTCAACCACACCCACCCCTACCCCATCAACCACACTCATCCCTACCCCCTCAACCACACTCATCCCTACCCCCTCAACCACACCCACCCCTACCCCCACAACCACACTCATCCTTACCCCCTCAACCACACTCATCCCTACCCCCTCAACCACACCCACCCCTACCCCATCAACCACACCCATCCCTACCCCATCAACCACACCCATCCCTACCCCCACAACCACACCCTGCCCTACCCCCTCAACCACACCCACCCCTACCCCATCAACCACACCCATCCCTACCCCCTCAACCACACTCATCCCTACCCCCTCAACCACACCCACCCCTACCCCATCAACCACACCCATCCCTACCCCCTCAACCACACTCATCCCTACCCCATCAACCACACCCATCCCTACCCCCACAACCACACCCTGCCCTACCCCCTCAACCACACCCACCCCTACCCCATCAACCACACCCATCCTTACCCCATCAACCACACCCATCCCTACCCCATCAACCACACCCATCCTTACCCCATCAACCACACCCACCCCTACCCCATCAACCACACCCACCCCTACCCCATCAACCACACTCATCCCTACCCCCTCAACCACACCCACCCCTACCCCATCAACCACACCCATCCTTACCCCATCAACCACACCCATCCTTACCCCATCAACCACACCCATCCCTACCCCATCAACCACACCCATCCTTACCCCATCAACCACACCCACCCCTACCCCATCAACCACACCCACCCCTACCCCATCAACCACACTCATCCCTACCCCATCAACCACACCCATCCCTACCCCATCAACCACACCCATCCCTACCCCCACAACCACACCCTGCCCTACCCCATCAACCACACCCATCCCTACCCCATCAACCACACCCATCCCTACCCCCACAACCACACCCTGCCCTACCCCCTCAACCACACCCACACCCACAGTCATTGTCGGAAGGCGTATTTAAATTTATGTGACTGTGCGTTCGGATCCAAATTCAACTTAGTGTGGTCAAATCTACAGGTAACGTAGCTCTACATTGAAAACACAGTATGTTTATCTCCTGAATAAACAAAACAAATCAAATTCCTGGATCTCTGGTGTTCAGTGCTCATGATGGTGTGTTCAAACCAGACTTGATTACTTACCGGGACCATTCTATATATTTCTGCTAAAAGAACCCTGGGTAGGAACTACAGTCAACCCCTATGCTTTCCTCCCTCGCTGCTGTAACTTACCCAGTTTATCACAGTACGGCTTCACATCCAGTACTCTGATCTCACGTACATGTGGCGCCCTCTGTTGGAGCAGACTGACAACATGGTTGCCAAGGAAACCAGCACCCCCTGTCACCAGAACAATGTCGCCGCACACAGAAGGCAGGACGGAAGAATTGGATGACATCCTGAAATTATAAAGCAGCATCAACATGAAACTTCAATATGGCTACACAGCGGCCATCTTTGATTTTGTTAAGTTTATGAGTAACAATTTTTTATTCCTGTAAACATGGTAAATAGGAATCCAACTGAATGAAATGAACCTGATATTTTTCTAGTTTATACTAAGGAGTTACTTGCTATGCTTGCACATCTCTCTGAATACTGGGGTGGTCGGGTAGCCTTGTGGTTAAAGCGTTTGCTCGTCATACCAAAGTCCCGGGTTCGATTCCCGACATGGGTACAATGTGTGAAGCCCATTTCTGGTGTCCCCCACCATGATATTGCTGGAATATTGCTAAAAGCGGCGTAAAACCAAATTCACCCACTCTCTGAATACTTATGCATATTCATGAGGTCCACTGTGATGTGATAGGTTAAAATACAAATGACTGAAATCCCTAAACTGGATCCAACTCTTGCCAAAGCTGAAGGGTCTCCATTTTTATTGTAACTTCTTGATATGATTTTAAGGTCATCTGTCTCTTACACCTATAAATATGTTGTTTGACCAATGCTGGAGAAACATTCACCATATTCCGGGTCCTCATGGGGACTTTGTGTGTGATGGCATAAGAACATCTTTCCGAGGCAAGCATGTCCACTAGCCAATGTCATAGCCTAGTTACTACCCCTGCCACTTCAAGGCCACTTTTCTTGGCTCTACCCTGGCGTCACCTCACGTTGATCACATTAGGTTGTGCCCCTTGAAATGAAAACGCGATATCCTATCAGATTGCTGTTATATCAGCTTTACAAAGATGGTAACTGCCATAGGCTATGACCTGGTCGATCAGATAACAAAAACATTTGCGATTTCATCCCTGACACAAAAAGAGAGTGAAATCGTAGTGGGTTTAAGGGATCAAAAAGACATATTCGTGTCACCAAGAACAGGCAGCGGTAAATCACTTTCATACGAAGGTGAACCAGTCGTGGATGTAGATTTTGTGAACATTCTCTGATTGGACTATCGATATATGTGCGATAGGATGGATACGGAGGTCCGGAGGGGAGGGGGATGGATAGTTTGGTGTTGACATGTTTTCAAATAATTATAAATTAAGTCTTTGAAAGGCATTTAGAAGAGATACACATAAGGAATAGAATTTGTTGATGTCAACTTCTTTATTATGAGGAACACAACGTTTCGGAGTATATGCTTACTCCTTCATCATGTGAATGAATGCTATGAGGCATGTTATACTGTTTCTACTCCTTTACCAGTCAGTGCTAACTACCCCCGGCCTCCCGTTTGACCACTGTCCATTGCCAATTACTAATCAGTGATATTTAGTCCTGACTTCCAGTTGTCCATAGGGAGGTCGGGTAGCCTAGTGGTCAAAGCGTTCGCTCGTCACGCCGAAGACCCGGGTTCTATTCCCGACATGGGTACAATGTGTGAAGCCCATTTCTGGTGTCCCCCGCTGTGATATTGCTGGAATATTGCTAAAAGCGGCGTAAAACTATACTCACTCCAGTTATTCTTTACTATCAGCGCTACTTACTGTAAAGTGTTGGCTTCCATTGTCTATTGCTAATCACCCATCAGAGCCCATTATCTGCTGTCTTCCCTTGTTAAGTTTCCACCTTTTGTTATCTTATTACTTTTGTTGTTCTAACATGTACATATATATGCTCTCTGCCTCATGGCATTCATTCACCTGATGAAGGAGTAAGCATCTACTACGAAATGTTGTGTTCCTCATAATACAGAAGTTGACATGCATAAATTCTCTTCCTTAATTATAAATTATATGACTTAATTTCAGGGCAAAATGTTTCCTGAATGAAATATTTACGTTCCACTGGCATTTCTTTTATTTAAAGTGCACCGCCTATTTTCAAAATCCTCGTTTGAGAATGTCTTGTATGGTCACCGTGGCAACTTACTGCACACAGCTGATGTTCTGCGTCATGATGTTGTTCTGAGTCATGATGTTGTTCTGCGTCATGATGTTGTTCTGCGTGGAACTTCGCCAGATCAGGGAACTCAGGAGACGAGCAGAGAACATTTGAATGTCTGAAATACACATTCAGTTGCCCTGATAATGGGTGCATGTCATTTTGTAAAATGTAAATGTTTTGTCTCAAAGTATGGCAGTGCATGTCTTTAATGGGACATTATTTCTGTTCAACAACAATCAGACAATGAATGCTACTTACTATGTGAATGTCCAACGATTCCAACATATGATTCCAGACCATTTCACACACAAAGGCAAAGTACAGTGATCATGTTTTTATTTATCAAATTGTAATTCTTTCAGAAGCGCGTAAGTCAAAATCTTATTTAAATATTGATTTGAAGTATCAACGCTGATGACCCGAGTTCGATTCCCCACATAGTTACAGTGTGTGAAGCCCATTTCTGGTGTCCCCTGCCGTGATATTGTTGGAATATTGCTAAATACGGGGGAAAAGCATACTCACTCACTCACTCACTCACTCACTCACTCACTCACTATAACAGGAACAGTGAGTGTACTGTTGTTTAGCGTGCTGAATATGTATCGTGTAGGCTCTCCACAGTTTGGGTTTTTTATTTAATATAATTCAAAATTTTTATTGAAATGCTGTTTAGCAAATTTTCTTCAAATATTTGAATATTTGGCTTCCTATTACACCCCACTATGAAGGACGTGAAGCTCACCTGGTCTGGTTTGGTGATTGTTGTGTTATGTATAAAACTGTTGCGGTTCATCAAGCTACAGTGCCTTATAGTCCTCAGCAGGAAAGTGTCCATTTTCAGTTTTAAATAAATTTTAGACTAACATCTAGTCTCTTCAATGAAAATATTTTAAGAAAAAAACAGTTGTTAAATTATGGTTATAAAATATAATAAAAAGAGGAATCTAGACTTGCTAACTGTTATAGACTTGCATGGGCTGGATATATTTGTGTCACGGTCTGCATGACAGACTAAATATATTTATAGGATCAGTATAATTTTGCCTTTATGGTATGGTGTAGACTGACATCTTCTTAAATATTTTCATATTATTAATTTGTTACATTGTCTTTTGATATGTAATTAAAAGGAGCCTTCAGTTTCTGTATCAGGGTCGGATGTTGAGTAAACCTAGACTTGCCAAAGTATTGTAGACTTGCTTGGGATTTTCGGATAATATTGATTCAGGGTGTGTATGAGAGACTTTGGGTAGTATAAATACATACGGTAGGTAAATTCAATTAAAACTGTGTACAGTATTTTCAGATAATATCAAACTTTCATTCCGGAAGAAATGGAATTACACTTTATGAAACCCTGTACATTGAATTTGTAGTAAAATACGCTCAAACATTTAGAAAAAATAAAATGACACAAGATACCTTGATAATAACTTAATATAATGAGTAAATTCATATTATTTACAACATTCTGAGACTAAAACATAAAGAAGAACTAACTTACCAGTTGACAGATAATGTCATCGTTCTGTGGACGTGTGGAACTAACGATAGCCGATGGATGAATTACTGGAGACAGTCGGTAAGAGGTGCCATCCTTGTGTGAACCAATGTCAACAATAATCCTCCACACAAATAGGCCTGTAACATCCTCACCAGCGCCCCCTGGTGGCTGGGCTCAGGTGTGTTTGCAGCGCCCCCTAGGGAGAGTCTGGTCACACGTCTGCAAGTGTTGAGATCAGCCTGTGGATTATACCGACCCCTGATGGGGTGTGGCCATGTTGGATATCGATCATGGGAAAATTGGAGATATCTTCTTTCTGTGAATTAATGTGTGAATCAATTAAACATAACATCATGTAAAATGTGTGATCTGCAGTTTTCTTGCTTATCATCATCATTGTTTTCGATAAAAAAGATCTGTCAAGTGTTGAGGTGAAGAATTATCTCTGCTATGCTGCTTAACGTTATAATTTGTGACACTTGTTCAAAATAGTTCAAGGGTCAAAAGAAGTATTTGTTCTTCTATTTTATTTCCCAATAAGAGATCAAGACAAGTTTTATGTTTGTCAATGTTAATTATGTTTATCTCTTTGCAAATATAAATACTTACGACAAAAATTAATTCCAATACTTTGATGTTAGACTTGAGATGTTTTTTTATTTGTTTTTGAGAACTCTTTCTTTATCATTTACATGCAATTAAGAAGTTTAACATTGTAACTGGTTCTTGTTCATAAAAACCGTCAGACTCGGTGACTTGATTGATTGAATGGCAACCCATGAAGATCCGGGTAGAATAGGTCTTCAGCAACCCATGAAGATCCGGGTAGAATAGGTCTTCAGCAACCCATGAAGATCCGGGATAGAATAGGTCTTCAGCAGCCTATGAAGATCCGGAGTAGAATAGGTCTTCAGCAACCCATAAAGATTTGGGTAGAATAGGTCTTCAGCAACCCATGAAGATCCGGGATAGAATAGGTCTTCAGCAACCCATGAAGATCCGGAGTAGAATAGGTCTTCAGCAACCCATGAAGATCCGGGATAGAATAGGTCTTCAGCAATCCATGAACATCCGGGTAGAATAGGTCTTCAGCAATCCATGCTTGTCGTATGAGGCGACTCACGGAATCGGCTTGCCAGGCTGGCTGAGTTGGTTGATGCATGTCATCGTATATCCAAATTGGGTACTGCTCATGATGTCCATCACTGGATTGTCTGATCCAGACTTGATTATTTACAGATCGCTGTCATATAGCTGGAATATTGCTGAGTGCGGCATAAACAACAAACAAACAAACAAAACAATTGTTTTTCAACAAGGATTTTCTCTTTGCAAATGTTAATATTTAAGAAAACAATTAATTCCAATAATTTGATGTCAGACTTGAGTTCTTTTTTTTTTTTTTTGGAGTGCTCTTTGTTTATCATTCTCGCGCAATTTAGTTGATTAAAAACCTTAAAATAGTAACTGATTCCTGTTCATAAAAACAGTCAGACTCGCTGACTTGATTGATTGCATGCCATTATGCCCCAACAGCGTCAATCGTTGCTCATAATATCAATCACTGGATTGTTTCGTCGAGAGTGCCCATGCTTGCCATAGCAGATGACTATGCTTGTTGTAAGAGGCAACAAACGTTGATGCATGTCATTGTATCCCAATTGCATGGATCAATGCTCATGATGTCAATCACTGAAATGTCTGGTCAAGACATGATTATTTGCAGGCTGACGTCATATAACTGGAATATTGCTGAGTACGGCGTTAAACAACTTTTTGAGACTGGATCCAGTCTAGATAATCTATAAGCAGTATTTATCTGGACAATCCAGTATGTTTCTATTACTGTTTGAGACTGGATCCAGTCTAGATAATCTACAAGCAGTACATATCTGGACAATCCAGTATGTTTCTATTACAATTTGAGACTGGATCCAGTCTAGATAATCTACAAGCAGTACATATCTGGACAATCCAGTATGTTTCTATTACTGTTTGAGACTGGATCCAGTCTAGATAATCTACATGCAGTACTTATCTGGACAATCCAG
The DNA here is from genome assembly GCF_022045235.1 of Haliotis cracherodii. NCBI lineage: Eukaryota > Metazoa > Mollusca > Gastropoda > Lepetellida > Haliotidae > Haliotis > Haliotis cracherodii. The sequence goes on from NW_027266266.1 coordinate 2,460,819, forward strand.
TATGTTTCTATTTAATTTAGTTTATGGTTTGTAGGAGGAAAAGCAAAGTCACATATCCATGGTAACACAAGCACTCCAAAAGCTGGAGGAAGAGGCTGGGACAGTGTGTCGCCGTATGGAGGCGTCGGCGCTGTACGAGGTAGGACAGTTAATTGGTGTCACATAGACTATCGTCATTTACACACTGAAATGTGGCACAGAATTGTCTGTATTTTCACAGTACAACTCCAGTAGGTTGACAATGTTTGAACCTTGCTCAACAGTTCTGTTTCTACACAAGAACTCTGTAATAAAGGGAAGACTTCCATAGCATTTACTTGTGTTCGTGGAGATTGGGGAAGTGAGTTGTCATGGTAACTGATATCCCTCATTACAGAATCTGAATCACAGCAGAGCCCTGAAGGAAGCCATCTTGAATGTCCTGGTCAAGGAGTCACAGAAGCCGAAGTGTAAGAGTCATGTCTTGTTTGTTTGTTTGTTGTTGTTTTTTTTTGTTTTTTTTTGTTTAACATATCTTCCCAGGGCAAGGGAGTTAACTGACTATAAAAGTCAAGTTTCCACCCTTGCCGAACTAGGCTGGTCCAATCAAAATCCTGTACCCAAATCGACTGCCGTGCAGATTTCGGTCGATTGCAGGTTTTGCAAAATGTGTGTGCCACCAACTTACTGTCAACATATTTTCCATTTTTTTCATGTTTTTAACCAAGGTGCTCACATGATTAAATTCACTTTGCGAAGTAAGACCCGTCGTTTTACAATAAAGATCTTGATTATCGATCCGATCATCTTCTCTGGCCGACACCATTTTGTTTGAAGCAACTGCAAGTTATATGAGAGGTGGCATCTGATTGGTCAATAGGAGGGACATAAAAGGGACATAACTCATAATAGCCACTGATGGAGCTACGATCAAGCCCAGAAATTCTAGCCTAGTTTGCGAAGGGTGGAAACTTGACCTTTACACTCAGTTAACTCCCTTGCCACAGGAAGATGGTTTAATGGGGCACTCGGCAATATCCCATCTTTATGACCTGATATTATAAGTAAAATGGTACCGTGACCAACCTGCTGGGGACCAATTGTCCCCCACAGGGTTAGCTAAATTGTAATAGCATCAGAGTTGTACCTATTTTGTAATAGAAACAAAATTGTACCTAAATTCTTCTACAGTGTTCCCTCGCTATTGCACGCTTCAGTATTGCGCTGACTCAGTTATAGCGCGTTGTAATGCATGGCTCCCAAAATGTACGTACATTTTTTATTAACTCAAGACACCATATTTTTTCCCCATCGTACAAACATAACCAGGTGATCACTGCGAGCACGCAACACCAGATGTACCAATCAACAAATCTGACCTGAACTCTTCAATTTGATCCTATTATTACACTATCTGGTTATAAAAACGTGTGTGTTGTATATCTGGACTTATGTTTGTAACATATTTTATTCATTTTATTAAAAAAATCCACTCAATATTATTTCCATTAATTTTGGCGAAATCATGTGTGAAGTGATTGGTAGATCGCACGACTCACCGCTTTTTACAGTAGTATCAAGGTCGAAGCTGTACTGCAGTAATGTCTCAATGTGTTTGGCTGCTGTGTTTTGTTGCAGACTCGGAACGAGGGTGCCACTACCTGCATATCCTAGACGAGCTGCACAGGACTGCCCAGTACTCCAAACTCCACCAGACGGCCCTGCTGCACTGTCTGCAGGCACTCGAGACACAAAGTGATGTCATACGCACTTACCATAAACAGTACCTTCCTTGTGTCACGTGACATTTGACCTTGACCTTGTCTACAGTGGAGATACAAAGTGATATCATACGCACTAACCATAAACAGTACCTTCCTTGTGTCACGTGACATTTGACCTTGACCCTGGCTGCAGTACATGCCCTGTGTTACATGGAACCTGTAAACATGATATGAGTATTTTTCAAACACTTACAGTATATAGTACTTTATTTGTGTCACCTGGTCGTAAAATGCATTTGCAGAATATTGCACCGCCCATGAACCTTACCTCCTGATTGTGGTATGACATCCAACCTTGACCTTGTTGTTCATACATGATATTGCTGAGTGCGGCGTTAAACAACAAGCCAACCAACCAACCAGCCAACCTTAACGTATACCCTAACTTGTTCAGTGTGTGTCTCATAATACTTATCCTCAATCTTGATTAGATGATCCGGCTAGAGAATAGGTCTTCAGCAACCCATGCTTGCCGTAAAAAGCAACTATGCTTGTCGTAAGAGGCGACTAACGGGATCGGGTGGTCAGGCTCACTGACTTCATGTCATCCTATCCTAATTGAGTAGATCGATGTACATGATGACAATCCCAGGATTATCTGGTCCAGACTCGTTTAAATAGAGACTGACATCACATAGCTGGAAAAATTGCTGAGTGCAGCATTAAACAAGAAACAAAAGATGACATCAAACATTATGGATGCTATCTGGTGCTGGTCACATGTACACATTCCTGGAGAGCTGTATTGTCATTATAACATCACTGGTGTATAAATCATGACTGGAGCCTTCTCTTCATGTGGCTGACCCGTGGAGATCCAAGGTAGAATAGGTCTTCAACAACCCATGCTTACCTTTAAAGGCGACTTTGCTTGTTGTAACAGGCAACTAACGGGATCGGGTGGTCAGAGTCGCTGACTTAATTGATGCATGTCATTGTATCCCAATTGCGTGGATCGATGCTCATGATATCAATCACTGGATTGTCTGGTCCAGATTTGATTATTTACAAACTGACGTCATATAGCTGGAATATTGTTGAGTGAGGCGTAAATCAATAAACCAGCCAACCAGTCTCCATGTGTCTGGTGAGATGCTGAAGAACATGATGTGAATAGGATGTGAAGCACATGGGTTACAAGTAATAAAGATACATACCAAATCTTACCAATATCTTTACTCTTTTGTAAATTAACAGAGCACATTAGCAATAAGCACTGCTACTCCAGGTTGATAAGGGAAAGTTATGTTAGTTTGTTTCACATACTACTCAAAAGAAGTTAAGGACCACACGATTCTTTAATATTACGAATTTAATCTGTCATGACTTCTTTCATATTGCTATATATGTCATGCCATTCAAGATTAAGTTTAGTAATATGAAAGAATCGGGTGAAGTTCTTTTGAGTAACATGATGACGCGTCGGTTCATGCTAAGCAGGTATCCATAAGTCTCAGATGATCCCTGTATCGTGTCTCCATCCTGTCATAAGTCTCAGATGATCCCTGTATCGTGTCTCCATCCTGTCATAAGTCTCAGATGATCCCTGTATCGTGTCTCCATCCCGTCATAAGTCTCAGATGATCCCTGTATCGTGTCTCCATCCCGTCATAAGTCTCAGATGATCCCTGTATCGTGTCTCCATCATGTCATGAGTCTCAGATGATCCCTGTATCGTTTCTCCATCCTGTCATAAGTCTCAGATGATCCCTGTATCGTGTCTCCATCCTGTCATAAGTCTCAGATGATCCCTGTATCGTGTCTCCATCCTGTCATAAGTCTCAGATGATCCCTGTATCGTGTCTCCATCCTGTCATAAGTCTCAGATGATCCCTGTATTGTGTCTCCATCCTGTCATAAGTCTCAGATGATCCCTGTATCGTGTCTCCAACCTGTCATAAGTCTCAGATGATCTCTGTATCGTGTCTCCATCATGTCATAAGTCTCAGATGATCCCTGTATTGTGTCTCCATCCTGTCATAAGTCTCAGATGATCCCTGTATCGTGTCTCCATCCTGTCATAAATCTCAGATGATCCCTGTATCGTGTCTCCATCCTGTCATGAGTCTCAGATGATCCCTGTATTGTGTCTCCATCCTGTCAAAAGGCCAGACTGTTTTAAACATAGTTTACAATCCGCCGACACTCAATAAGAAATAAGTAAAAATGTGAAAACTACATTTAGTAATGCTTGAGATAGGAATCATGTCGTGGTTGTTTTTTAATCTTCTGTCTACTACTATAAATAGCATTGGTTTGAATGAATAGCTGCCCCATTCCCTTGTCTTCCGTGACCAAAACAGCATCGCCAGTACTTGTCCTACTTTGTTGCATACCATCCCTCGACGATGTTGTCATAAGAGGTGACTAACGTAACTGGGTGGTCAGGCTTGCCGACTTGGTTGATGCATGTCATCATATCCCAATTGTGTGGATCGATGATCATGTCAGTCACTGGATTGTCTGGTCAAGATTTGAATATTTACAGACCGCTGTCACATAGCGGGAATATTGCTAAGTGAGGCGTTAAACAACAAACAAAACAAAAAGCATACCATCCAACCCGAAGGGAAGCATTTTTATCCAGCTGAAAGATCATTTCCACGTCTAGTGATTTGATAATAGATATTAAAGGGCACGCTCTTACAAAACTGCAAGTGTGAATTGAGATCTATTCCAGTCATTTTGAGTCGTTGGTGATTTCAAAATGTGTAAGAAAAATTCAGTGCGAGTGACATGCTAATTGTGATATTAATTCCCGAAGAAAAAGGTTTGTTTGTGAATATGAGCAGGGTATATTTAACAATAGATGGGAGATAAAGTACCCCTGGTTCCTGGTTAGAATATAGGTCCCCAGCGACCGATGCTTGTTGTACGAGGCGACTCAATGAACTGGGCAGTCAGATTCTGTGACCTGGGTCATTGCATGACATTGAATCCACATTGATTGATACGCATGTTGCCAATCACTGGATTGTCTGGACAATACTTTTTATTACAGACCACCATCACATACTTGAAGCTGGAATATTGTTGAGTGTGTACGATGTAAACAAACAAACGAAGATATCGCAATAAACATCTTGACATACGCTTTGACAAGAGTAGGATAAACATTATCATAAAAAGGAGAATAAGTCTATACAAAAGAAAGAGCGGACACTTGCACATATTGGTATCCTATACCAATGTCACTGATTTATTTATCAAACCATATGATACAATTGAAGTTCAAACTTGACAACATACAGGTCAAGAAAACTGTATAAAAACCTTAAACAACTCATGTACATCATTTGTTCGTTGAGACTAATATGGGTTTACTGATGTTTGGCGTTCTATTGTTGTACAACATTACAAGTGCAGATTAACATCCAGATCTGGTGTATATTTCTCATAACTACCTGGGCAATATTGCAGTATTCTCATTGACTACCTCACTCAGTTTGAAGGAATGGGTCTATAGAAGGCAATCCCACACCTTGCCATATGCTTTAATGTGCACTGACAGCTTTTGAAGCACAAAGTCAGCATCAGACTCTATTATATTACCGGTACTGTAGGAGGGACTGGTAGCCATGTATTTCCAATCAACAGATGTACTGTAGAAGCAGAGCAGTACATACCGGCAGCAAGGACTTTGCAGTGATGAGATAGAACCAGTCTACTACTATGTAGGACGGAACCAAGTTGTATTATCATTAGCACCAATAACCTAAAAGATTAGATTGGCTAATTGTTATTTTCAAAGCCACTCGAGACAAGTCTGGTTTAACACCACTGAAGAGAATACATGATATTACGTCATGTCACCTTAATATGGGGTGAATGGGTGAGTTGGGTTTAATGCCGCTTTGAACAGTATTCCCGTTATATCGCAACAGGTCAGCTTGATAAGGCTTTTCTTCCACAAGTGATACAGGTCTAAGGCCTTTACCACTTTGATGAAGCCCGCAATCACGAGTATGGTGCTGACAAACCTAGAAACATAATCAGGGTGAACTGGAATTTGAACCCAAGATTGCAGGTTTCTGGCGTGCCTATGCAACTCTGCACAGCGAAGTGCAGCGTCTTAGATGACTGGGAGGAAAGCACACAGTTACAGCAATCATAGGCTTTTTGTTAACACCCAATGGCACAGGTATTCTCCCCAGGGTGAGTGAATGAGTTGGGTTTAACGCCACTTTTAACACATTTACAGTTATATCGCGGTGTGTCAGCTTTATGTCTGAGGAAAGCCCGAAGTGATGCAGGTCTTAGATGTTTACCACTTCGGTGAAACCCACGAGCACAGGTATGGTGCTGACAAACCCAGAGACATATTCGGGGCGAATCCAGATTCGAACCCACAATCATAGGTTTCTGGCGTGCCCAAGGGACGCAACTCGCGGCTACTTTGACAACTGGGCCACCCGTGCCCCTACACACACATGGAGAGGACACATACTAAACATGCATAATAATATTATTATTATGGTACTGACAGACCACAGATAAATCTGAAAATTTGGGAATTAAAATGAATGACCCATGGACAAAGAAAGCAATTCAACAAAACGCAGCACTCAGCCAACAGGCCAAACATGTGTCAAACCAGATCATGTCATCTCGTCTGAGTAGGGAAAGTCTCCTGTTTGAGTATGGTTTTATGCAGCTTTTAGCAATATCACTGCAGGGAACACCTGAAATGGGCTTCACATATGGTACCAATGTGGGAATCGAACCCATGTCTTTGGTGTGACAAGCTTTAACCACTAGTTCATCACCCCTCACCTATTTGGATGATGAAAAAAATATTATGTGAAGGTGAACTTCAGAACCTGTTACATTGTAAACAATGCTGTAAATCTTGACTCTTAACATCAACTCAAGCTCACATTCACAACAAGTCTGAAGGTTAATTATAACATTTGAAATATAAATACAAAAATAAAAATAAATGTGTTGCACCTGCTGCCATTTCTACATCAATGTCGTCAAAATCAGATTTTATACTCCTCTGGAGATTGGTTCTACATGTTTTTACTATAATGCTGTAGCACTTTTACAAAACAGTAGTGTTGTAGCACTTTCACAATACGGTAGTGTTGTGGCACTTTCACAATATGGTAGTGTTGTGGCACTTTTACAATACGGTAGTGTTGTGGCACTTTCACAATTCTGTAGTGTTGTGGCACTTTCACAATACGGCAGTGTTGTTGCACTTTCACAATTCTGTAGTGTTGTGGCACTTTTACAATACGGTAGTGTTGTGGCACTTTCACAATTCTGTAGTGTTGTGGCACTTTCACAATACGGTAGTGTTGTGGCACTTTCACAATATGGTAGTGTTTTACAAACAAGAGTCAGGCCAAACTAACTTATTCTTGTTTCACAGGTTTTCCAGGCCAAGATGCTTAAGTGAAAAAATAAATAAATATAGAAACACAAAAAGGGAGTGTTTAATTATTTACGGTAATCTGAGAATTCAGAATGTTTTTCCTTTTCTAGAAAAATGCTCCTGAATTATATTCAGCATATTTGAACTCTACATTAATCTTCTAATCTATCTTTTTTGTCTTGAAACAAGGAAGTAAATATTGTGACCTCATCCACCATCCATATCTTGACATACGTAGTACTCTGATAATGACTGCTGTCACACAACAAACACGTTCAGTTGAACTCCTCCTAATCTCAAGGGCTCACATGTCTGTAAATGCCTCGATCCATTCCCGTGGTTCTTGCATTACCGGCCCTTGATTTTCATTAGCCAAGTTGATTTTCTACAGCACTCAGACTAACGGACCAATCACGACATGGAAAGCAGCCTCAATGTTGGACTGGCGATATCAACAACATGGCGGCCAGTCCTACTGATTACGAAAGAGTTTGCTAGAAATTTAACTGACTGACATGCAACGAAAGCCCTAAAAAATCTTTGGATGGAAAGGGTGTCTTCACGTCCATTAAAACTGGTGGTAGCTTTGGTTTCTAGGTAATACGAGTTATCTCCTCAACTATTTCTTTATCTCGACATTTGATTGGTCAGTAAAATGTAAATGAAGATCAAAGGCAGGTAAGATCCTTGGAGAACCATGGTAATGGATCCAGGGGCTCGTGCAGGTTTACCGAAATGCGAGCCCTTGAGAGTAGGAGATTGTGCAACACTACACTCAACCATGCATTGGCTGTCATCATCATCATCAGCCTGTGTATCGCTACTTGTGGGGGATCAACCCTTTAGAAAACCTCACCAATGTTGGATTTTATAACACACTTACCAGCTAGAAATCAAAAATATTTTTCAACATTCAGTATACTTCTCTTTCCCCCAACTAATAACCTCAAGATGAGTATGCCTTATTTCATAAACTGTGTAGCTTAAATGATTCCAGATTGAAAAAACTATATCGTTTTTGAAAAACACAATGGCAGCCCCATGAAGATACTCAAGTACTCACGGAAATGAAAAAAAACTTTTTTCGACCTCAGATCTTAAATAAATGCAGTTGATATACAAAATATGTAAATATTCAAACAACTAAATTAGTACTAATTGGGCCGTCGCACAAATACAGCGTATCAAATGTTTTTATGCCTTTTTACACGTAAAAGTGTGTATAAATGTGAATAAAACAGACTATTGTGAAACAGGGCATAACCAGGTGTAAGTAGATCAAGGTGACCTATGACACCTTGTTGACAGGTGAGAACAGGTGCATAATGCCTATAGTCTGTTTCTGCTATGTCAATTTGGACTTAGTTTTATTTTTGAATGTTGAAAGTGCCGACAAATTACCTCCTGTAAAGTACATTTTGTATTGTTCACTGTGATCAAACTAGCAAATCCAGACTAGTACTTTTCGAGTTGTTTTGGTATTTCGTATTTACAGCTATGTAACACTTTGTGTCAATTTTTAAATTGAGAAAAACAGGGTTTTTTCATTTCCGTGAGTACTTTAATTTCTGTTTAAGATTTAAAATACTTATACAAAGATGAATGAGGGGAAGTTATATTGTGGAAATGGCAATCAAAAGAGAACATGTAGGCATTTTACTCGTAGCTGGTGATCTAATCTATGTGAATCCCTTTCAGATGAAAGAGGTCTTGAGTAGCATGGAATAACTCCTCTGCATGGCATGTCAAAAAGTGCTTTGCAAAATTCATCAGATGGTGTCAAAACATCCAATGAGCCAATGCTTCACAGACATATATCAGATCATATTATCAGCTGTACTGGCGATAGAACAAAGTTGAGCTAAGTAAATACTCCCATTAATCAGTGAAACATGTGCTGTCACTGAACACAAGACATTCATGCAATGTGTTCATCATGTTAGGCCTTTCTTGTTTTATTCCTGGGTTTTCAGATCAATGACCAATAAATCATATGTGGAATACAGCGGAAACTGAAGAAAAGTATTGACAACACGTCTGTTAAAATGTACAGTTTCATCTTGGCAGATATTCAAGTGTTATATCCGGCCACTAGGTGGCGCAACCAGCTGAAATCAGCAGATACTTTCATATTTTCCCTCAATTGCTCATTAAATTAAGATTTCATTTCAGACTCTGCATGTTAATGAAATCTCCAATTGCTCATGACATTCATTGGGGAAGGGAAGTAACTCTGTTTTTCCGCACCTAACACTTCAAGCTGTGTATAACTCTGGCTTGTTTCATGTGTATTACCTATACTGAACAAAAATAATTAGGGAACATGAATGTATTTGGGGATATTTTTTCATGTTGAAAATATCTCCAAAAATATGACTGATCCCTAACTTTTTTTTATCAGTATATATCACCGTTTGTCGAATGTTCCAGAAGCACTAGTCACTGGTCACTCTGCTGGTGATAAACCCGTAAAGTAAGTAATTAAAACAAGAGGCCTAACGAGGCAGAGCACATGTCTCTTGTACTGTCAGTGATGTATCGTACAACATCCTTTGGCAATACTGTTATCTCATGACAGTGCACAGAAATACAGGAAATCAGTTGTAACAATGACACAATACACAGTTAAAGCAACAACACACCAAAACAAAAAACTATTTCCTATATGTCGTCTATCAAACAGTATCTATTAAACAATCATGCAAATTCTGATTAACATGTTACATGCCATTTGTCACAGATATATAAGAAATGTATCTCGTTATATTAATTATCATCAAAAATAATATGAAAATACACAAACAGATACATATATGGTGTATATTATATTAAATTAACTGACAGTAAGGTATTTCGTGTTGTGAGGTATTAACTTGAGTATTTGTTCTGATACTGAAATTAGGTAGTAAATCCTTGAACAGTGTTCTCCCATAATGATGTTAATGTCAGAGTTAGATATGGCCACTAGTCCACTAATCCAAGACCACTAATCCAGGATCACTAGTCCACTAATCCAAGACCACTTGTATGTTGATCCAAGACTAATCTGCTAATCAGACTAGTGAAAATCTGGAAGGACAGGTGGTTTTCTCCACAAATCTAGTAAACTTACATTCTACAATGAATTTGGAAAATACTCAGTTCTGCTTGGTGTATCAGAGGTTTCAAATCACAATAACCACCTCTGATTGCTTCAGCTTAACAAAAGCTTCACATTACAGTGGCCTTGGACCAGGATGCACTAATTCATAAATCTAGTTACATTACACAAACCACAAGTCCAAAACGAGAGACAGTCCAATAATGGCAACCATTAAGAAATGATAAGCGCTTGCTGAAGTAGACAATGGCATGTTTCAAGGCTGATAAAGTTATATTGTAATGTATACAAACATCTGCACGTCCAGCTGGCCTTCGGTTGAATCTCCTACTTGTTCCTAATATATCAGCATATGTGATTCAGAACTATTGAAATATACCATGTTCTTTTGAAATATACTACTCAAAAGAAGTTAAAGAACACCCAGGTCTTTCATATTACTATAGCTAATCTGCCGTGACACATCAACTATAGTACTAGGAAAGAATCGGGCGTTCTTTAACTGCTTGTGAGTAGTACTTTTCAGAATTAACTGATATATTTGAAAAGAAGAAGGGTGGTAAGGTCAAGCTCCTCACAGCGACAGCCCATCTGTGGAGCTCTCTATACTATTGCTGCCACCAGTCAAAGCTCACCACTGTGATATGTGGCCACAACCATGCTTGGAGTTGAACTCACAGCCAACTGACTGAAGTGACGACTGCCGTGACGCCAAATACGCTTACCCCAGCTGAATTTTCTTCTTTCTTTGTCACTTTGAATTTCTGTTTTTTTTCAACTATCATGTAATTGCTATAGTAAGAATGTAAGGGAGAAGTTGAGGGATTTTCCATTTGTCTTCAATCTCGAACCAATCTGATTAAACAAACAAAAAGGTAACTTCATATGGGAAATATGGTCAATCGTAAACCTTTTCATAGTTCACTATGGTTGCATTACCAAAGACATAAACAAAAGTATAAACGTTACTACATTTGGGGTTAGAGGGTAAATTTCAAGATTCTTGTAATGGCTGCTCCCACACTGGTGAAAGTGATGGTACCGGGAGGCAACTCTTTTTCTCATTTGACTCATGTTTTAGTAACTAATTCATATTTGATCCCGTTTATAGATTGGGTACTGATAATGCCAAAAGACAAACATATCTGAAGTACTAATGAACCACCTCCTCAAACTGCCTCAGATGGGAATGACACTCAAATCAAATGTCAGGGACATTCTAACATTTTTTTTAAAACACTAATTTGTTCCAGAAAATAAAGAAAATAATAATCAGGAAACTCGAAACAGTGAAGTCCATCTGAATGACAAAGAAATCACAACATAGGATCAATGACTGGCCGAACTACCTGGTCTGGGTAATCAGTTCATCATCTTTACCATAATTCTGTTTGACATGGCACCAACTGCTGAATATATCAGCAAAACCTGTTTACTCCAAGCAGACAACTATTCAAGGATTTACGGTAAACTAGAACTTGACATGCAAAAAAAGACACCAACAGACAATTAGTTGTGTAAATGTGGAGATAATAGCAAAATAAAGACTGACTATATATATCAATACCATCATAAAAATTCATCCGTATCCATGGCAACCACAAAAGATGGCCACCTTGGTGCCAAACATGCTGACTGCTATGTACAGTATGTACAAAAGTCCAAAATGACTAAACATCATTATGTTCCAATATCATTGGTTTTGTCCCCGTCCTTATCATGCCTATCACCTTTGGCATCGTCGCTACTTTTGTCGGACGACTGATTGACCTCCGCAACTACATCGATGGTGCTGACAGTTGGAGGTTTCTGCGATTTTTCAATATACTCTATCCCATGCTTCCTCAAAATGCCTTGCAGAAGTTCAATCTCACGTTCTTGAGACGAGCAATATTGCCGATATTTTGCCAGTTCTTGTTCACAGGCAGTGCGAAGACGTCGCTCTCTCTCAAGGCGTTTCTCAGATTGTCTCTTCACAGACATGACTATTCCTGGAAAATAAAATATTATTGAAAAATACAATTCAGATTTAAACCAGCTTTCTTGTTTCAATAATCATGAGAATATGTGACAAAGGTTCTTTTCATGCCAAGTCTTTTTCTGAATCACGATACTCTCTGCCAGAAAGTCAGGCTGTGTATTGATACAGTCTGGTCATGTATATAGTGTCCAGTCGTGCATCAATTCAGTCAGGTCATGCATCGATACAAAGTGATACATAGAGATTATTAGCCGTGTTTCCATATCGTAAATGGGCAGAATGTGTGAAGCCCATCTCTGGTGTCCCCTGCCATATTTCTGGAATATTGCTAAAAGTGGCGTAAAACCAAACTCACTCACTCACTCACTCACTCTTTATGACAACCTTTACTGTACCCAGGATATCGTAAATATCATACATTAGAAAAATTAAAATTGAATTATGTGAGTGAGGGAGTGAGTGAGTTTGGTTCAACTTTGCTTTTAACAGTAATCCTGTTATATCACAGTATGCCAGCTTAATGTCGGAGGAAAGCCCCAAAAGATGCAGGTCTGAGATGTTTACCACTTCGGTGAAACCAACAAGCACAGGTATGGTGCTGACAAACCTTGAGATATAATTGGGGAAGAACCGTCATTTGAACCCACGATCAGAGGATTCTGGCGTGCTCAAGGGGAGAAACTCTGCACAGCGAATTGTGGGACCTTAGAAGACTGGGCCACCCGTGCTGCCTGTATTATGTTAGCATTTGGTGATGCTCAAGACTTAATTTCACAGAATGAAGTAGCTGAGTATGTTTGAACACAATATTTGCATGAACTGCCCTATTTGTTACATAGTGCCAAATGACTTGCAGAATCACAAACCCAACTCACCCATCATGTGTCTAACACCGCTTTTAACAGTATTCCAGTTATATTGTGGCATGTCAGCTTAATCTGGGAGTAAAGCCCGAAGTGATGCAGGTCTCAGACGTTTACCCTTTCTGTGAAACTCACGTGCACGGATATGATGCCAACAAGCTTAGAAACATAATCAGGGCAAACCGGGATTTGAACCCACAATCATAGGTTTCTGGCGTTCCCAGGGGCGCAAATCTCCACAGCAAAACGCTGTACCTAAGACGACTGGGCCACACGTGCACCCTCAGACACATGGAGAGGGCTACATTTTAGTGTATTGAGAATGTAAGTCAACAGTTAATTGAGAAAGAAGTCACTGATGTATGGAACTTGAAGTAGCTTCTGATAGGCGACCTCATTTGTACATTGATCCCAAGTTTATTGGATTGGAACATTGATAACCCTAGCCATTAAACATTTATACCAGGAGGGTTTTATTCATGACTTAAAGTTCCTTTCTATCTCTCCATCATTAGTTAAACGCCACAGTATTCCAGTTATATCAAGGCATGTCAGCTTAATGTGGGAGGAAAGTCCGCAGTGAAGCAGGTCTTAAATATAATGTGAGTGATTGTACTAGTGTCCTGTGATGATTGCTGAATGACGGTATGTATTTTAAGTTGATATATTATTTTAAGTGCCATTTTATGTGACCTAGTGAAGCAGGTCCTTTTGGTGAAGCCCATGAGCACAGGTATATATGGTGCTGACAAACCTAGAAACATACTCAGGGTGCATCTGGGATTCAAACCCAAGACCCCACGTTTCAGGCACACTCAAGGGACACAACTCTGCACAGTGAATTGCAGCACCTCAGAAGACTGGGCCACTTGTGTCCCCAACAGCGGCTGGGACCACTTACCAATTCATCTATTCACGATAATAGACGACACTAAATAGTTAAACGATTTTCATAATTCTGTTCTGATATTTACCATTCAATGTTTCTAATTTACATGAAATTCCCCAAAAGTATCCGAGACATTGATCATATTTTTGGGTACATCTCCTTGAAAGGCTGTGTGTGGCAACTTACCATTCAGTACACGTGTCACTCGCCACAGTCTCAGCACTATAAGAAGTCCGATGCCATTAGCTGCCCCTTCGGCATTGCGGTAGATGATGTCCAGGATAAACGACACAATGACTACCACAGCATCAAACAGCTCCAGCTTGTGTTTAAAGAAATCCAGCCGCATGGCATATAACCGCACTCCGATCTCCACCATGAAAACACTTAAGATGGCCAGACTCATGTAATGCAGGATCTTAGGCGCGATGTGATTTTCATGATCTGGAAGTTCGAAGACGCGGAGATCCAACAAAAGTTCAATGATTACAAGGAAGCAGTCCAGAATGACGAGACAGATGACGCCGATCTGGAACTTGTTGGTGTGCAGCAAATGGTGGATTTTTTCTCGAGTTGTGCGAGGCTCAGACCGAGAAACCTCATCTGAATCTGTAACGGAGCTTCCGCTGTCGTCCTTCTCGATAACCTTCTCAAGGTCATCCTGTAGTTTATGGAAGCCATCCATTTGAACCTAAAACACAAACTGTTGATTCACCCCATGACATAAGACCTTTGATGTATTACTGAAACAAAAAAAAATTGTACCTGAAAATTCTTGAAAAATATAATTAGTCTTCAGACTTGACAACAACAAAAATTTGCCTTCCACAAAAATTACATTGTTGCAAGGTGTTTTTCTTTGAAAGGAAATTCTAGCTCATAGTTTTAAATAAAACAAATCCGGTTTTGTAGCCGTAACGGAAATAAATATATAACCTTGATTAAAAATCCCAGGCCTGACCCAGAAAACCAAATGGTCAGTCTGTAAGCTGACTCTTTCAAAGACAGATACTGACATAACACAATTAAAGAAATTAGACTTTAAAAATCATCATAATTACAAAGCTTTTATTTTTAATTAAAAGATTATATGGACCCCGGCTTTGGCCTACCAAAATCATCAAATTCTTGTCCTCGTGAAAACTTTGAAATTTGGTATGATAATAATTTTTTGTTTCAATGGCTGAAAATTTGCCATTTTTTCTTTAACCTTGCAAGCTTTGGACTTGTAGTATCAATCAAGTACATAATATGGCTTAAATGAGAAAAAGAAATATGTTCAATGTTCAAAAGAGAGCCTTATCATGCATATAAAGACTGTGACCCAAACTGAATTTATCCCGCGTCTGTAATGTCTTCATCTATCTCAAGACGAAGAGAAGAAGCTTGGATAAAAGGACAGTATGTCGACGGTTCAGTGTGTTTTTAAATCATGCATGAAATCATTTTTTTTACGTTGACGTCACATGACTGATTCAATTATCAAACCAAAACAATAGAGCTCCTCACAGTGAAACCAACAACGCAAGGGCTGTGCAGAGTAAGCTTCAGCGTGTGTTTTTCTTATGGATGAATTACAAAATACTGATCATGCTAACTGTCAGCTTCATTACATTAGAAGCCAGTGGTTATCAGAGCCTCAATTACAATAAAAATATGTCTCGGAGTTCTTTGCGGCTAGCCAAGTTCCTCTGTCACATTGTCAAATCTTACTCCATCTTCCCGAGGCAAGGGAGTTAACCGACTACAAAAGTCCACTATCCACCCTTGGATCCCGAACTAGACTGAAATTATGGTGTTATATTTGTTTTGCTGGACTTACAAGTCTGTGCACAGTCCAATCAAAATCTTGTAATCATGGTAATGTACTCAACATCTTGTTTGTAAAATGCCGTTCAGATTTCGGTAAATTGCCGGATTTGCAAAACATTTAACTCAGTTACTCCCTTGCCTTGGAGAAGATCTTACTCAGTCCATTTGGGTATTTTCCATCTGTTTCATTTTGGACAAGTCTACACTTTTAAATAAAGATAATTTTCGTTTAGAAATTATCCTAAAACATGAAAAAACATTTTCCTTTGCATTTTTATCCTGCACTTAAATGGAACGAAACAGTAAATCATGCAGATGGTTACGTTGTGTCTTTGTAACTTGTATCTCTCTGCTGGTTTTTGTGTGTCAGATAACATGGTTTGTACACCAGCCCTAGGAACATGATACATGGTATATATCCTTCAACTGAACCTACAAGACTGAGAACAATTTACTCACTGTACAATGTTGCAAAACAAAAACAAATGATAACTTGTATAATCAGCAATGTCAACAACATCACAGAGTGCAAATGAAACACATGGACACCAATCTTCCTGAGGCAAGGGAGTTAACTGACATATATATAAAAAATATCTGTGGCGTCCAGTTGGCGGAACACGTTTTGAAAATCCTTAGGTCACCGAAATTTTACTCCGTGTTCCAGCCCTGTTCAGCGAGGATGTAGTCCTGCATCATTACTGTGGAATTTATATTTGTTAGGTATTTTTTTATCTAAAAGCCTCGGCAAGTCTAAATCAAACTAATCAAGATTAGTTTGCTTACATCAGAAGAGAAAAAGTCTTTTTAAAGAAAGAAATTATAATTATTTTAAAGACATGATTTTATTGATTAAGTGTTTGTCTTGCAAGGGTGTAGTCCTGTGCCATGACTGTGGAATTTATATTTTCTAGGTATTTATTTTTACTAAATGCCTAGGCAAGTCTCGATCAAACTAACCAAGTCTAGTTTGCTTGATTCCACATATAATAACAGCAGAAGAGGAAAGGTTCTTTTGAAGAAAAAAATAAATAATTCTTCTAAAGACATCTTTTCATGTGGTAGTCTAGCAAGAGTGTAAACTGCACATTTACAGTCAGTTAACTCCCTTGCCTCAGGAAGATGATGGACACTAGGAGCTTGTTGAAAGGAACACTTGATTATCATAATATGTCTGCCCCCAAAATTGTTCTTGCCGCTACCCATGAAGATCCGGGTTAGAATTGGTCTTCAGCAACCCAGGCTGGGCTGAAGAAGCGACTAACTTTACAAATTCCTAACTCCCTACCAGGACAGTTGAAAAAGTTCTGAGAAACAAGTATATTCTTGAACTGGCCTTAATCCAATCAATACTATGTTGAGAAGTATAATTACTGATTCGGCTAATTCATAGCTGGAATATTGCTGAGTGCAGCGTTAAACAACAAACAAACAAACAGTCTGGCATGATATACTTGTGTTGTTATCAACAATGTGACTTAACCAATAATTCACCCCTAGGGAAAGTCACAATCAGCAATATTCCAGTAGATTGCATGACAAGCTATAAATTATCGCATCGCAGGCAGAAAAGCCAGCAGTTATAGCATATATTCAACATCCTTTGTAGTCTATTGGTGTTGGTTACAGTGACACAATCAGGCAAGTCAGGGTGTGGCCATCCGATCCCCCTCTCACCCAACTCAGAAGTGTATGAGGTACTGTGGGAATCACTATTTAATGTTTCATCTAAATCTGTATGTAATTAGTTATCAAGAAAATTCTGTAAAAGATATATTAACAAAACAAATTTAAACCTGCAAGACCAACATTAGAGTCAAGTATTATCAAAGTAAACAAATTTGAAAAGAAAATGTTTCAACAATATGTATTTTCTTAAACCTACATTGTGACACATACATTTGTCAGGTTTAAGGAATGATTGATGACTAAGCTGTGTTTAACAGACTTTCTTTTCTTAAATTACATTGTCGACTGATTTCTCAAGCTATAGTTTTCTCACTGGCTATATAATAAAAGAAATATAAACAATTATTACATTCATTGTATAAACCTTTCATATAGAGGCAATGCATTATAATTCATTATATTTGTCATATAGATACAAGCAAAAAAACCTATAAATACATTTTAATCAATATAAGTGATCTAAATTTGTAATAGATCTAACGCTTTCTTTTCATAGTTTTGACTGTTCCGCAATGACAGTATTCAAATATGTGATAACTGACACAAGTGATTTTGTATCAAAAGAAAAACATCTTATAACAGGTTCTACTTAATCATAAGACCAAGAGGTCACAAGCTTTGTTCCCAAACAACTCTTTCAAATGTTCACGCATGAGCGAGTGAGACAACAATATCCTACCCAAACGCTACAATCACCAAATTCATTCTTTGTTTGCAAATTTCAGCCACCGGCGATCGATCGAAATCAGAAGAACGTGTCAAATACCTTGCCACTTTGTTCTTTTTCATCCATCGCAAAATTTTAAACCACAAGCTGGTCGAGAAATACGACCATCAGCAACCACCAAACCATGACGGGAGACACCCACTTTCGCTCAGTACGCATGGCAAAGATTGACAGCGAACTCGAGACGGCATGGCGTTTTCAGAGGGGATGTGTTGATTGATTAGGGTATAAAGAGACATAAGTAAACAACTGCGTACCTTCATGTTGTTTGGTGGGACAGTAAGGTGTCAGTTGACCACAGCACGTGCTCAGCACGCGGGGAGACCTCACTGTGGGGGTAGTAAAGAAGTGTTTTGTGCGCGGAGCGTGCAGCACATGCGACACTCAGTGTTATTGTTTACCTTTTTTGTGTGCTTGACCTCGCACATTTTTGTGAGATTTTGCAAATATTTGTTATTTTCGTAAATAAAACTCTTGCAGGCTGTTGCCAAGCGATTTTACAGGTTTTCAGCCTGATATTGATGAAATAATTAATTTGTTGGGTTTCCCGATTAGAAAAGGGAGATAAGTTAAACAAAGTATGGCGCGAGATATGAATCGCAGAATAGCGTAGTTCAAGTTATCATCCAAAACTGGTATTCAGAGAAGATATCGCTTTTTGAGATAAAGGATTTTTATCTCCTTGAATATATCCCTGCATCACAATCCTTTGCAGACCTTTGTGACGTCATCGATACCATGACGTCGCAATCAAATGACATCACTAATCGCTCGGCTACTGAAGCTGATTAGTGGTACTTTTTACACGACACTGCTAATTACTGTTTACAAACTGAAACTGTTGAAAGAATGATGTTGGGTAGTATATAGAATCTCACCCGTGAGTCTTTTGATATCAAATATTTCAATACTCGTCGATAGTAGTTTAAACCTCCTCGGCAATACCCGGCACTTTAAACTTTTATTTGAGATTTCTCTATTGATCATCAAAAACTGGCTTCAATGGGAGATATCGCTCAGGCGAAATTAAGCGATATCTCCTATGACGTATTGCTCAATGCTTTGAAGACCATTGTGGCGTCATCATTACCATGACGTCACAATCAAATGACATCACTAATCTTGGCCACGAAGCTCCTGAAAGAATACAAAAATACTAGTACATTAATTAATTCGGTAAACAATTTGTTGTCCATAAATTAGTCAATTAATTGGTATTTTTGTTGAAGACATACTAATCATTCTAACTGTCAGTTGAAGTGCACACCACCCCTCTCCAAAACATCGCTCATTTCCACTTTCCTAAACGCTGTATCATTGCTTAACTAATAGTACATGATTGCAAGTATCTACATTTCTGGACAAAAGAAAATGTACATTTGAACATTGAATTTGGCCAAACAATTACAAACGTTATCAAAACGTTACTAGGCTGAAAACAGTCGCTGAAATACTGCAAACTTTGGTACAAAACACAACTTTGATACCCCTTTCAAATGAATCACCACCGAAAAAACATTTCTTGATGGTTTATTTTTAGCCACCATTAAACATGGGTGAATATACTTTCTATTGCCCGGCGGTTTATATTGCCGGTATATACTTACACGAGGCGAAATCCGGTCACATGGGCTATGAAGCCATATCGTAGAGTCGGAGATAATGTACTTTAGACCATCTGTATGCTTGTGTAGACCATCTATATGCTTGTGTAGATCATCTTTACGTTTGTGTCTGTTTCTCAACACCTGTCTGAACACCGATTCATATTTACCGCCATGATCTGACATGTTGTCATGCCCACCCATTCGTCCAGTGGCATATATTATCCCGTTCTGGACTGACTGGTTTCAATGGGTGACCATGAACTAGGTTTTCCTCCGTGATTGGGATCTTGGTTGCACATTGACCTTGACCTTGACGGATGTGACTGATGTGACGTTAGTTCCACCTGACGGAGACCAGGGAAACGAGGACCACATACTCAAAGGCGCTGCATTTGGATGGGCAGAGTTGCGTCCCTTGGGCACGCAAGAAACGTATGAGTGTGGGTTCGAATCCCAGATCGCCTCGATTATGTTTCTAGGTTTTGTAACAACATGCCCGTGCTCTTCGCCAAAGTGGCAAACACACTCACTCACTCACTCAATGTTGAGGATCGAGTTGTCGCAATGGTGTACCCAGTAGAAACTGATCCTTACGTTAACATCAGTGGAACGGGGCACTGCAGCAGACATTTACAAGTTGTTACTTCCCCAGTGTTTACACATGATAACAATGGGACAATTAAAGTAAACCGCTTTCATTAACCGCATTCCTATC
Source organism: Haliotis cracherodii (assembly GCF_022045235.1). Classification (NCBI taxonomy): domain Eukaryota; kingdom Metazoa; phylum Mollusca; class Gastropoda; order Lepetellida; family Haliotidae; genus Haliotis; species Haliotis cracherodii. Next base: position 2,481,345 of record NW_027266266.1, read on the forward strand.
TTAGGCTAAGGGTGCGTTAGTAATCGAAAAGCAAGACTGCGCCCGATATACGGTACTGCTCCTGTTGATAGACATGCATCGTGAACTATCTGCATTTGTGTATTACCCGTTTTCTCAAATCGCCAGTCTATATAATATTGTTCGAAATCCCCATCGATAAAAGGCTTCCACAGAATGAATAATTATATTTCTTTAAAAAGACAAATTCCAAGAAAATAAAAGATTGCATGGACTAATTATTAGTACAGACAGAGATCATATACCGGTATATGGTCTCTGGTACAGAGTCTAGACTACAGAGAACAATGCGAACCAATACTGATCCAAAATTCTTTAGTGGTCTCAATATGACAATGAGTTGTCCCCTCCTGGCCACAAGAGGGCTTAGTTGCAAGATGGCGTCCAAAAATGAGGATAAGGCTGTTGTCATCGCAAAAACGCCGTCAGAACTTCAAAGAATGAGACTAGATAAACTAATGAAAAATCCAGTGAGTAGACAATGAATATGTGTTGATTTTGAACAAACTATCTACTTTGAAAACACTTCATGAATCAAGCACTAAAAAATAATATGGCCGGACTTCTATGATTCAGATTTCGCGCACAACATTGCGAAAACGTAGTCAAAGTGCTGTTTCGTAACCTTTAAAATAAAACAAAAATAACTCTATCAGTTAACACAAATTCACAAGTTCCTCATTGATATAAACTGAGGATTAGTTAGCTCTGATCACTTGTTTTAGCAAATCAATCATTCAAAATTCAAATTCTATCAACATGATTAGCATGATTAACACAATATCACAAATCTTTTAAAATCACGAGGTGTTTTCAGTGTGTTCATTAGCATGATAAGTCGTGTCAGTTATTGCCCTGAGCTATGTTGATGGAATAATTGCTGACTGTGGCATTAGACAAGAGAGCAATGAGAATTGCTTGGGGTAACTGTTGCCAGTAGACATGATATAGACAGTCCTACTCTTAATATTTTTCATTTCACTATTTAAAAGGACAGTACGTTGACAGTTCTGTGTGTTTTTAATCACATGCATGAAATAATTTCCGAGTTTGACGTCACATCTTCAGTTCATTCTGAAACCACCAACATAATAGAGCTCCACACAGCGAAGACACCAAAGCAAGTGCTGCACAGAGTAAACTGTCTTCAATCATGTTTTATTATTAAAGGGGCACTGATCTAACGCAATTCCCCGGACTGGTTGTTGCCTTTGTTATTGTTTTTTCCCCTGTGAGTACCCGGATGATACGCAACGCAACTGAGCGTGACCAGAGACTTGGCTACCGTCTGCAAGGACAACTGAATAAACTTGGAGGCTGGAGGCAATATTTGTTTTACGCATTTTTGCATAAACACTGATTGGTTAACTGTGATCTATAAAGATTTCGACAAAGGGCGCATGTTAATTAATTTCTTCAGCCTAAACAAACAAAAAGAACAGCGGAGCTCATCGGATGTCGTCATTTGGAAATACCTCTGATGGTTATAGTTTAATACTAAAAAAAGTATCCATGCAGTGAAAGCATTTTCGGATTTCGGCTTGCGTCGATAATACGATTACTACTCCCTTGTTGTCATCCACGTTTTCTCGTATAACCCCTACGCTTGTGTATTTGTCGTCATTCACTTGATGCTCAGTTAATGAATTTATTACAGGTACAATTAGTGGTAGTACGACTTAGATTACCTGACAAAGGTTCCCATTCGGCATTTATTGTGTCTGGGGTAATTATTCAATCTAAATCCAGGTTTGAAGTGAGGTGAAAAGTGTGTTATGTAATATGCATGTGGCAGCCCAGCAAGAGATGAATGATCAGTTGATTTACTTTTTTTTGTAAATCAACGGATCGTTCCTAGTCATCAAAGGATTAACAGAAAATACTTTGATTGATTAATCACTGTTATCTTGCACAGTGGATATGTCAAGAGTGAGTGTTTACATGTCTAGGTTTACTAAAACAAAGGAAATACACTCATATCATGGCGTGAAGTGCTGATGTAAAAACAACATACTTTGTTAACCGATAATACGTTGATTGATTGATCATTGTTATTTACCACTCAATGAATTTTTTAGGAACCGTGGACGTTATGAAAATAGTTGTCATGTGGGCTTTCTCAGCCGACCATTGAGATTTGACACCTATGTAAAACACCTGAAACAATCCAAGTGATCAGTTAAGAAACGAACACGGGTTATAATATCCCTAAACGATATATATCTTTTTAAATATTTGATTGTTACCGAGACACGTGACATCGAATAAGTTTCTTTGTACAGCTGCAGACGAGTGGGATATTGTTCCTTTGTGTGGATATTCACGGATACATTCCTCGAACAAGGAAGCTGCCTAAAATTGATACATATAAATTTGGTAGGTTGTAATTATGATATTTGCATTTTATTTTCCTTCATTTGAACCGATTCGTTCTTGTTTCTCTACGTCTTGGTTGGGAAATTCTTCAATGAGCGATATACGTTGTTTTCACAGGTCTTTTCCTTTGTAAGCATGTATATATTACCGTCAATTTGTAAAATGTGATTCTCTCAGGCAATTTATAAAATGTGTAAATAATTCAGTCATTTGGACTAAAAAATCTGTCCAGATTGATTAAGACGATCAAAAGGGCCTACAAACATGACAACAGATTATTATGTAGGATTAGAAGCCAAACAACATAGAAATGTACTTTTCAACGTAAAATTTTCAGTCTCTTGGTGATGACATTAAACATCAAAATGTTTGGAATTCGTTATCATAATAATACAGATGGAAATGTTTTTCAGTCACTTTGTAAAATAACTGAATATTTAGACGTTTAATAAATTTGTTACACATTTGACAGTAAAAAAATATACACACTATAAAAAAAGCAATGCTCAGGTGAAATATTTACTTTGTGTTGCAAGTCAAAATAGTGTAAACGAAAATCGCAAAATTACCAAGCAAGTGACTTATCAAAACTTCGTCACCATTACCGATGCTACCCACAAAGATACCTACATTTCCTTATTATCTCGAAAACTGTATTTCATTTTGTTGATCAATGTGACCATACGCCCTTATTACTACCCATAAAAGTGACTAATGCGCTTACGAATGGCGCAGCAGAGGTCGCGAACTAGTCTAGATTTCTGCTATACATCCGGGTACTCACTGGGGAAAAACAATAACAAAGGCAACAACCAGTCCCGGGGAATTGCGTTAGATCAGTGCCCCTTTAAGTGAAATTGAAGAGAAAGCTTGTGTTTTTTCTTTACGGATGAGTGACAAAGTACTACTTGCTAGCTTAACTAGATTACAAGCCAGTGTTTATCATGTTTATTGAAGCATAGATTAGAATATACATATGCCTTGATTGTATGAAGCTAATCACTCTCCTAACCAGGGTTCCTTGCGGCTAGCCTGGTACCTGTCACACATCTCACTTTGGGATAACAGTCTGTTAGTGAAGTACAGATTCTCGTACTTTTATTAAAATCAGATCTTAGTTCTCGCAACCGCTAAACAAAGACTTGAGGAAATCCAATTAGGGGTCATGTAAGAATGACCTTTCATCCGACCAATCAGAGCATCGCTTACCAGTCCATGAAAGTGACATTCGGAATGTGATTTCATGCAACCTCGAAAACTTTAACACAGGGTATTCCAAACGATAGTTACGGGCTTAACGACTGCATCCATACAATCTAGACCAGAATGTTCTTTTGTACAGGTTTCAATTTTTTTTATCCAGAATGGGTCAAAATATGTTTCGAAGCGTAGTCGCCAATTTGAAATTAGTGCCGTAAAGCAAGAGAAAGCTGCCTTCTGATTGGCTAATGTCGACTATTTGTCAGTCATTTCATTGGTCGGTCAAAGTTCGCGCAAGGTCGGTCTGACGTGACCCGTAATGGGATGTCCTCAGATCTTTGTTTAGCGGTAGCGAGAACTAAGACCTGATTTTAATGAGATTGTGAAATGTATAAACTTTCATTAGGAAATATCATAAAATGTCAAAAACTATTTCCATTTGCGTATCTATCCTCCACTTGCTGTCATCAAAAACCTCACAGAAAGCAAGGTCACGGTCACTTTCATGTGTAAAGCTCTATCATCATGCACCTCACTGTCACAGTTGTAGTAGTGTATCTTTATGATTCTGCAAAACAATATGTACAGTGCATCAAAAGACTTGCATTAGGCCAGTCTGTTCTTATTTCTGAATAAGTGTGTTTGTTTACAAGCAAGAGAAATGTCTGACCACATAATAATCCTACACCAACGCTGTAGTCAATGGGACAGAAACTTCTCACACGGAATAAGGCGAGCAGGGTCAAGTAACTTCAGGGGTTATTGGCTGTTGTTTACAAACAATGCTACAGAATGGATGACATACTGGCCCTTTATACAGTGTTATAGGTATTGAGAACCAATTACTCTGTTATGTATATCAAACCAGTTAATCATTACCCTTTTATTTTTAGACGAAAGAAGTCATCATCCCTGATAAATCTAAGGACTGGAATCCTCGCGGCCCACAAGAATTCATCAGAAATGTTTGGGGTAAGCATGGAATCAACACTTATATCATGTAGATTACCCCATGGTGATTACTGTGTTAGCAGAATCATGTGGACGTTAAAGAGTTCTGTATTGTATGAGAGCTTTGTTTCAAACATTGCAAGTGTCTAGCATTGATAATCAAGAGTTCTTTCACTCTTCATCAACATGGAGCCTGACTCATCCTGTCAGCTGCTGTTGTCTGTATATTCAGGGTTAGAATAGGTCTGCAATATCCTATGCTGGTTGTCAGCGTCGACCAAATAGATCAGGTGGTCAGGCTTGGTGACTGGTTGATTGGATATCTTGGTATCCCAGTGGTGTAATCACTGCTCATAATGTCAGTTACTGGATTGTCTGGTCCAGCCTTAATGATTTACCTGACACTGTCATATATATGGAATATTGTTGAGTGCAGCTTTATATAACAAACACATACACAGGGTTACTTCTTGTCAGACTGGTACCGGACATGTTTGTTGTACCCAGGTTCCAGTGCAGGAGCAGGTAGCGGTGACTTCCATGTCTACCGTGGTGTGAGGAGAAGGGAGTACGCCAGACAGAAGTTTATCACAGAAAAGGCTAAGAAGGTATATATTCCTTGCTTCCCATTGTCTACAGGTCAAGTCAAACATCTTTATGAACACAACTCCTATTTCAAAAGAGAATTTGAAAGGCATAATAAATAAATTACACCCAGAAACACCAATCCATGAATAACATGATACATGTGCAAGGGGCGATTGGGTAGCCTAGTGGTTAAAGCGTTTCTTGTCATGCCAAAGACCCAGGTTCGATTCCCCACATGGGTACAATGTGTGAAACCCATTGCTGTTGTCTCCAGCTGTGATATGATAAAAGTGTTGTAAAACAATACTACTCACAGATACATGTACTCATGCCTGAACCTACAGTATGTTTATTGGTCTGGAACATCGAGAGATTACTACAGTCAAGTCTCGTTAATATGACACTTGTTATACCGACAGTCAGCTTTATCCGACACAAATGATGGGAACCGATAAAATCAGTGCGATTTAGACCCGTTAATATGATAGTCTCGCATTCCGACTCCAACGCACCTAGTTTGCAACGAATTACCGATCAGTCTCGATAATCCAACACAGTGATCAGTGTACTCCAGTGTACGAACGTTGATACTACTTAATTTTGTTTATCCGACAAACTCGTTAATCCGACATAATCACATGCAACCCACCATGTCGGATTAACGGAACTTGACAGTATGTGTGTTCACTTGCAAATGGTTGAGAGAACGAGAACTATCAGGAATGGTCAACATGGTCAGTGGTTACCATGGTTACAACTGGTGTGGGTGTTTCAGGGTGATAACTTGCACAAATGTTGGTGGAATTGGAGCAAATCGGAGTTGAAGGAGTTTGAATGTCATGATACCATCATTATAAATGATGGGGATGTATTTTGGAAGTATGGATCGATGCAAACCTAATTCAAATAATGGTCAGATTATGTAGTGACACAGGTCAACATGATGAAGATTGACATGCACCAAGACGGGGGACTAAACTATGAAGCTTCTAGATGTTAACCTCTCGGTGTGTTTATGGAGTGAGATCTAAATAAATGTCAGACAAGTTCAGTGATCAGTTGACCTTTCATGGACCGAATGTTGAAACTAGCAATGTCCCCTTCCAGATTAGTTGTATCGCAGTCATTAAAAAAATGTTTATATCTACCACTTTTTTAAACATATGTATTTGCAGCGCTAGAAACTTAACAGTTTTAGTCCACTGGTCATTATAATGATAACATATATAGCAAAACCCTTAATGAGGGCAAATTTCTGCTTGTCCTTATGATACCTTAACAACTGGGCAGTTTGGCAAGGACTACAGGACTAGTGCCAATTTCGTACGCTGGCATTTGTCATTTTATGTTTTTGGATAAACTGATAGACTATCACCAGTGACTAAATTGATGGTATAAATACTGCTGGGGTTCGGGTATGTCCCCATGGTCCCTAGTGTGGTGGCCTTATTGATGGTGACCAGTGAAGATCCGGGGTAGAATAGGTCTTCAGCAACCCATGCTTGCCTTAAATGGTGCTCATGATGTCAATCACTGGATTGTCTGGTCCAGACTTGATTATTTACGGACCGATGTCATATAGCTGGAGTATTGCTGAGGAAAATGTTAAACAACAAACAAACAAACTGGTGGTTGCTGTTGATCCTAACCCCGTTTTTATATTGTTTACTCTTTTAATGTTCCTAAACTAGTTTTAAAAATAAGAATGTGTTATATTGCTTGTCATTGTACTGTCCTTCCATGTCAGGTTTATATAGAATACTAAACGAGCTCCTGTGTAATACCAATTTTATGAAACGAGTGAATAGTTCTGGTATCTGACGAGCGAAAGCGAGTCAGATACCATAACTATTCACGAGTTAATGAGTTATAACGATTTATAACGTTTTTAGAATTATACTGTTGAGTGTGAATAGGCTGACACCTACACGATCCCCGGCATAATCCAACTGAGTTTAACACAGTAATACTTTAAATACGTCAAAAGTTGAAACGTATGAATTTAATACCATCCAACGGTCCACCTTTAGAATTCAGGCGTCCGTTCCATAAAATTATCGTAGCGTTAAGGTTATCGCAACTCATATACTTTAACTTAGACCAACGACTGTCGTCGCGCTACCGTATGATCGCCTTGTTCACCTCAAAGTTTACAATCACGTCACAATACCCGATGACGTAATCTGTGGAATTTTGTTGCAAGATCCATCGGCAAAACAATGCCATGTGATGTCAACCTAGCAACAAGGTTGCTGGGGTCATCGAGTGTGCATAAGCTCCTCTCAGTGACCTATCATCTCCACACGCAATGTCGTTGAATAAGCCAAGGGATGTTGAGAGCTTTCAATATTTGTTCGTGAAACGTGTTCCGAGAGTACATAAGCACGCGTTTTGGTATTACACAATGTGTAATACAGCTGTATGTTTATTAAACGGGTGATCTCTTCATGGGCAAGTAATAAATATATTATTACACCCGTGAAGATCCGGGTTAGAATAGGTCTTCAGAAACCCATGCAACCCATGCTTGCCATAAAAGGCGACTGTGCTGTCGTAAGAGGCAAATAACGGGATCGGGTGGTCAGGCTAGCTGACTTAGTGGATGCATATTATTGTATCCCAATTGCATGGATTAATGCTCATGATGTCAGTCACTGGATTGTCTGGTCCAAACTCCATTATTTACAAACCTCCATCATATAGCTGGAAAATTGCTGAATGCGCCATTAAGCATCAAACAAACAAACAAACAAACAGTTATATGTTATTATTATGTATGATATTTAATAGTCACAGTATAGCTAATTGTCAATGTGACGATAATTTTTCCCTCACTCACATTCCTGATAAGTAAGTTTTATTGACGGGTTGGGGCTAAATTCAGCTCATGAACTTGTCATTAGCAATATCAAGGTCAAGGATACATATCACTGTAACAGATCTAATACTAGCCCAGCAGTGAGTGGGTACCCGGTAGGATGAGATGGTAAATCGACGGGTCACTGATCCATTGACCGGGGTAATAATAGTGTAGCGCTATGAGCATCCACTTGGTGAATGGAATCTGGTGCATTATAAATGCACTTATTATTATTATACTGTTTTATCATGTTTATAGGCTGAAAGGGCTTTGGACTCATTTGCAGCAATAGTTTAAGGACCTATTGATAGAACGAACCAATTTCTGATGATTGAACAAGACAGTTTCCAAATGTTATATTGGGTATAACACTTCCCCAGTAGAGTACAAATTGTAGTACTAGAATTCATACTTTACTGAGAAATGTTATGCCAAATAAAATATTTGTTACATTTGACCCCTTTCTAAATGGCATTGTGTGTTCAATGACTGTTACACTATCTGAGCACAGATCCCAAAACGGATGTGTGGTTCATGTTCTGCGGTGTTGCTGTGTGGCATGGTGTGTTCATAGACCATTACACTATCTGAGCACAGATCTAAGAAAGGATGTGTGGTTCGTGTTCCGCGGTGTTAATGTGTGGCATGGTGTGTTCAGGACAAGCAGGACGTGGAGTACGAGAAGAGGGTGGAGGAGAACAAGAAGGCTGCCGATGAGAGGACTGCCAAGAAGAGGGCGAAAAGGTAAGGCGGGATACATATGTGCAGATCAGCCTTGGTGCGGCTGCAGCTGGACGTGGCTTAGTGACAGAGTACCGCCAGTAGAGTGAGCAGATACTCTAGGACTTGCAGGAGACGTGAAATTCAAACAAACACTTCACTATAGTAACTAATAGAACTAAACCTAAAGCCTTACTAGCCTGGCTAAAGATAATATGGTCTTTTAATGTTAAAACAATGGGGAAATTGGTAGATGTGTACTAGCCCACAGGAACTTGTACTCGTCATGGGCTAGCGGTTTAGTGTTAAGTTCTAACCCTGTACCGTTGAAGTCAGTGTCAAACTGCCTCACCGACTTAGCAGGGTTGCTAAACCAGTTTGGCGGGGAACATTTGTAGAGATGAGGTGAAGTGACATGGTGTTCAACGTCACTTTCAAGATTGTTGCACTTACATGTCGACATACATTATGTGAGTGTGTGGCTGCTTGTTCTGGTCTGGACTAGTTCATGGTGTTAGCCCCCTGAGATACCATGCTGCAGGTTAGCATGGATGCCCACTCAGACACAGTCCTTGTCTTCTCCCCTCGATACTGAGCACCAGGCAGGGTAACAACTTCATTCAACATCTTTTGATATAACACGGCCTGGGATCAAACCAGTGACCTTCAGCTCTCTGGGCAGATGCTCTGTCGACTTCACCACGGAGGAGGTATTGATATATCACAGCCTGGAATCAAACCAGCGACCTTCAGCTCTCTGGGCAGACGCTCTGTCGACTTCACCACGGAGGAGGTATTGATATATCACAGCCTGGAATCAAACCAGTGACCTCAGCTCTCTGGGCAGACGCTCTGTCCACTACACCATGGGGAGGTTGAGTTCTGGTACTCCTTGGACTGTTGAGATTCTCAGTCAGTTCATGGAGAGCGGCTGTATTAATGCACTCAAATACAGCAGTATTACTATGAAATTAGATGTAGGTCTCAGGATCATTCTGAGAGGTCAGTAACTGTTGTTATCGAAATAGCAAATTTATGGGTGTTCTCTGTTTTTTTGTGTTTCCTCAGACAGCACTAATATCTGTATTTACTCTCACGGGTAATGGGGTAGGTGTGATCCAATGTCTGTGTAGAGTTGCGTCCCTTTGTCATTCCAGGATTCACTGATAATGAGTTCCAGTTCCAGAATTGACCTGAGCTCCTCCCATATTGAGTTGACACAAGATGACAGCGTTATTATTTTGTTTCATCTGCATCTTCAGCTTTAGGTCAATAGTTGGTAGGAAAATAAAACTCCCGAAATGGCCTTGCTTTAAAATACAACTGAAAAGTTGTTTGTTGTTTAAGATAAGGGGAAGAATTGTCCTTACTATTGTACAACCGGTGTATCTGTGTTGAGAGCTTTTGAGATGGTAAAGCCTGCAGAATTATGGGCCCCAAAAAACAATAGGCAGAGTTACTTCCCTTTTCAAATATCCTTAATGTAGGTCAAAATTGCTTATGAAATAGGAATTTTGCACAAAATTTGAAAGGGTTGGATGATATTTTTAGCAAGACGTCAGTTTAGAACTGTCAGGAGATGAGACACACATTTTCAGCTTTATTTCCAGATAAGCAGACATACACAATTCAATCACTTATTGTCTTATAATTTTGTAACACTATGCAATATTTCAGTATCCCTTTCAAATGTACAGTATATGTGGAATATTTGGTTGATTTTGTCAATCTCATCTTGTGAAGTGACGAAGAGAATATTTTCATGAGTTGTGGCATATTAGCTGTTTAGACCACTGGAGGAGTTAACGCCAGGTAACAACCTCACTGAACTCATAGTACAGTCGACTGTTGTCTAAAACAGCCTTATCTACTTCAGCATCCAATAAGCTCCACTTATCAAGTTCTAGATCAGCCTGTAGGTAACCTCGACTAAGACAAAAAAATTACATGACAGTCCATATTTTCTGGTGTTTTTACAGAAAGCAGCACCGTAGAAAAGGTATATAATTGTGTATAAGCAACAGTTATCAAAAACATTTTAATTTCACTGATGTTTGAACTATCACATATTCTCTGAAAACAAATTTAACTTGTGTATGGTTTTGATAAGCACCCTTTCTTTGTTAATTTTCAAAGTTCCCAGGTGTTTATTGTGGTTTCCTTTATGTCTTGACTCATACTGAGATATACTTATCTGCTTGTTACAGGATGAAGAAGAAAAAACAGAAGACCAAGAAACCAAGGAGGGAGGAGAAGAAAGGTAATTAAGTAAATGTAAATACATGCTTATTGTCCTGGATCATGATGTCAGAACAAGTCAGATATTTGAAGTGTTGCATTTTCATGTTAATGCAAGTAGAATTGAGCTCATTGACCTCTGCTTGAAGGTTTTCATTGACCTCTGTTTGAAGGTTTTCATTGACCTCTGTTTGAAGGGTGTCATTGATCTCTGTTGAAGGATGTCATGACCTGTTTGAAGTGTGTCATGGCTTGTTTGAAAGTTGTCATTGACCTCTGTGTGCAAGGTGTCATTGACCTCTGTGTGAAAGGTGTCATTGACCTCTGTTTGAAGGGTGTCATTGATCTGTATTAGTTTCATGGATCTTGTCCCCCCCCCCCCCCCCAAAACACACACAAAAAAAACCCCCAAAAACATGGATGTTTCATGGTATGGTATCGGCTTCATGTGATCTGGGGTGAGTGGGTAGCCACGTGGTTAACATGTTAACTGGATATGCCCAAGTCTCAGCCAGGCTTGACTCCCCATTTGAGTACAATGTTTAAAACCCATTTCTGGCACACACATACATACTCTTCCAAAACACAAGGGATGGCGGTGTAGCCCAGTGGTAAAAGCCTTCGTTCATCACACCGAAGACCAGGCATTGGTTCCCCACATGGGTACAATGTGTGAAGCCCATTTCTAGTGTCCACTGCCGTTATATTGCTGGAATATTGCTAAAGGCTGCGTAAACCAATACTCATTCCAATACACAATGTATAAGATGAGGGTTCGAATCCCGGTTCGCCCCGATTATGTTTCCAGGTTTGTCAGCATCATACCTGTGCTCTTTGGTTTCACCGAGACCTGCATCACTTCAGGCTTTCCTCCCACATCAAGCTGACACGTCGCGATATAACTGGAATACTGTTAAAAGCGGTGTTAAACCCAACTCACTCACTCACACAATCAACCCTTTCACTCACTCATCCAACAACCCTTTCACTCACTCATCCATCAACCCTTTCACTCACTAACTCATCCAACAACCCTTTCACTCACTCACTCATCCAACAACCCTTTCACTCACTCACTCATCCAACAACCCTATCACTCTCACTCACTCATCCAACAACCCTATCACTCACTCATCCAACAACCCTATCACTCTCACTTACTCAACAACCCTTTCACTCTCACTCACTCATCCAAAACCCTATCACTCTCACTCACTCAACAACCCTTTCACTCTCACTCACTCAACAACCCTTTCACTCTCACTCACTCAACAACCCTTTCACTCTCACTCACTCAACAACCCTTTCACTCACTCATCCAACAACCCTATCACTCTCACTCACTCATCCAACAACCCTATCACTCACTCATCCAACAACCCTATCACTCTCACTTACTCAACAACCCTTTCACTCTCACTCACTCATCCAAAACCCTATCACTCTCACTCACTCAACAACCCTTTCACTCTCACTTTCACTCACTCATCCAACAACCCTATCACTCACTCATCCAACAACCCTTTCACTCACCCATCCAACAACCCTTTCACTCACTCATCCAACAACCCTATCACTCACTCATCCAACAACCCTATCACTCTCACTTACTCAACAACCCTTTCACTCTCACTCACTCATCCAAAACCCTATCACTCTCACTCACTCAACAACCCTTTCACTCTCACTTTCACTCACTCATCCAACAACCATCACTCACTCATCCAACAACCCTTTCACTCACTCATCCAACAACCCTATCACTCACTCATCTAACAACCCTTTCACTCACTCATCCAACAACCCTTTCACTCACTCATCCAACAACCCTTTCACTCACTCATCCAACAACCCTTTCACTCACTCATCCAACAACCCTATCACTCACTCATCCAACAACCCTTTCACTCAATCATCCATCCAACAACCATCACTCACTCATCCAACAACCCTTTCACTCACTCATCCAACAACCCTTTCACTCAATCATCCATCCAACAACCATCACTCACTCATCCAACAACCCTTCCACTCACTCATCCAACAACCCTTCCACTCGCTAACTCATCCAACAACCCTTTCACTCACTCATCCAACAACCCTTTCACTCACTAACTCATCCAACAACCCTTTTACTCACTCATCCAACAACCCTTTCACTTTCTCACTCATCCAACAACCCTTTCACTCACTCATCCAACAACCCTTTCACTTTCTCACTCATCCAACAACCCTTCCACTCACTCATCATTCAACCCTTTCACTCACTAACTCATCCAACAACCCTTTCACTCACTCATCCATCCAACAACCATCACTCACTCATCCAACAACCCTTTCACTCAATCATCCATCCAACAACCATCACTCACTCACTCAACAACCCTTCCACTCACTCATCATTCAACCCTTTCACTTTCTCACTCATCCAACAACCCTTCCACTCACTCATCATTCAACCCTTTCACTCACTAACTCATCCAACAACCCTTTCACTCTCACTCACTCATCCAACAACCCTATCACTCACTCATCCAAAAACCCTATCACTCTCACTCACTCAACAACCCTATCACTCTCACTCACACAACAACCCTTTCACTCTCACTCACTCATCCAACAACCCTATCACTCTCACTCACTCAACAACCCTTTCACTCACTCATCCAACAACCATCACTCACTCATCCAACAACCCTATCACTCACTCATCCATCAACCCTTTCACTCACTCATCCATCAACCCTTTCACTCACTCATCCATCAACCCTTTCACTTTCTCAATCATCCATCAACCCTTTCACTCACTCACTCATCCATCAACCCTTTCACTCACTAACTCATCCATCAACCCTTTCACTCACTCACTCATCCATCAACCCTTTCACTTTCTCAATCATCCATCAACCCTTTCACTCACTCACTCATCCATCAACCCTTTCACTCACTCACTCATCCATCAACCCTTTCACTTTCTCACTCATCCATCAACCCTTTCACTCACTCACTGATCCATCAACCCTTTCACTTTCTCACTCATCCATCAACCCTTTCACTCACTCACTCATCCATCAACCTTTTCACTCACTCACTCATCCATCAACCCTTTCACTCACTCACTCATCCATCAACCCTTTCACACTCATCCATCAACCCTTTCACTCACTCACTCATCCATCAACCCTTTCACTCACTCACTCATCCATCAACCCTTTCACTCACTCACTCATCCATCAACCCTTTCACTCACTCACTCATCCATCAACCCTTTCACTTTCTCACTCATCCATCAACCCTTTCACTCACTCACTCATCCATCAACCCTTTCACTCACTCACTCATCCATCAACCCTTTCACTCACTCACTCATCCATCAACCCTTTCACTCACTCACTCATCCGTCAACCCTTTCACTCACTCATCCAACAACCCTATCACTTACTCATCCAACAACCCTATCACTTACTCATCCAACAACCCTATCACTCTCACTCACTCAACAACCCTATCACTCTCACTCACTCAACAACCCTTTCACTCACTCATCCAACAACCCTTTCACTCACTCATCCAACAACCCTTTCACTCACTCATCCATCCAACAACCCTATCACTTACTGTTCTTGTTTCAGCCGAGTCTGAAGAATCTGAGGAGGAGAGTGATGAAGAGCAGGATGAAGACAAGAACGGACAGGCCGAGGTCAGGGAGGAGAAAGGAGACAATGATGAAGATGTAAAGAGGTGACAGGGAACACCTTGTGTGGAGGCCAGCTACAGAAGAAAATGCAATAAAGACAGGAGAATCTCATCCTTGAGGGTCATATTCACCTCTGACCATATGTTTATATGTTCTGACAAATATACCATGTTGAGGTGAAGTTGACCCTATCTATGTAAGGATGATAGAATACATGAAAACAAATGTCTCTCCCTTCTTAACTGTCAGACGGAGTGAGAACAACAGGCTTCACAGAACATGAGCAAAGATCCCTGAGAAGTTTTGGAGAAAAGCAGGATAATGCACTTGCACTGTGGAATCCTGTAACAGTTATCAGTATTCCCACTTTTACTCTGACCCTTGAAGATTTGGGGTAGAGCAGGGCTTCAGCAACCCATGCTTGCCCCAAATGGCCACTATGCTTGTTGTAAGAGGCAACTAATGGGATCCGGTGGTCAGGTTTGCTGCCTTGATTGATGCATGTCATCGTATCCCAATTTTGTGGATTGATGCTCATAATGTCAATCACTGGATTATCTGGTTCAGTTGATTATTTACAGACCGCTGTCATATAGCTGGAAAATTGCTGAGTGCGGTGTTAAAAAACAAACAATCAATCAGTCAATACTTTTTACTCTGAGGTGAGGGGTCAAGCCTGGCTCAGTTCTGTAAGGCCCCAATTCCTTACAGAGTTGCATCCCTTTGGTGTGCTATGATCCATGATAACAGCTTCAATCCCAGATTCACCTTGGCAATGATCCTTGATTTCTCATCATCGTATCTCTGCACAGTGACTTCACCAAAGTGGCAAACCTCAAGGTCCAGCATCACTTTGGGAGTTGGTCACATGCCAGAATGTGGCAGAATAGTGAAACCTGCTTACAATGAGCTCATCATGTTTTTTTAAATAAACATTTACATTTTCTATTGTAGTGATTCACATTCATTTGTAGCCTTGCTGCATACATCACATTGTTCAGGTAGTCATTGTAAATACCATAACTTATTCAATAAACTGCCAAAAATCACAAGATGGGTGTTGTTGCTTTGTTATTGTACAATGCAGGGGTGTATATAGCTTGTATTTAACCACCTACAGTCTTTGGTTAAACAGCTCATTTCGCCTAAGGCAAGCACAATGTCCATTTCAGATGTCCCCTTCATGTAGTAAAACCCTGCTAACTCACTTCTACCCCCCAGATAACCATTATTACATGATTAACTTAAAAGTAAGTAGATAAATGCACAGCTGATAGCCATGTGCAGAGAAACTAGGCCGCTGACTGCTACTGTAACTACTGTTTACATAGTCTGAATCCACTGTCATCACATGTCCATTACTGGTAGCCATGATCAGGTACAGGGCGGTCAACAATATTCCATGCAGCTATATGACGGCGGTCTGTAAATAATCGATTCTGGACCAGACAATCCCTTGATTGATATCACGGGCATCGATCTATGCAACTGGGATATGATGACGTGCATCAACCAAGTCAGCGAGCCTGACTACCCATCCCGTTAGTGACCTCTTTATACGACAGACGTCACCTTTTACGCCAAGCATGGGTTGCTGAATACCTATTCTACCCCGGACCTTCACGGGTTCACTCACTTACTATTCTCTTACCGCAAGACCCAACACAGATATTCTCAAACCACAATACTAATCGATGAATGAAGGATAAATAGCTGTAGGAATGGGAAAAAATTGATATTATAGTCCTTTGCAAGAATGGCAGTTCCGGACAAACACGAGACTCTATTTTCGTCCTCTTGAAATCAATTCATGATTATGAAGCCTACAATGTTCAGACAGGATAATTCAGTGTTCTATATACAGGCGTTGAGTCGACATCAGTGCAATATTCATAAGGTTTTGGATGCCCCAGCAGATAAATTACGTGTGGCGTAGTTAAAGATATTTTGAGAATCGCAGTACACATTTTGTTTCGTTTTAGCTGCAACTTAAATATATATTTTTTTTAAAACGCAAAACATTTTGACGAAGATAAGACGTTACAATTTGAAACACTACAATGCCCGACATTTTTTATTGTAATGTGTTCTTGCGTGAGATGTCGTACGATACATAGTTGCCGTGGTAATTTGGTTTCCTGGGAATTATCGACTTCTCGAATTCTGTCGTATATTAGTTATCGTTTCAGTTTTTACTGTTGTACTGTTGCCAAGCGACTTCCAACGTTCAACGACCGGCTCAGTGGTGTAGCGGATAGAGCGACTGCCCAGTGACCGGAAGGTCGGTGGTTCGATCCCCTGACAGCGTAGGAATGGTCGGCTCAGAAATATAGTGGGATATCCACTATAAAACCAGCATGTATCCGGACGACTGCAAGCAGCCAAACCACACACACACACACACACACACACACACACACACATGCGTGCGTGTTTGAACGTCGCTATATATGTGCAATTAACTTCAACGTGACGTTAACCCACTGGATGCCGAATTATTTTTCTGACGCACATTTTTGTAAGTGATGAAAGCGAACGTTGTGCCGGTTGCACTCTATTTACCTGTAACTATAAAAATACGCAGAGATGTAGATTATTAAATTTCCAATCTCTAAATGTAAAATTAACAGCAAATATCAGATTGAGGAAACAGATACTACAAAACGATGTCCGTAATTTTGTTATGCGTAAATAAAAACCCAGCGAACTTCGCCACTTCAAATGGTAAACCGTATACTCCTGTGGCAGCCAAGGGTCAAACCCCCACCTCACGTCGCCACACCTCCCACATCCCTCGGTGCGGTAGTAGCTGAAACGTTGGCTAATTACCCTGAAGGCCCAGGTTCAAATTCCCAATAAGAGTACGATGTATAAGTCCATTTCTGGTGTCCTTGGTATACAGAAAACTACGGTTATAACGAATTCGCTTATAACGAACTGACGGATTTAACGAACTTATTTTTTTGGTCCCGACTATTCCCTGTAGTTATGCTGTATATATGTTTATAACGAACTACGGTTATAACGAACTAAAATTAGTAATCCCTTTGAGTTCGTTATAACCGTAGTTTACTGTCACTGCATGAAACTGGGTTGAAAGTGGCAACAAATATGATTTGTTGTCTAGAGACTGAATATGCCTCCTATTGCTTCATGAGTAAACACTCATGTACAATGTGTGAAGCCCATTTCTGGTGTCCCCCGCCGTGATATTGCTGGAATATTGCTAAAAGCGGCGTAAAACCATACTCACTCTAAGTTCTCACTATCGCTAAACAAAGCGGCAGCGAGAACTTAGATCTGATTTCAATGAGATTGGGAACACATAGCCATGTATGTGATCGGTGCTCATGATGTCAATCACTAGATTGTCTGGTCCAGACTTGATTATTTACGTTTTATAGCTGGAGAATTGCTATTTGCGGCGTTAAACAACAAACAAACAAACAAGCAAACACGAGTACCCGTTTGGTCGTGACCCAGGATTATAGGAGGGCGAACCTCGGATACCATCTCCATATTAACTGTATCCACAACTAAACGTATTAAACACTGTGACCACTAATATCCAACTATCCGGGGGGCACGGTAGCATTGGGCTGTGTTGTGTTGAGTCATATTGGTTCGGATCCCAGATTTTCCCTGATTATGCATCATGGTTTGTCGGCACCATACCCTTGTGTTTCACAACGGTAAACGTCTAAAATCTGCGTTACTTCGGGCTTTCCTCCCACATCAAGCTGACATTCCGTGGGGATTCCCGGTCAGAATATAAATCCCCCCCCCCCCCCCCCCACCCCCCTATGATTGTCCAAGAAGCGACCAAACGGAAACACAAGTCACTAATTTAAAGAGGCATTTAAAATATTTACAATAGTATCAATTCATCTCAAACAAATTATCAGCTTGAGAAACACAAGTTCAGTACCAGCCACGATGTACACAAATATTATATCAGCTTCGGAATTATTATTAATATTATTTATAATCTAAAGATGGAAAACAGGTGAGGTGAGGTGAAAAGGGGTTTAACGTCGCGTCCAAGATTATTGCACGTATATATTGTGACCTGCGTGCACGTGTATGTGTGTTTGTGGCTGCTTGTACTAGTCCGGACTGATGCCGATTTATTGTGCTAGCTCACTGATATACTATGTCGCAGTTTAACATGAATACCCCACTCAGACACAGTATACTGTCTCCGAGCCGACCACTCCTTGTTTTAGCCCTTAATGCCGAGCGCCAGACAGGGTAACAACAAGTACCATCTTTTATCGTCTTTTGGTATGACGCGGCCGGGGATCGAACCCCAGACCTTCCGCTCTCCGGGCGGACGCTCTACCACTAGACCACGGAGGCGGCAGATGGAAAACAAATTGCAATCGGGATAGGAATAAAATTGGAACATGAAGATTCAGATGCTGCATGCAATGTTCGGCTTCTCTTTCAATCAAGGGGGCGGTCGGGTAGCGTAGTGATTAAAGCGTTCGCTCGTCACGCCGAAGACCCGGTTTCGATTCCCGACATGGGTACAATGTGTGAAGCCCATTTCTGGTGTCCCCCGCCGTGATATTGCTGGAATATTGCTAAAAGCGGCGTAATACCATACTCACTCACTCACTATTATGATAATGTTGGGTTTTTTTTTCAACATCTCGTGGGATCCGACAGTCGCGTTATGCAGTCTAACACTAAATTGATCTGCAGTGTCAAATTATCAATAATTCAAACACGGGAACCATTTAAATACTAACTATGGCGTTAAGTATTATCTGAAGAGATCATTAAGCATGGCAGTTGGTAATGTGATAGCCTTTATGATTTATGTATGAGCTTTAAAATAATCAGTTCCATGTTTACTGTTTCGTAAAACTTATTCCTATGTGAAAAACGGCCCTGGTCTCACATTCGGTACATTGTAGAACATGCTTCGTGCACGAGCACTTTAGCGCTACATTGGCCTATATACACAATCACCTGCTTCTGTTCATGTAATTCCGGAAACATGCAATTGCCTTATTTATGAGATTTCTTTCAAGAGAAAAAGAAAGACCGGAAGTACAAGGTGTGCATACCGGAAGTGCCCAATCCCCATTGCGCGTGCAGATCTTCGTCGTCTCATCCACAATGGATCATTAATTTCTAATGGCTCTCTTCACACGGATTTCGCATCAGTGTCTGTCGCCGAGCCATACGGGAAATAGGGAAGGAATTGATTTCCTGGAGAAATCATTATAAACCACGCAGAGAAACAACCTAATGATTGGGTTAATGAATCTACGATCGCAGAGAGCACACCCAGGGACCCCTGATTGTGTCAATGTCCGGGAATACACGTAGTTTTCTATATGTCTTGTTCTAGGATGTAATCCAATAATTTTCTCGAATACACATTTCGATGCACTGTTATTATAGTTGAGCATATGAAAGTTTTAATATATCGGTACAATGTATAAATGCCATATTGAGTTCGATAAAAAGAGCAATTCGTGTGAGGTGGTTGCATATCAAGATACGCCGCTTAGATATATATATTACTAAAAAAAGTTAAGGTCCACTGATTTTTTCATATTAGTATAGTTAATGTATTTACAGACCGCCGTCTTCTAGCGTTAACAACAAACAAACAAACAAACAAACAAACATATCTGATTGACCCTATCAAAAGTTGAGTAGTACATGAATATACAAGAGTAGCGAAAACCGACCAAAGGAAGAGTGGTCACAATGGGGGAGATTTACCGTATTACTCCCGCGCGGATCGCTCATGTTAAGCATTTATACACTAAATGTTGTATACAGATGCTCGGGTTTGTAGGCAATTGTAGATACTGCGAACATTATGTGCATTTTTATAACGCTTGCCTGTAGGCCTACTTATCACAGCTGCATTCACGTTTGCCGCTCCCAATGCAATCAAGAAATGGCGGTCATGGCGGAGACTGTCAGGCTGCCGTGATATTGCTAACTGCATCGTAATGCATAAATCACTCACTGATTCATATCAGCAGTTTTCCAATTTGAAATGTAGATCTTTATTAATATGCACATTTTGACAGTCTATCTGCATATGGAAAGACTGGATTTTGATTCGCCTTGTGGTAAGCGCGTTGGCCGGACACGTCGAAGAGCCAGGTTCCGTTCCCCACATTGTGCTATAAGAAGCGTCATAAAACTTCACTCATTCAGAAATAATAAAATTTTCGTTGTGTTCATTGAAATTCCTGCATTCTGTTTAGCTGAACTGGTCACGTGTTAATAGAAGGTACTAGTGACGATACTTGAGGCATCCCTTGCAATTGCAGACTCTTGTCCCTTTAAAACAACACATGTTGAAATAATGTATAGTGAATTTCTAAATAAATACATTTACATCTACCGCTAAAAAAAGATCTAAGGACATCCCATTGAGATTGGATCACACAGATTTGTTAAAAAAATTCAGTCGATCGGTCATTATGACGCTTCGTCCATTGTGACGTCAGTTTAGATCGAGACGTTCTTTGAACATGACGTCACGGCGGTATTGATGGCGCAACGCTTACTGCGATGACGTCATATCCGGTGACAAATCACTTCTAATCGAACAGGATGTGCAAATATGTCTTCACGGGATTCATTACCATCATCCTCAGTGTCATCCCATTCGATGTGGCAACAATAGATCTCAATGCTCGCCAGATCCAGTTTGTAGCTGACCATTTGACCAGTCGTGAGTGTCACGAGCTCATCCCCGCCCTGTACAAGAAGTCGTTCCAGATTGATGCAGAGTCTTTGAAAGACGACGCAAAAGATGCCGATCTCCCTTGTTTGATGCGACTTCTAGCCTGGGACAAAAATGCAAGGATTAAGACTTTCCAAAAGCTGTGTCTCCGTCTGCGTGAGATTGGACGCCCCGACATCGCCAATAAACTTTCCAAGTCGGTTTACCGTGAAACAGCTAACGCTATAAAGAAGAACTTTCTGAAAGATCCCTACAAGAAAATGATTCCAAAGAAGTCCGTGTTTCTAGTTGAGCCTGTCGAAGAAAAAGACTACGGCGTTATTGCGGAGACACAGCCGTTGATGACGCCAGTATATATCGCAAGTATCGTGTGTGGCTCTGTTTCGCTGGCAGTTGTCGTCTGCCTGGGTATCAGTCGATGTTGTCCAGGCTTGTGCCGTCATCTGTACCTGTCGTTTGCCCCAGTTCGGCTTGTCGTCTGCTGCGAAGGTTGCTGTGACGAAATCTCCTACCGCTGCATTCGGTTTAATAAGCATTTCAAGAAATATGTTCTCGGGGAAACGTTTGAGAGAGATGAGCAGGAACTGATGTTGTGATGATAGTATGTGCCTGTTTTCTCCACGGCATATAGATCTGGTATCTTTCATTCGATGAGGAAAACTCTGCATATTAGTGTCAGCGAAGGGCCTTATCACGAAGGTATTAACGTCCTATGATGTACCGGCCCGTATCAAGTCACGTCTTAGCTGAAGGGTTAGGAATTATGAATTAACCAGTTCATAACATATTGAACAGTGACCGACACACGCGCACGCACATGCACATGCACATATATACTCTTCAGCATTAATTAAGCAACACACATTTTCGGATATGTGCTACATTGAAAAACGACTGGTGTGTGTGTGTGTGTTTTGTTGTTGTTTTGTTTTGTATATAGCTATATATATTCTGCAGTGTCTAACGGTAGGATGGTATTGACAGGTCTTCTGCTGCAGGTAGGCTGTAAACAGACAAATCTTCCAAATTATGCATCATGGAAATATTGTTCACAGTGAAACTCAATAAAGTCAGCACACGTTGGGAGATTAGCATGATCAGCGTCACTGTACTTCAGTCTACATGACAATCTTCATGGGATACACTTCAGTCTACATGACAATCTTCATGGGATACACTTCAGTCTACATGACAATCTTCATGGGATACACTTCAGTCTACATGACAATCTTCATGGGATACACTTCAGTCTACATGACAATCTTCATGGGATACACTTCAGTCTACATGACAATCTTCATGGGATACACTTCAGTCTTCAAAGCAAATTATTTCTGATCTGTCAGCTGTGTACAGGAAGTCCGAGGTCAAAGTTTACAATCACCATTCACGTTATATGTTTCCAGATGGTGTGCCAAGACATATGCATGCCTAGGGTTTTAGAGAAATAATTATATATGATTCGCATATTATACTAAGTTTGTCAAGTCAGATCAAATCAAGATCAGCTGAATCGAGTATCTAGTTCGATCTGCATGTATGTTTTGATCTTACAAAATTTCATGTGATTTTTGTTCCGTGATTACATAATTAATTAAAGATACAACCACCCCACTACTACCCTGCCTCAGAAAATATAATACATCTTTGTCTGAACCTAGTCATGACACTTCTAGTGAGAATAATCTCAGTCGGTTAGATATCTAACATTTCTTTGGCATACGGAATATACACACATATAGCTAAAAGATTAATTCACGCCCGCCACCTAACCCCCCCCCCCCCCCCCCCCACACACACTCACATTCTAAAATTATAAAGTCTCCCAACCCCGCCTTAACATCCTATATCCGCTCTTGAACTTGGTTTACTCTTAATTACAAACTAGCAGTCACCATTAAACCGACTTATATTTCAACATTATCAATAAAATATCAGTTAACAGTCACAAACGAGACAGTAGCGACAATATCACAGCGAAATAAGATCGCTTGGTGCGTTAAACGATGCGGTAGTAATTCGAGGTATCAACCCCAGTTTATTAAACTACTCGTGTTAAAACTCGACAACATCCTCTAATCTGCAGCATGAAACACCTCATTCATTTTTTTTTATTAAACAACTTCGGAGCCACTTGGAGCTGTCTTTCTATACATGTATATTTCACTCACGCCACTTGGTGACAGTGAATGTCGCATGTACGTGTGTCGTATTTCAAAATGGCCGCACGCCAATCGGCGACGACCACATCTCCTTCCGATCATGTGATATAACTACATAAAGAAGACAAACAATACCGCTCGCTGAACATAATTCGTGTGACCAATAGACATAAGGAGCCTGTGATAAACCCAGGTGCTGAATATTCTGAAGGATCGATATTGACCGTATACAGCTGAACGTATGTATATATATCTGATTTGTCTACATTTGTATTGATTTATGTGGAGACACAGGCGTGATTCTGTTTCGTTTTAACCGTCAATCATAGCTGTTGTATCCCAAACCCACATTATGATTGTCCCAGAAAATGCTTGAACAAAATAATTATGCTTCAGACTGTTGGGAAAAAAGAAATCGTCAGTCACAAAAAGTGCATTGTTGCAAGGCGTTTACTAAAAACTATATTTAGGCTCATATTTTAAACAAATAAATATCTGGTTTTGCAGCTGTTGCTGAAAAATAGCTTGTCACCATACAAAATCCCAGCAATAGGAAAATGGAATATTACTTATGAGATATGTTTTGTAGCTTTGTGCTCCAAAACAGATTATTAATTGATTCGCAATAATTTTTGTTTTAATTAATCTCATTATGTTTTATCACGAAATATCAAGCCATATGCGTGGACAGTTTGTTGTAATAAATCTGGATTGGTGATTAACAGAAAAATCCGACGATTGTCAAGAGCGTCTTAAAACTATTACAAAGGGTTTTCGTAATCAGTTACAAACACCCTTGTTTCGTGATCTCGAAAAGATAATAAAAACATGACCAGCGTGATCTGAATACATGCTGCAGACAATAGGTAAACCCCTGGATGCCCCAGAGACGCATGTGTCCCTCATCAACCCTCATCCATGGGATCAACATTTACCGAGACTTGCAGATTATAAAGAAATAAACTCCATTGTTTTCTAGTTCTTGTTTCGTTTGTAACTTGAATGGGATTGGTCTGTTTATAGACTACAGTCTAATGCTAGAGACAGGTTTTTCAACGCCAAGTGTCACATACCGTATTTCAATTGATATGCGTCCCCGACACATTTTTCAGACATTATTATGACCCGGGGTGGATTGGTTCACGGTCCCGCGCAAAGGTCAGGTTTATTCATGAAATGTTTTATTTTTTACATTTAGTTTGGATCGGTGAGAGCCAGCCTCTGGTGGTGCCAAGCGTCTATTTTAGAGAATATGTGGTTTGTCGTGTCGGTTTCATATACACGAGATAAAAATGCAATGGACTGCATGGGTCAGAAACTAGGAAGAATGCCTGTAAACACGGACACGTGTCTAATACGATAGTTTTGGAAATTTACAGGCAGAATTCTTATTATTCTATTATAAGCTTCATATTAACTCCCGTGTTCTGTTTACAACAATATTTTAGCTCACCGGGATTAAGGGTGCTCGTCAGTGTTCCATCATGACGTTTCTATGACGTCTATAATAACACAGGGCTTGTGGCCATGACACTGAGCCTGGGCCATCCCAACAGTGATGTTACGGCAGCTGTATTTATAACGTCATATTGCCTATGGCCAGGTCAGCATACTTAAGAATTGACCTTCACTTTGTGTGAGTTCATTGGAGTATGAACCTTCACAGAGTGAGGGCCAAGAGTCATTGGAGTATGAACCTTCACAGAGTGAGGGCCAAACTGTATGAACGTCGGAGGTATGCGCAATAAGGACTGCGTTTGCATTTCTCATATTTTCTAAAAATACAGAGTATAAAAGAGTTATACAATAGCATTCAGTTTTATAACATGGCCGCCAAGGCAGCCATTTTGAAATTGTCATGTTGTCCATCACTCATTCATATTAAACTGTTTGTATCATTATGGGATGTGTCCTGCAGTATTCTGTATGGACAATATGTCGTTTGCCATGCCATGGAAATGTTTACCAATGCCTTTGATGAGAGAGGCCGCCCATTCCCTGTCTACCCCTAGGCGTTGTAATTGATGCGTTGAGCAAAACTGAGATCCTGTCTCTGCGTAATTAGAGTTAATGATCCATTCTTATCATTTTCACAGCATTTTGCATTTTACGCCCATTGGAATCTGTTTTAGTGGATAATCGAGACCGGTTATGCTCTGTCGTTGACATTTTATACAATTATGTAGATTTTACAATGTAGAAAGAGGGATATGCATCGTAACACTGAGTTGGTAGACAAAGTGGTGTACTTGCAATGGGTACTTACTTTATTGACTTTGATGAAGATGAACAGGATCCAGATGCATGGACATATGAGTAATATTTGTATGACATCACATCCAAGCAGCCATTCACATACATTCAGGTCCCACACTCAGAATATCCCTTTCAAAGGTTGAACGGTATATTTTCTAAACACATGTGGCAATTAGGACTGTGATTTTTATCACATTGACACCTATTCACACTCACATTCATACCTTTCTGTTCCGCTGTCATATACAGTAAACTACGGTTAAAACGAACACGCTTATAAGCAACTGACCGATATAACGAACTTATTTTGTAGTCCCGTC
Organism: Haliotis cracherodii; assembly: GCF_022045235.1. Classification (NCBI taxonomy): domain Eukaryota; kingdom Metazoa; phylum Mollusca; class Gastropoda; order Lepetellida; family Haliotidae; genus Haliotis; species Haliotis cracherodii. The sequence goes on from NW_027266266.1 coordinate 2,507,455, forward strand.
CATGTGTTGTATATATGCTGTATATATGCTTATAACGAACTACGGTTATAACGGACTAAAAAAGTGGTCCCTTTGAGTTCGTAATAACCGTAGTTTACTGAAGCTGGAATATTGCTGACTGCGGCGTTAAACAACATACAAACATTTCTGCATGATAAGCATGATAAAGTAATGATATAAATAATAACCCAATTAATTATAAATAATTATTCCGATCAAAGTCAGATTAATGCGACTGAACTCCAGGGCTAGGTAAATCAACGCCAACTAATTCCTGGTTCCAAACCCAGTAGGTACATAACGTATCATGTTGACTCCTGCCATGATGAGGGGCGATGAGGTAACCCACTGGTTAAAGCGTTCACGCCGAAGGCCCGGGTTCGATTCCCTATATGGGTACAATGTGTGGAGCCCATTCCTGGTGTCCCGCGCCGTGATATTTCTGGAATGTTGCCAAAAGACATGTAAAACCATATTCACTCGCCATAAGTCTCATATCTTTCAGTAATATGTATAAGATAACGCGGGAAGAGAACTTTTCAGAGCTATACATTTATAAATATAGAACTAAGAATAGCCCGGAGCAATAGTAAGTGGGACTGAGGTCAAAGATTTCAATGATTACAGTTTGAAAGATTTAGGACTCTTTCTGCAACCATTATCTGTGAAGAATGTGTTGACCTTGACCCTTTGCAAATGTCAACCAGTATTATTAGCGTCGTTTACATGCGTTTTCTATAAGTAGAAACCCCGACATTCAAAGTCACTCAGTCATGTGCCATAAACACATGAATCATATTAAAACAATAATAGTGATAATAGCCATGTGGATGACCTGAGCGGACAGTTCGCTGATGCCACAATCACACAATCATGGCGGCCATTGGGTGTCAAGAGAACAACGTCTGGCCTCCTTGTGAAGGAGAGTTTATAGTTGTCCTCTAAACGTTAAAAAATGTAATGGTTTCTTCATAGGCTGTATGTTTCAATACAAAATGCTGCTTAGATTATCATTTTGATATTTGTTCCAAATTAACAGTGCATTTTGTTGTAGAATGTTAAGTTTGTTTGTTTAACGCCACACTCATCAATATTCCAGCTATATGACGGCGGTGTGTAAATAATTAAGTCCGGACCAGACAATCCAGTGATTGATATCATTAGCATCTATCTACGCAATTGGGATACAACGACATGCATCAATTAAGTCAGCGAGCCTGACCACCCGATCCCGTTAGTCGCCTATCACGACAAGCATAGTCACCATTTACGGCAAGCATGGGTTGCTGAAGACCTATTCTACCCTGGATCTTCACGGATTTTGTAGCCTGTTACCATGAATAAAACATTCATAGGTTCATCTGATAGTTATTCTCCAAGTTCAGTGCGATGGGAGGACAAGTGGACAAACCCTTGGCATAAGCAGTCAAACGGAACTACAATGTAAAAACCAAATGGCGTTTGAGGATCATGGCGTATACGCTCATCTTTTCGCGAACACCTGGTATCATCACTATTTGAAAGTGATTCATAAACACATGCTTATGACATAGTCGGAATCGTACAGTCGACACTACTTTATGCAGAGATTTCTATTGGATATTGAAAGGATTTCGTCGCTTTATCCCAAACAGAGCGCTATACCCAAACCTGGAGAGTTAAGTCCCTTAGGCCTGCCAGGAGCCGATGAATGCAATGATCTTGATTATGATTCAGCACTTTAACCGTGCACGTGGGTTTCACTAAAGGGGCAAATGTCAGAGAACTGCGTCACGTCAAGATCTCCTCCCACGTCACACCCTCACGCCATCACGTAACTGATACTGTCCAAGTTAAATCTACCCCACTCACACACGATAGCCCAAACCACGTGTTGCCGGCACGTTTGCCAGCTCGTACCCACCGTATGGTGATGATTCTACTTGCACCCGATTCACTCGACTGTTTAGTTTAATGGCAATTACCATGTTCGTGACTACACCACATCGGCTCTCAGTGAATGCTGGAGTATGGAGCGACCGGATTGTATTACCGGCAACAACATCACCTGAATTATAAATGATTAGTGGAAGATTTTGCGACGCATCAGCGATTTTGCAGACATTTGTGACTCTTCATTATAAAGACGAGAGGACATTTTACGGATATTTAAACTCAGGAATACCACGAAAATAAATAAATAAATAAATATCTGAACACAATGCCATTTAGAAAGTGCTCAAATGTAACAAATGTAAAATACAGATTCTAGTACCTTTTGGGGTTGGGTCCCATACGGGATTCGAACCCATAAAAAATATCTGGTTCTACATGACCCAAGAATTTCTCTGTTCTATGTGTCACAATATCTTATTCGTATTTCATAATACCATAAGCAACCTCACATTTATAAAGAAATATGTGTGACTTCAAAAGACTATTGATTAATGATTGCCATTTACACAATAATGAAAGACGGATGCGATGCGATCTATTTGATTAGGTACACTCACAGTGAGGGATCTCGTGTTTATCTGGAAATAATCCAGCGGATTATGTAGCTGGTAGGATCATTTTAACTTGATAGAATTTCTCTATAGTTTGTGCCACTATAATATTTCATAATGATATAAGAATACGCTCATCTTAAATGAGATTATGTTTATAGCATCATGGAATGTTTTAGCGAAAAGTCAACAGTTCAATTGACGTTTCATTGACATTGTGGAGCATTGGACATATTCAGTTTGTTCTAAGCCCGGCAAATGAATGAAATAAAAAATTACGAATAGAAAACAACAATATGTAGATTGTGATCTATACACGAGTACTGTGAATATTAAAAAAGAAATCGTAATGTTTCATTATTTTTTATCAATTAGATAAGTATTTTACAATTCCACACGACAAAACAGACATACCACTTAAACTGCTTTGTGGGTACGGACCCCTGGATTAGATATTGATCGAATGATAGTGGCAGTACGTAAAGTATACCAAATGTTTTCTCGATTGCATGGTGTGTGTATTTCTAAAGCTTTTGACAATTTGCGAAACACTCATTTGTTTACCATTAAACTCACGCATGAAATTTTATAATTGTCATAAGCACGCCATTCTTTATCGATTATTGGCGCATACCAATTTGAACAACGTGAAATGAATAGCTGATGAATGATGCAACTCTGAAATCTAACGTGTCAATCAAAAGAAACGGGACAACAGTCCCCAACACGGAAGCTTCACGTGGTACGTACTGTTAAGTTGATATAAACTCACATCCGGGCACTTGGCTTTGGACTGACGTGGCTTTGTTGATAGTGGGACGGGAATCGATTTGGTTGGCCAGCATCACAACATTTGACTCAGGACATCGGGCGGGGATTCTGCTACATTTCTATCAAACGGACAGTTTCGTCACACAGCAGGTAAACATTGTCGGTGTTGCTACTTCCCAAACTATGGGCCTTATTACCGTGTCGTCCATATGTCGTTAGGAAGCGGGGTGCGAATGTGGGTCACATGCACGCTCGCGACTGTTAATGCAGCTGTTTACAGCTGCGAGTTCGGATTGCAAAATAGGTTATCAAAAAGTAATAACGACTCTGTTTATATACAGCAGGCATGGCTTAGATATGACTGCGAATAAAAGTAGATTAAAGTTGCTATTATTTCGACGAGTATTAGATGGGCTGTTCGTGGAATGTCGTCTGCCTTGTTGAAGCCACGGCTGGCTTCCGGGCTGTTTATGACATACATGCACCAGTTGAAGTCGTGGGTTGATCTGAACGGAACATAAGAGAATTAGACGTCACGGCCCAGTAAGCTCACGACTTTGCGTGAGTCAAAATGGTTTCTTTGATGCGGTGATAACATAGGGAATCAGATTTTTACAATATTCTTGATTAAAGTCTGAATCAGCGTGGAACTAGATCTAGGTGTATCCTGAGTATTTTAATGAGGATGTTAAATTCACGTTCATAATGTCGTCATCTATACAAGATCACAATGACTGCATTTCAGACACGCACAGATGTCAATTTGGAATAGATCTATGTATATACCTTTCTTGCAACAAATCCAACTGTGCATTTGGGTTGGTTAGGCTTTAAAATCCTGGGTCCACATCTTGTGTTTTTGTGTGCCAAGAGAAATTTGTTATGTACTGAAAACAAATGTTAATATTCATCAAGAAATAGTTACTTAAGATCAGTATTTTGCAGAATGTTGTTCCCTTTTTTTATTGAAATTAAGACAGATCTTGGCCCTTAACATGATAGCATCTATGTTAAACATGGTAAAGGGGCTACATTCTAAACCACAACTAGGTCAAAATAGAAAAGGGACCCGTCGGATGATAAACGCAAGTAATATCAGTGAAGTGTGAGTAATATCAGTGACGTTTGAGTAACATTAATGAGATGGCTGGGGACAGACTGTCCGATAAACTCAGTAAAATAGCTTGATAGCCAATATATGTTTGTTTGTTGTTTCAAGCCACACTCCGCAATATTTCACAACAGTGGTCTTTAAAATAATCAAGTCTGTACCTGACAATCCAGTGATTGACATCACTGTGCAATGATATACACAATTGGGATACAATGACATGCCGCAACCAAGTCAGCGAATCTGATCGAACGATCCCGTTGGTCTCTTACCACGAGCAAGTGTATCTGAAGACCAATTCTAACCTGGGTCTTCACAGGGGATTGCCAATTTAATTTGTCCAGGGATTATTATGCTGTTTTATGTGAACATGGTGAAAGCCAGTTTGTTCCAGATTTGTAGAATACTTGAAAATAGATGGCCAAAATATATATCATCATGATCATGTCCATTGTGAACTGTGTGGACATTATTTCGGACATGGTGTTGCAGTGAGGAAGTACTTGTACACCTGGAATTGTTATCTGTTGGCTGGGGAGACTACAATGCATGGTCAGGTTTACTGTAGAGTTAAAACTTCTGTTAACATTAATCATGCAGACAGATATACACAATAGAGGGAGCAAGATATCAATGTTCAGAGTGTAGTAAGTTGAGTGTGCACTTTAAAAGTGTGTGTGTGAGTTGGGTTTAACGCCACTTTTAACATTATTCCAGTTATATCATGGCGTGGGAGGAAAGCCCGGAGTGATGCACGTCTCAGACGTTTACCACTTCGGTGAAACCCACAAGCACGGGTATGGTGCTGACAAACCTAGAAACATAATCGGGGCGAACCGGAATTCGAACCCACAATCATAGGTTTCTGGCGTGCCCAAGGGACCACTTTATAAGTAATGTTAGAGAGTCACTTTGCACATGTGTTCCATGATGAATTACACATACTTGTGGCTGTGTAGAATCACAATAAGATGTGCTAATTATGCTTGTCATTTCTGTGTCCGATGTATGAGCATGATGAGGTGACTTTTGGACCTGGTGATCAGTGATTTGGTTAATGGCATGTCATTTGTACCCCATCAGCTGCTCACTGGATTGTCTGGTCAAGACTTGATTATTTACTCGCTCCTGTCATATAGCTGGAATATGCTGTTAAACAGATACACACGCTGTATCTGTTTAATAGGGCTCTAACAATTCACAGATACCAGTGACATCATCGATACTTGAATTGTCAGTTTGTGAGATCACGATATACTATAAATAATTGAACTAATAGAGTTACCTCCCATATAGCAGAAGTAGGGCCACCTGTAATCATGGCAGAACACAAAGACGTGGTAGCTGAGGACGAGTCGACTGTTACATTTAATAACCATACCTTCATTTAAAACTGTTTTGTTCTTGTGGTTTTCTTTGTTAAAGTTTTTGAGATAACAATAAATGTTTGAAGAAAGAGGTTTTGAAGCTGTACTTCAGTGATTTCATCATTTCTTACTCTTTGATGTGGTGTATCGTGGTACTACACAGACTTGTAGTATCGTCAGTCTGTATTATGATACAAATCATATTGCAAAGTACCAGGTGATACTCAGCTCTACTGTTTAAGATGCACAGTAAATTGGGTGAAAATCTAATAACTGATATATATTGTTGTTGCCTTAACATGCTTAAGGACCCAGTCGTGAGTACCAGTGAATTGTTTGTAGCCTGACCAATCATGGTATAACTACAAAACCTTATCATTGTATTGTACACTCAGCAGTGTATTGCAGGGGATATGATGCCATAACTCCATACCTGGTAGCAATAGAAGCTTCAGTCCTGTTTATTGAGAATAAAACTGTTGTATGTTCCAGACAAGATGGCCGATGGAGGTTTTGACCCGTGTGAGTGTATATGGAACCACGAGAACGCTATGCAAAGACTCATAAACTTGGTAAGTCAACCTGCGCTTATATTGTGGTGAGATTTCATCATGGTTGTTTTGGCGGCATTTCATTTTTTCATTTTTCTACTTCTCGACAACTGCTTTATGGATAGAGCTGAAACAGTTTGCAGTTGTTCCTCACCATAAGGAAGTAATAACAATGGTTGAGGGATGTTGATTGTCTCCTTCCAAAGCAAATTTAAAGTAATTTGATGTATGCCATTACAAATATCTTAAACATGCAATTTAGCTACAGAACTGCTTGCTACATTTAAAGTACCCAGACTAAAGCATGTAAAACATGTAGGTTTCAGCCTTGTCAAATAATTTGAAAATGTTGGAAAGACTAGTGACAAAATCCTGAAAGATGATGATGATGAGGCTGTATATACTGAACCAGAAAAAGTTAGGAATCATGAATATTTTGGGGATACTTTTGTGAAATTGTTTGATCAGTTTTCCCCAAAAAATATTCATGATCCTTTTTTCCTCAGTGTCCATCCTGTGTCCAAATTAAGACGGAGAGCAGTGGAATTCTTGTCATAAACCTCATGTTAAAAATCAAAGGATTTAGTGGTCCTCAGATGAAAGTACTACAGCAAGAAACCTGATAAAACAGGACCTCTTTCTCTCTCACATTGATCAGCACAAATGATTGTTGAGAAGATAATATCCTGCCAGCGTGTAAATGCATGTGTCACTGGTACAGCGTGTACCATTACGTGTCTGTGTGGTGGCATCAGCAGGGGAAGGTGAGATTCCGCCATCTGCCTCTCCTGTTGGTAGATCGCTGTTAACAGCTGACATATGGCTGTCATAAATCAATAAATACCACGATAATAACGCTCAGTTGTATGTGCTGATTATTGATTGTTGATGATAGATAGGATATCTTTTGATATTTGTATTGTGCTTTTAGTGTTTCTGAAAAACAAATGCGAATATCAATACAAGTATAAGTTACCGATAAGGTTGTAGAATTGTTTGAACAAGAAAAGGTCAGATGGCCGATCGAATCCAGCTTGCTGATCATCTGATGCAAATAGATATAGACATTGGTTAACACGGTAAAGCAGGTAACCATGGTAACAATACGCAGGGGTGAGAATCTTCCGCAGATGCTCAAATTTACCTGAATTTTAGCGACCACAAATTGGTTAAAATCCCATGCCCCCCCCAAACATCCAAACACCTCCAAATTATGGACCACGCGCCATTGCAAAGAAGTTTCAACTGAAAAGGAAAATATCCATTCTCATCACGAATACAGAATGAGCGAGTTAAACTGCTTCATCGGCAGGCTAATGTCTCAATACGTTAACCTTGGGCTGCTTAACAAATAAATGTTTGTCAGGCATGATTGTGAGTGTGAGTGAGTAAGTTTGGTTTTACGCCGCTTTTAGCAATATTCCAGCAATATCACGGTGGGGGGACACCAGAAATGGGCTTCACGCATTGTACCCATGTCGGGATTCGAACCCGGGTCTTCGGCGTGACAAGCGAGCGCTTTAACCACTGGGCTACCCGACCGCCCCCATGATTCTGAGAAGGGTGGTAGTATCTTTTATTTTGTCCCCACAGAGAATGTCAACAAACACAGCCAGGCACGCACTGAACTCATCTCTTTGTTAGTGTCAGTGTTGTATGTGTTCATTTTCGATTATGATGCGGAAATCTGAAAAATATTCTTTTATTGGCAAGAAAAATGTCTCACTTGATTTGAAATGACGAACCTATGTGATCAGGAAATATGTCTTTTCCCCCCTTAATGTTAATTGTTAATAGTTGTGTAAGTATATACATGTCTACAATTGTTTGTTCCATGTTGCAGCCATTCTGGAGCTAATAATCATAATTTCATTTCACCAAATTACGTTTGACTCCTCACCCCCCAAACCTGTCTCTCCATGCTACAAACTAAGCATAAATGTCATGACTGGTTTCACTGCATTTGAGGAATAAGAAATATATGAAATGTTTATTTTCTTACATGGTTAACCACTAATCCACTCCTGAAGATCAGGGTTAGAATAGGTCTTCAGCAACCCATGCTTGTTGTAAGGGGTTGACTAGCGGGATCGGGTGGTCAGGCTCATTGACTTGGTTGATGAATGTCATCATATCCCAATTGCTTGGATCGATACTCATCATATCAACCACTGGACTGTATGGTTCGAACTCAGTTATTCACTGACCGCCGTCACGTTGCTGGAATATTGCCGAGTATGGCATAAAACAAAAAAACCCTTCCAATCAGGATTTTCGCAAAAATAAAGGTTAATGATAACCATGATGAAATTGTAGCATGGTGTGGCGTCATCCCACAAATGATGTCTTTGCCCTGTCAGCTGCTGACAGATCAACGCCTTTAGTCATGTGGACAAGGTGTTGTGCTTCCAATCAGAAGATCTATGGTTTGAATCCCTGCTGTGGACTCGAGATTCTTTTGTCCAGTACAAAGTATGAAATGTCTGGCCAATGGGATCATGATGATGATGTTTAAACCTTTCTGTTCAACTGTTTCAGCTACGGAACTCCCAGTCTTACTGCGCCGACAACAACTGTGTCCAGGATTGTAAGTACTGTTCCCTTATGTCATCATTTTCCTCTCACAAAGTCAACCTCATTACAGTTTTCCTTGGCTATTATTGGCCGACCTAGTTTCAGTTTCCCCCCTGTCAAGGCCAACTTCATTTCACTAGTTTCTCCCAGTTTAAGCCCACCTTATTTCACCAATTCCACTGTGTAGGCCCACCTTATTTCACCAATTCCACTGTGTAGGCCCACCTTATTTCACCAATTCCACTGTGTAGGCCCACCTTATTTCACCAATTCCACTGTGTAGGCCCATCTTATTTCACCAATTCCACTGTGTAGGCCCATCTTATTTCACCAATTCCACTGTGTAGGCCCACCTTATTTCACCAATTCCCCTGTGTAGGCCCACCTTATTTCACCAATGCCTCTTTGTAGGCCAACCTTATTTCACCAATTCCACTGTGAAGGCCATCGTTACTTCACCAATTCCCCTGTGTAGGCCAACCTTATTTCACCAATTCCCCTGTGTAGGCCCACCATATTTCACCAATTCCACTGTGTAGGCCCACCTTATTTCAACAATGCCTCTGTGTAGGCCAACCTTATTTCACCAATTCCTCCTGTGAAGGCCATTGTCATTTCACCAATTTCCACCATGGAGACCATCTATATTTCACCAATTCCGCCAGTGGAGACCATCCCTATTTCACCAATTCCCGGCCATGGAGACCAATCCTATTTCACCAATTTCCACCATGGAGACCATCCCTATTTCACCAATTTCCACCATGGAGACCAATCCTATTTCACCAATTTTCACCATGGAGACCATCCGTATTTCACCAATTCCTCCCATGAACGCCATCCGTATTTCACCAGTCCCCCACCCCCCAGAGGCCATCGTTATTTCAGCAGTTGCATCCCAGATTGTTTGTGTGATTTTGTGCTACTCATACTTGGAGACCAAAAAGGACCAAAATTAGTTTTTGACCCAAAGAATATTTTTTAACCTTCATGTAACCATGATGACATGAAACACTGTGATAGTTCCCCTTCATCTTGATCTGTGTCCAGTTCTGATTGTGGAGACCATGCTGATTTGAACAGAATGAATAAATTATTTTCTTTTCATAAAACATGTTAAGTGTACATGGTTTAGGTGTAGAAGTCAGGAGTGTTTGTCTTGGAATGCAAGCTCAGCACTCTATCTCCATGACAATGGTGACAACCTCGTCACCATGACAACTCAGTTCTTGAGGCGTACTGCTTCTATGTAAAGTAGTGGTGTATCCAGGTATCCCGGCACATGCATAATGTACAACGTCCACAATTGTCTGCTTGTGTTCAAAAGACCAATACGGTACTCAAGTTAACAGTGCATGGAAGAATTATTAATGGCAAATCAATGAATGATATACATGTATATCCTAGTATCTGTTGTAGGAAGGTTTGTGTACATTTTCATGTGCATAATTTCATGGATTCATGAATTCATTGCAGTGTAGGAAATTTTACAAGAATGTGAGACTGTGTCTGGCCCGTTGCTATGTCCACATACTCCAGGGGAGATTGAGTTTGGCCCGTTGCTATGTCCACACACTCCAGGGGAGATTGAGTTTGGCCCGTTGCTATGTCCACATACTCCAGGGGAGATTGAGTTTGGCCCGTTGCTATGTCCACATACTCCAGGGGAGACTGAGTCTGGCCCGTTGCTATGTCCACATACTCCAGGGGAGACTGAGTTTGGCCCGTTGCTACGTCCACATACTCCAGGGAAGACTGAGTCTGGCCCGTCTGGCCCGTTGCTACGTCCACATACTCCAGGGGAGACTGAGTCTGGCCTGTTGCTATGTCCACATACTCCAGGGGAGACTGAGTCTGGCCCGTTGCTATGTCCACATACTCCAGGGGAAACTGAGTCTGGCCCGTCTGGCCTGTTGCTATGTCCACATACTCCAGGGGAAACTGAGTCTGGCCCGTCTGGCCTGTTGCTATGTCCACATACTCCAGGGGAGACTGAGTCTGGCCCGTTGCTATGTCCACATACTCCAGGGGAGACTGAGTCTGGCCCGTCTGGACCGTTGCTACGTCCACATACTCCAGGGGAGACTGAGTCTGGCCCGTTGCTATGTCCACATACTCCAGGGGAGACTGAGTTTGGCCCGTTGCTACGTCCACATACTCCAGGGGAGACTGAGTTTGGCCCGTTGCTACGTCCACATACTCCAGGGGAGACTGAGTCTGGCCCGTTGCTACGTCCACATACTCCAGGGAAGACTGAGTCTGGCCTGTTGCTACGTCCACATACTCAAGGGGAAACTGAGTCTGGCCCGTCTGGCCTGTTGCTATGTTCACATACTCCAGGGGAGACTGAGTTTGGCCCGTTGCTATGTCCACATACTCCAGGGGAGATTGAGTTTGGCCCGTTGCTATGTCCACATACTCCAGGGGAGATTGAGTTTGGCCCGTTGCTATGTCCACATACTCCAGGGGAAACTGAGTCTGGCCCGTCTGGCCTGTTGCTATGTCCATATACTCCAGGGGAGACTGAGTCTGGCCCGTTGCTATGTCCACATACTCCAGGGGAGCTGATCAGAGGCCCCAGTCCTCTGGGTTGTCTTCAGGCTTGACAACACATGGTTCACTTAGCAGGCACACACTGCATTAAGTATCACAACGTCGGGCAAAGCACAACAACTAATATATTGAATTCCATTTAATCTATCATGTTGTAAGGAATCAGGTTCCACATTAGTATTTGGTTATCAATGTTTGATGAATATTGTGAATAATTTATGAATGGAGTCGAACAATGAAATTACGTTCGAGTTCCCCAGGTGGTGCATATTGCATGTGTTATATAGACACACAGCAGCAAAAAGTGCAAGACGCTGCATTTATGCTATCTTCGTGTCAGAGACAAAGGCGTTAACTGACTAAAGGAGTCCAGTTTCCACCCTTGCCAAACTGGGCTGGAATTGCTTGAACAAGACAAAAATGTTTCAGTCAGCTTTACTTAGATCTAATTTTTAGCAAAATTGAAGCATTTAGAACGAGTTGAATATTATAGCCTTCAAATGCCACTTGTCAATTAGGAGTACCATACCATAGAACTATGAATTTTACTTTTGTAATCTAGGGTTAGAGGACTGGCTTGAATTTTGAAGGCTGTGACAATATCCCACCATCCATAGCAATATATCCCATCACAATTCTATCTTGCAATATTCAACCATGGTATTATTGTTGTTTGAATATGGCTAAGAGCCGGGTTAAAATCCCTCACTCACTCATGATGATACTGTTACTTCAGTGCCGGGCCCCAACTCTGCCCCCGATGGCGGCTATGGCACCATGATGATGATGATGGTTGGCTGGCTTGTGGTTGCCACGGCGCTGTACCTCCTCCGTCCACAGAGTCTCCGTAACCAAGGTGATGGGAAACCAGCCAGAAATAATGTAAGTTATGCACTGATTCCACAAGTCCTATTTATTCCACACAAGTTGTGGACACATCTTTGAGGAACCATTAGGAAAGAAATAAGTAGCTGACAATATGATCGAGTTCGATTCAGATTTCTGCTCTAAGGTTGAAAATTTTGGATTTTTATTTTAAGATTTCAGTGACAGGTTGAAGTCTTAATAATTCTCTCAAAAAGATATTCTAAAAAATAAAGCAGATAAGGCAGTGGTAAGATCTGTATGATCGAGGACAGTAATGTGGGCTCTGTTTCACAAAGAGATCTTAGCAATACGATCGCAACTCCTATACTTTAACATAGACTTACGACAGTAAGAGAGCTGTGATCACTTCATCAAATTTTTGTTAAATGTCATGAAAACTTTTTGACGATAAATATTTCAGAGCAGGTTCGGCTAGCTGTAGACACATGTTCGTAGTGGCTATTTTTAGTAGTGAACTTGAAACGCAAATTACAACACATTTTGCAGTATTTGACTGACAAAAACGCTTGGGAATCATTAAATGAGAAGTAATTAATTTTTTAGCAAGTGTATCATCTTCAAGTCTTTGAAAGACATTTAGAAGTGATACACATAAGGAAGAGAATTTATGGATGTCAACTTCTGTATTATGAGGAACACAATGTTTCGGGGTATATTCTTACTCCTTCATCAGGTGAATGAATGCTATGAGGCAGAGAACATATATATGTACATGTTAGAACAACAAAAGTAATAAGATAACAAAAGGTGGAAACTTAACAAGGGAAGCCAACAGATAATTGATGCTGATAAGTGACTAGCAGTATAGTCATGTATTGAAACAGTGAATAATGTCTTGTGTATTGTATTGTAGCATGAAACCCAAGATGCACCAATGTATTATTTCACCCCTATGCTTCAACCACTGGCTTGCCGGTTCCATTGTCTTAATATTGCTGGAATATTATGTTCACTCACTCTTCATACCCATCTGATCTTTGTTTCAGGATTACGGCGGCAGCCCCCCACCTCCCACCCCTCCAGTTCACTAGTCAACTCACCCGGACCACGCCCCCTGAATCCCCAACATCTGATGGACATGAATATCGATAACCAATTGCTGAAGACCATTCTTACTGGATGTAGACATTTGGTGGTGGTGACCATTGCAATAACTTGTTGGACGACTGTGGACTGCTGGATGTCCCCATGGGGAAGGTCGTCCACATCCTTACCTACCCTCATCTGTGATGGACTCTTCTGTGTGATTCGGTCTTCAACACATTATTCCTCAAAAAGTTAGCAAAGTTCAAGCTGGCATCACTGTGAAGTAAACAAGCACTAAACTTGACAAACTGTTTGAAAATATGGAGTCCTCTTTCAAACAATGTTATGTTACCGTAATACAGGTAATAAAGTATATTCTCAGCTTCAAGTTTATGATGACCACAGGCTATTTTATTTCATACGTACACCGGATGCAGGGTCAGCCTATTTTGTCTTCACACTCTGTGCTTGGTGAATCTATTGTGAATCGTATTGGGGACGAGCTTGCGCCACTAGAACAGCAGCATGTTATTATTTTGGTGATTGGTGGTGCATAATGTTAATTGTTAACGCATTCAAAGATTATAAGCTAAGGCCACAATAAGTTAATTATTTGTTTGGTTTATTTTATGTCCAATTTAGGAAATGGGCATAAAATAAATAATTTAGACACACTTTTGTCATGGCAACACTTATGGGTCACCTGCCCAACTGTCTTGTTGGGTTTTAAAATTATTTCAAATAATGGTTAACATGAACCACGAGACGGAAATGAGCTGCAGAGTTGTTGTATATGACCAAAGTTGTCTCCCCTGATGGATGTGGAGGGGCAGATAATCCACTTGTTGTGGCCTTGGTTGTTATTAGTGGTTGTTACCCTGCCATTGTATGTTGATCAAACCCAATAGTAGAAGACTTAGAAGTGACTGTAGGACTTATCACAGTAAAAATCTTATAACCAATTCATTCAAAGGGTTAAATAATACAGTGTTTGTGCAATGCCCAGTGGTTGCTATGGTGACACTGATAACGTCTGTATAAATGAATGTCTGTCATGGACATTGGACACTCAGACTGCTTTCTTCATGGACTCTAATAATAATAAATTCATGCAAGCTTAGAAAATTTGGACAAAAACATATCACAATCTGTCATTGTAAGATTCTTGTTGGATATGTTGATTGCATCCTTTGGCATTTCTTTTAGGGTTCCTCAAAACTTAATAATTTTATCACTGATTTGGTTGTTACTTCACAAGTAGCTTTTGGGGGGATTCAAGGACAGAATAGGTCCTGTATAACCTTTGTAGACAACAATGCTACTAAGGAAGTGGACCATTCCTCTTGGTCTGGAATTAGTAGTCAAGAAATAAGCATGATTGAGCAAGCATTACAGTATTTGCCATAATAAGCGAGCTTACAAAATTGACAAAGGGAGGAGGCGCTTGTTAAAACCAACAGTTAAATTTCTTTTCAGAGCTTGAACGTTAAAGAACTAACTTAATTCAAACCTAACTGTTTTCGTAAAGTTATAATGTACTCCTTCCGTGCTGCAGTTTTCTGTAGCAAGAGTGTACATAAATATACACAAGAAGATACATAGATCATGTATATTTTCTATCTTGTACGGGATCGCTTGTAGAGATCACTTGAAGATTGGTGTAGCAATTGGTCTGGGGGCACCTGCTTGAGCAGGCTGCGTAATACCTCAACTGTGGAATCAAGGAAACAAGTTTTACGTAGTGGATTTGTGTGTTAAGGCCCTATAACAGTCACCCCTCTGTTTTCAACTGTCGATTGTGAATTCAATCCTAGACATCTACTATACTTGTGTTTGTAAAAGAAAAGTATGTGATACAATCAGTTATAATTCTGTTTTCTAGACAGTTGGTCGGCATTTTGGAAAATGGCTTTTGAATATGTTGTAATTGGATGGGCACAATTAACCATTCAATTGAGAGCGAGGCTTGAAATAGTTTTTGATTTGTTATGTTTTCATAGGATACCGGTATTTTGAATTATTGCTTAAAGATCTGATTGACCCTGGTTTTGTATATAACAAATGTATGTGATGGTAATTTGTGTTATCAACAAAGCACAGTTTCAATTAATTTGTAAAGACGAAGAAACCCCAAATGGTGTTACAATATTTTCTTTCATACTATTGTGATAGTTTGTAAAACATTGAAAATTAAATTACTAAAAATATTTTGACAAAAGATGTCAAGAGATAAAGCTATTTTTGCAGATATTATTGTTCCTTGTTATTTTATTTTATTTATAGTGTACGATTTGCATCTCATGTACATATGAAATATGTATATATACGTTTTTCTCGTACATCTTCTGAAATCAAAGTGTTCATGACAAACATGACAATTTACAGAAAAATATTTGTGATATCCTTTGCTTGTTAGCATCCAGAGTATGGTCTTGTGCGCAATAGAGCACAGCCCTGAAACTTAATTTTCAATTTAGAGGCCATTGTGGTACACTGCCTGATCTACCGGTACACAGTCTCACCAATTCCACCATTTTTATGATTGAATTCATGACTAAATGATGACATATGATTATGATGATGATGATGATTATACTTGAATGTTTTTTTATGAGATATTTGTAATTTTTCAACATTTTTCATATTGGGAATTCCAGGGATCATCAAAAAGGTTTTGGTTACCATAGTCACTGGTGAAAATATTTTGGGTGTAACCTGGTTGTGAATCTGGTCAAAGAATTTAGAGTTCAGGATATTTTTTAGAGAAACAAATAATTGCATGTATACCTGCATTTCAAAACTACCAACTCTTCACTTGAACATTATGAAATGTATTGCATCATTAGACCACTGTTGCTTCTTATTCCCTGGTAAATAGACACATTAACACCGGAGTTCGGAGTGAAATCGCCTGGATTATTACATTAAAGGATTAACAAATCAGGAGTAGGAAATCATTTCCTATTGGCGATCACCACAAGATTATCCTTAAGACAGGTTTGAGACTCCAGTTTCACAATATATGCTTCGTTTGAATCTGAACATGTGGAGATCAGTTTTGCGTGAACCAGGTATAAATATGACTGTTCCTTATCAGGTAGAGATTGTAATCATTGAGGACTCTTTTGAGTGCAGGAATGATTACCCGAGCTCTATGTCGACTAAATTGACACAAATTGTGAAGGCACATCTCGGTTCATTGCGTTACCTCTCGCACAGCGTCCTACTGAGGACTGTAAATATTCCTACTGTTCGTCTTTCGTATTGTCACTGTGGTGGCACTCTCGTTGGCAGTTGATTGCATGACAGTTGATGAAATATTTCTTAATTACTGAATGACGTACTTATTCTCGTGAAAAATAAAATTGATAAAATTTCTTCTGTGTTTTTTGTTATGTGTCTGATATATATATATGTGGATTCTTGTAATGATTAATTTGAATTGTTAACTTTCCTCATTAGGTCAATTGAAATTAAACATTCCATTAAATCATAACATAACCAAAGAAGATCTGGGTTAGAATTGATCTTCAGCAACCCATGTTTGTTTGTTGTTTAACGCCGCATTCTGCAATATTTCAGCTGTGAAGAGTCTGGTCCCTGTTCCACAAAGCGATCTTAGTGCCACGTTGATCGTAAGCCTATGATAAAGTATCTGAGGTACGACCAACTTTGTAACTAAGATCACTTTGTGGAATGGATTCCTGGACCAGCCAGTCAAGAGATTGACATCATGAGCATCGATCCATGCAATTGGGATCTGATGACATGCATCCCCGAGTCACCGTGCCTATCCACCCGATTCCGTTAGTCGCCTTTATGACCATCATGGGTTGGTGAAGACCAATTCTAACCCAGATCCTCACGGATGAATGAATGTCACAACAAAACTGGCTGGAGGAGGTTTACTGGGCTGGGGTATTGAAGGCAAGTTTATCAGTTGAAATGTCAAAGCAATGATGCTTGAAAACCCAAGCACTTAACTAGCGAAAGAATGCTGCGGATGCTGCAGAGCTAGAATAGAATACAACTCTATAGAGCAATACCATCACTAAGCTATGGTAAAGCTGGAACTATCCTTCATATTGTTGTATCCATCAACATTACAACCAAACCAAACAACAAAACAATATCGCAAACAGATATCTCAAATCACTGTTAACTTGTGAGTGAGTGAGTTGGGTTTCAGTGTTTCTGTTGCGTCACTGTGCTGGCTTCATGTGCCAGGAGACCCCAGAGCAGGAAGTTCAGATTCGTCTTTGGTGAAACCTAGATCAGGGGCATGGTGCTGAGAAAAGTCAACCTGGGATTTCAACAAAATCATTGGATCCTGGCATGTCAAAGGGATGCAACTCTTCACAGTGAAACAAGCACCCTAATCAGCTGGGCTACCTGTGCCTTGGTGTACAAAGTGTGCCAACCTGTGGTTGTGTAACAATGACATCAAGTGTAATGGATGGCTGCAAGAATGTGTGAGGAAGATCCGACAAACAAGTGGTTGACAGTATGAACCACGTTCTATGTCAACAGGATCCGAAGACAAAAAATCAGCCAAGTCACACATTATGATCACTTATTATTTTTGCCTGCTTGCACAACAAGCCAATACCTGTTTTTGACCGGCGCCTGTTCCACTAAGCAATCGTAACGTGAGGGTGATCGTAACTCCATTGCTTTAACGCAGACTTACGACTGTCATAGCGCTACGATCACTTTGAGGAACGGGGCCCAGATGCATGTATTTTGTGGAAGAAGAGAAGACTGCTGTAATGGTGGAAATGAAACAAATTACAAGTACAAGTTTGATAATGTATTTTATACATGTAAGAGAAGGTCGTACCTCCTTACAAGTCATACTAAATGTAAAATGTTCTGTGAAACCAATGATCTGTAGCAACAATGATGCAATGAAGTTCCGATGATCAAGATCCACGAGGTCATGCAAGCATTTAGTAAATGTCCTAATGATTTAAGTATACAGCCAATACTATCTTAATGTTTCTACCATTAATAAAATTTAATTCATTCCCATTCTGCTTTGATAATTAATGCTTCCTGTCTTGTAATGACACAAAATCAACAACAGCAGCTGAACTAGCTGGAAATGTTTCATTGATTAAACCACATTAAAATCAGATTAAAACCTCCAGGTAAAGTCTTAAATGGAAATACATGATCAATGTTTTACTTAATAATTCAGGGTTCAACTTGGTTGTGTGACCATGGTTCACAGACACTTCTCAGCTTCACCAGCCACAGGATTGATCAGCCACAGGATTGACCAACCACTTGATTGACCAACTGCTTGATTTACCAACCACAGGACTGACCAACAACAGGATTGACCAACCACTGGATTGACCAACTACTGGATTGACCAGCTGCTTGACTGACCAACCACTGAACTGACCAACCATTGGACTGACCAACCATAGGATTGACCAACTACTGGATTGACCAGCTGCTGGATTGACCAACCATTGGACTGACCAACCATAGGATTGACCAACTGCTGGATTGACCAACCATAGGATTGACCAGCCACTGGACTGACGAACTACAGAATTGACCAACCACTGGAATGACCAGCCACTGGATTGACCAACCACAGGGTTGACAAACTGCTGGATTGACCAGCCACAGGATTGACCAACCGCTGGATTGATCAACCACAGGACTGACCAACCACAGGATTGAGCAACCACTGGATGGACTAACTACTTGATTGACCAGCTGCTTGATTGACCAACCACTGGACTGACCAACCATAGGATTGACCAGCTGCTTGATTGACCAGCCACTGGACTGACAAACCATTGGACTGACCACCCACTGGACTGACCACCCAATTTTTGGGCTGATCCAATCACCTACCGGTCCAGCAATACAAACATATTCTACTGAGATAATAGCTTAAACTTTTAAAACGCCAGTATTTAAACAGGAGTTATTATTTTCATCATGATCAGTTTCCAAATTCCATCAGAACCATAAAATGAGTGAACACATAAATGTTAAGAAGTCGGACTCTTCCGTGGAGACACATTCCTGATTAAAAAGGTTCCATGTTTGCTGCCTCTGTTCCTGAAATTCATCATGAATGATATTGTACACTTCATTGGTGGCAGGAGGACTGAATGACCCACCAAGGAAATCTCGTACAGACAGCACAAGTGAGGCTCCTTGTGAGCATAAAATATAAAACAACTTGTTATGGATAAGCGTTGTCAAAATGACAGCTCTTGAACCACTTCACTTTAGTCCTCTCTTCCCAGTCAATCAATGATGTAATACAGTTTGTCACTTTGTGTCCAGATTGTTTTGTATCCATACCACACTTTTTTTATTTTATTGTTTACTGATTTGTTTGCCAACCAAGCTTAATTCTGCAAAAAAAACTACAATGATAAAAAACATGCGTAGCATTCTTTGGATAAAAATTGTTTAGGTTGATTGCTAAGTGGGGATTTTTTAATCTGATTCAGTTAAAGTGCACAGTGTTCATTATTTTTACAGTACATGTACATGTATTTATTTCTGTCAGAGAAAGCTATGTTCTTTATAAATAGGTTTCCAGTTGTCAATACATTTGATTAATTGCTACTTAATAAATGGAATATAAACAATATTTCTTTGATTTTCCATTTGTGCATTAATCAGTTATTTTTGTTTGATTGTCGTAGTCGTATCTATTTATATTTCTACACAATCCAAGATGGAGCAGTGAGGCCAACAAAGATTATGATATGATTACCATTACGATAGTGAATTATGGAAGGTCAAAAGGTCCAATCAGTAAACTGAAAAATAGTAAGTGTGGTCTCGTATTATATAATGACATTGCAGCCCGAGATAGAGATAGAGGTCGAATCACCTCTTCTTCTTCTTCCCTATCGTCACCTTGCTACGAATCAGCGCCATAAGCCCGCGCATCTTTTCAAAGGTGCCTGTTGAGTCGGGCAAGTTTTCAAAAGGTATATGATCTTCCACACCAACTCCAAACTTTGTAGCATCTGGAAGTGAATTGATACTGTTTGGACGCTGGACGATCGGCGTACTGTACTCCTTAGATATTGACTCTGTTGCTTTAAATGTCGTGTTCATTCTAAGAATCTCCGAATCCTGTGACTTCAAGGATCCCGGACTGTCAATACCTTCCAGTGAAACAGCTGAACTGGTCCGTGATAAAGTCGTATTAATGGCTATTTTCTCATCTTGTGAATCTTCAGCACAAACCTCGGACATCTCAGTCGCACTGGACTCGGGTTCATCCCCGGAACAGCTATCCACAACAATCATATTGGCCGCTGGTCCCTCATCACCTCCGAGTTGCTTCACCAGGGCCTTGTACTGCTCCTCCAAGGTTTCCAGCGAGGGTGACCCTGACCTTGGCGTGCTACCCTGTGAGGAGTTCTCCCTCATCAGGCTGCTTGCCCGGCTGTTTCGTGGAGTTGAGGGCGGGGTTCCATCTGGCAGGGGTGGTGGTACCGGGGGGGTGTCGTCAGGGAGAGGGGGAGGGGTCATGCCTGCGGGAGTGGTTGGGTAGCGTGGACGGGAAGATAGGGGGGTGACGGGTGGGGTGCTGTCTGGGGGCGGGGGGCGGCTGGGGGGCGTGTCAAGGGGTAGTGGTGGGACAAAGTCTCCATTAGAGCGACCGTTCTTTGTATCACCTGAAATGATTGGAAGGATATAAATATATAAATCCTCTTGATCAGAAAGTTTAAAAAGTCCAGGGTCCTGTTACACAAACCACAAACCTGTTGACAATGCAGGAATAAAAATCAGGGCAAATCTGGGGCACATGGCTTAAAAATAGAACCACAAGGCTCAGAATCGGAACATGCCAAAAACATTTAATGTTATTCCACATGCCACATGCTTGGAATCAAATTTTATAATGATATACAGTCACGTCACGTTAATCTGACAAGGTTGGTTGCAGATAATTATGTTGGATTAACGAGTACGTCAGATACATAAAATTTAAGAAGTATCATCCTTCGTGATAGAAAATTAAAAAAAAAAATACATGATATATAACCATACAAACACGTTGTTATAAAAAAATGAAATATGAAACATTGTCACATTGTTAGTGGAATATGTTTTCTAATACAACTCTAATTCTTAACATAAAACTATGGTTACGGGCTGTATGACTGATTCAAAATACTTTTAAAAAAACATAGTCTGGAATGGAAGACGCCAGTGTAAAACTAGTGCCGCAAAGCTCAAGAAAGCTGCTTTCTGATTGGCTAATGTTGACTTCCTGTTAGTTATTTCATTGGTCTGTCATAGTTCGCAAAAGGTTGTTCTGAAGTGACCTGCAATGGGATGTCCTCAGCGGTAGCGAGAACTGGTATCTGATTTTAATGAGATTGAGGTAATCTAAGCATGTGATTAATATTGTTTTGTTTATTAAAATCTTAATTGTTTAGTGTTAAGCAAATTTATCTCTACAGCCATTGTAATATGCAGCTACCAGCCGGGTCGTCTCGCATCTAAACACGGGGCTGTCTACTCACAGGCAGATGGCCCTGATTACCCTGATCACTGGGTCGGATTAACGAGACTGATTAATGAGTGATTTCGGTAAACCGTAGCAAGTTAGGTGTGTTGGAGTCGGAGTGCGAGACTGTCAGATTAACGGGTCTAAATAGCACTGATTTAATCGGTTCCCATAATTAGTGTCGGATAAAGCCAATTGTCGGATTAACGAGTGTCGGATTAACGAGACTTGACTGTATGCAGAAATGGCCAAAATGGATGTATTCAATATGGCTACCGTGGAAGCCATGTTTAAATCTGATGGAATTCTGTGGGCAATTTTAGAGACATCATAGCTGGCATCATGCATTCAAAGCTCCTGAGGTTTCGCCATCCCACATGGATCTTACCAGCGGTTTCCTCGTCGTCTTCCCCGTCCTCGTCGCTGAGTTCCATCTCCACCTCGGGGTTGCTCATCTTGAACTTCTTCACCTTTTCTACCTCATCCTCCTCCATCTTCCGCTTCTTCTCCTGTTTACAAAACATATTCCATAGATAAAACACTAATTATGTTTGCTCTAATCTGAGGTTAAAAAAGCCCACATACAATACTCCAAAGAGTAAAATAGCCCAAGATATGTTCACTACAACATGGGGTTACTGGTAAAACAATCAAAAGAGTGAAATATACAAAAGATTAATACACTTCAGATGTTAAAAACTCTGGGTGAAAAGATAATAATTTATTGTGGACCAGACAAGAGATACATCTATGGGATCTCACAGTGTTTGTTGTCTCCACCATCTGCTCCAGGGTGTTCTTCAGCTGATGCGGCTGCAGCGGCGGCATGTTCAGCTTCTCCCACTCCTGGCGAAACAATGGGGGATTGGTGTGAACAGACAATGGTGGATTGTTGGTGAACAGACAATGGGGGATTGGCGTGAACAGACAATGGGGGATTGTTGTGAACAGACACTGGTGGATTGTTGTGAACAGACAATGAGGGGATAGTTGTGAACAGACACTGGTGGATTGTTGTGAACAGACAATGAGGGGATTGTTGTGAACAGACAATGGGGGATTGTTGTGCATGAACAATGGGGGATTTTGTGAACAAATAATGGTGGGTTGCTGTGAACAGACAATGGGGGATAATTGAACAGACAATGGGGGATTGTTGGTGAACAGACAATGGGGGATTGTCGTGCACGGACAATGGGGGATTTTAGTGAACAAATAATGGTGGGTTGTTGTGAACAGATAATGGTTGGTTGTGAACAGATAATGGTGGGTTGTTGTGAACAGATAAAGGTGGATTGTGAACAGACTGGTGGGTTGTTGTGAACAGATAATGGTTGGTTGTTGTGAACAGATAAAGTGGATTGTGAACAGACTGGTGGATTGTTGTGAACAGATATTGGTGGGTTATTGTGAACAGATAATGGTGGATTGTGAACAGACTGGTGGGTTGTTGTGAACAGACTGGTGGATTGTTGTGAACAGATAATGGTGGGTTATTGTGAACAGATAATGGTGGATTGTGAACAGACTGTTGGATTGTTGTGAACAGATAAAGTTGGATTGTGAACAGATAAAGGTGGATTGTGAACAGATAATGGTGGATTGTGAACAGACTGATGGATTGTTGTGAACAGATAATGGTGGGTTATTGTGAACAGATAATGGTGGATTGTGAACAGATAAAGGTGGATTGTGAGCAGATAATGGTGGATTGTTGTGAACAGATAATGGTGGATTGTGAACAGACTGGTGGATTGTTGTGAACAGTTAATGGTGGGTTATTGTGAACAGATAATGGTGGATTGTTGTGAACAGATAATGGTGGATTATGAACAGACTGGTGGATTGTTGTGGTGGATTGTTGTGAACAGATAATGGTGGATTGTGAACAGATAATGGTGGATTGTGGTGAACAGACAATGGGGGATTGTGGTGAACAGACAATGGGGAATTGTGGTGAACAGATAATGGGGGATTGTGGTGAACAGATAATGGGGGATTGTGGTGAACAGACAATGGGGGATTGTGGTGAACAGATAATGGGGGATTGTGGTGAACAGATAATGGGGGATTGTGGTGAACAGACAATGGTGGACTGTGGTGAACAGACAATGGGGGATTGTTGTGAACAGACAATGGGGGATTGTTGTGAACAGACAATTGGGGATTTGTGATGCAGTGTAAATTGTAAATTGAAGGGGAACAGACAAAGGCGGGTTGTTTATTACACCAGACAGTTCTCCTGTATCACAATTATAGCTTGGGAACTATGAATAAAACATGAGAAGTATTTGGTTCTTACATCAACCATGTTTTCCGGCACTGGCACCGTGAATCCAGGATACTCTATAATTTTCTTTGTGTCGATCTTCACTGAAACCCAGAGCTCATGAATGAATTATCACTTGTACACTGGAGCAGTTCTGTGGCTAGATGATAAACCCTTCATTATGGCTAGTAATTTACACTAGCTAACACTGATCTAGACATTATTTATCATAAATCAGAGCATTCACATTTTTGATACAAAAGTATTGCGTTTCTTTGTAAGACAGTATCACACCACACTCAGCAGCTTATCTATTTAGTGTCCCTGTACGACCAGCATAGGTTGCTAGGGACTTGTTCTAACCCAGATTCTTCTGTGCATCCCCCTCCCCATCCTCACTGTCAAGAGTCCCCCCTCCAATCCAGTCTTCAAGGGGCTCCCTCCCATCCCCTCCTGTCAGTTGTCTCTTCCCCACCCCTCCCCATCCTCACTGTCAAGAGTCCCCCCTCCAATCCAGTCTTCAAGGGGCTCCCTCCCATCCCCTCCTGTCAGTTGTCTCTTCCCCACCCCTTCCCATCCTCACTGTCAAGAGTCCCCCCGTCCAATCCTGTCTTCAGGGGGCTCCCTCCCACCCCCTCCTGTCAGTTGTCTTCCACCCACCCCTCCCCATCCTCACTGTCAAGAGTCCCCCCTCCAATCCAGTCTTCAAGGGGCTCCCTCCCATCCCCTCCTGTCAGTTGTCTCTTCCCCACCCCTCCCCATCCTCACTGTCAAGAGTCCCCCCTCCAATCCAGTCTTCAGGGTCTCCCTCCCATCCCCTCCTGTCAGTTGTCTCTTCCCCACCCCTCCCCATCCTCACTGTCAAGAGTCCCCACCCCCGTCCAACCCAGTCTTCAGGGTCTCCCTCCCATCCCCTCCTGTCAGTTGTCTTCCACCCACCCCTCCCCATCCTCACTGTCAAGAGTCCCCCGTCCAATCCAGTCTTCAGGGTCTCCCTCCCACCCCCTCCTGTCAGTTGTCTTCCACCCACCCCGAACTTTCAGGGGCCTCCACCTCTCCTCACTGTCAAGGGTCCCCACCCCCCTCCAATTCAGTCTTCAAGGGTCTCCTACCCACCCCGTCTCCCTCCCTTTAAGGGACTCGCTCCCTCCCTGTCTCCCTCCCACCCCCTCCTCATTGTCAGTTGTCTCCCCCCCACCTTAAACCTTAAGGGGCCCCCATCCCACCTCTCCTCACTTTCAAGGGTCCCCCCCCCCTTCCAATCCCATCTTCCACCAACCCTTCAAGGGCTACCCTCCCACCCCTCTCCTCACTCTCAGGCACACACCGACACAGACACCCACCCACCCCCCATTTACAGACACACAATTCCTCACACACATGCCCACCAGGTGTTTCCCCCTCTCCTCACTCTCAGGCACACACCGACACAGACACCCACACACCCACCCCTCCATTTACAGACACACATGCTATTCCTCACACACATGCCCACCAGGTGTTTCCCCCTCTCCTCACCTTCAGGGGTCTCCTCCTCCTCCTCCTGGTTCACCTCCCCGTCCTCCAGGGCCTCCCCGTGCAGGTTCACCTCTACACAACAAATCCTACATCAGCCTGGCTCCACACATGCTGACAAACTAGACAAATGCTGGTGCCATCCTGCTTCACCTCTACACAACAAATCCTACATCAGCCTGGCTCCACACATGCAGACAAACTAGACAAATGCTGGTGCCATCCTGCTTCACCTCTACACAACAAATCCTACATCAGCCTGGCTCCACACATGCAGACAAACTAGACAAATGCTGGTGCCATCCTGCTTCACCTCTACACAACAAATCCTACATCAGCCTGGCTCCACACATGCAGACAAACTAGACAAATGCTGGTGCCATCCTGCTTCACCTCTACACAACAAATCCTACATCAGCCTGGCTCCACACATGCAGACAAACTAGACAAATGCTGGTGCCATCCTGCTTCACCTCTACACAACAAATCCTACATCAGCCTGGCTCCACACATGCAGACAAACTAGACAAATGCTGGTGCCATCCTGCTTCACCTCTACACAACAAATCCTACATCAGCCTGGCTCCACACATGCAGACAAACTAGACAAATGCTGGTGCCATCCTGCTTCACCTCTACACAACAAATCCTACATCAGCCTGGCTCCACACATGCAGACAAACTAGACAAATGCTGGTGCCATCCTGCTTCACCTCTACACAACAAATCCTACATCAGCCTGGCTCCACACATGCAGACAAACTAGACAAATGCTGGTGCCATCCTGCTTCACCTCTACACAACAAATCCTACATCAGCCTGGCTCCACACATGCAGACAAACTAGACAAATGCTGGTGCCATCCTGCTTCACCTCTACACAACAAATCCTACATCAGCCTGGCTCCACACATGCAGACAAACTAGACAAATGCTGGTGCCATCCTGCTTCACCTCTACACAACAAATCCTACATCAGCCTGGCTCCACACATGCTGACAAACTAGACAAATGCTGGTGCCATCCTGCTTCACCTCTACACAACAAATCCTACATCAGCCTGGCTCCACACATGCTGACAAACTAGACAAATGCTGGTGCCATCCTGCTTCACCTCTACACAACAAATCCTACATCAGCCTGGCTCCACACATGCTGACAAACTAGACAAATGCTGGTGCCATCCTGCTTCACCTCTACACAACAAATCCTACATCAGCCTGGCTCCACACATGCTGACAAACTAGACAAATGCTGGTGCCATCCTGCTTCACCTCTACACAACAAATCCTACATCAGCCTGGCTCCACACATGCTGACAAACTAGACAAATGCTGGTGCCATCCTGCTTCAACTCTACACAACAAATCCTACATCAGCCTGGCTCCACACATGCTGACAAACTAGACAAATGCTGGTGCCATCCTGCTTCAACTCTACACAACAAATCCTACATCAGCCTGGCTCCACACATGCTGACAAACTAGACAAATGCTGGTGCGAACCTGGCCACCACCTTCACATTCCTGTAGTGGGTGCAGTAAATAGGGGCAATGCACTGTCGTGAACTCTACCTTCATAACTACACTGCTCGCCTTAAGCATGAACAACAGCTGGCCTCCATGGGTAGGTGAGTGAGCATGGTTATAAGCCGCTTTCGGCAATATTCCAGCAATGTCACGGCGGAGGACACCAGAAATGGGCTTCACACATTGTACCCATGTGGAAAATTGAACCTGGGTCCTCGGCGTAACAAGTGAACGTTTTAACCACAAGGCCACCCAAACACGCTGGGCCTCCATCAGGTACATGTATAGATCACAGAGATACAAGCACGGAGTATTACGGGTAAATAATGTACATACAATGATGGGGGACTGGGGCTAAATCCACTCATTCATAGAGATACAAGAAATGTCCGGACAAAGAAGTTACCTCGTCCATCTTTGTCGAACATGACGAGGCCAGATGAGTCGACCTCGGCCTCCTTCAGCCAGCCCGGGGGGTACCCCAGCATTCTCATGCGGTAGATGTGCATCGGCAGCTGACGAGGGCCAAGGCCCATAGCCTCGCGGAGCTCAGTGCTGGAACACAAACACCCATAGATGGTGACAACGGACACAGATGGTGACAACGGCCACAGATGGTGATAATAGACACAGATGGTGACAACGGACGCATATGGTGACAGTGGACACAGATGGTGACAATGGACACAGATGGTGACAGTGGACACAGATGGTGACAATGGACACAGATGGTGACAGTGGACACAGATGGTGATAACGGACACAGATGGTGATAATAGACACAGATTGGGACAATAGACACAGATGGTGATAATAGACACAGAAGGTGACAATAGACACAGATGGTGACAACAGACACAGATGGTGATAACAGACACAGGTGTAGCAATGGACACAGATGGTGACAATGAACACAGATGGTGACAATGGACACAGATGGTGATAATAGACACAGATTGTGACAATAGACACAGATTGGGACAATAGACACAGATGGTGATAATAGACACAGAAGGTGACAATAGACACAGATGGTGACAATGGACACAGATGGTGACAATGGACACAGATGGTGACAGTGGACACAGATGGTGACAATAGACATAGATGGTGATAACGGACACAGATGGTGATAACGGACACAGATTGTGATAACGGACAGAGATGGTGATAACGGACACAGATTGTGATAACGGACACAGGTGTAGCAATGGACACAGATGGTGACAATGGACACAGATGGTGACAATGGACACAGATGGTGATAACAGACACAGATGGTGATAACAGACACAGGTGTAGCAATGGACACAGATGGTGACAATGGACACAGATGGTGACAATGGACACAGATGGTGATAATAGACACAGATTGTGACAATAGACACAGATTGGGACAATAGACACAGATGGTGATAATAGACACAGAAGGTGACAATAGACACAGATGGTGACAATGGACACAGATGGTGACAATGGACACAGATGGTGACAGTGGACACAGATGGTGACAATAGACATAGATGGTGATAACGGACACAGATGGTGATAACGGACACAGATGGTGATAACGGACAGAGATGGTGATAACGGACACAGATTGTGATAACGGACACAGATGGTGACAATAGACACAGATGGTGACAATAGACACAGATGGTGATAACAGACACAGATGGTGACAATAGACACAGATGGTGACAATAGACACAGATGGTGATAACGGACACAGATGGTGACAATAGACACAGATGGTGACAATGGACACAGATGGTGACAGTGGACACAGATGGTGATAACGGACACAGATGGTGATAATAGACACAGATTGGGACAATAGACACAGATGGTGATAATAGACACAGAAGGTGACAATAGACACAGATGGTGACAACAGACACAGATGGTGATAACAGACACAGGTGTAGCAATGGACACAGATGGTGACAATGGACACAGATGGTGACAATGGACACAGATGGTGATAACAGACACAGATGGTGATAACAGACACAGGTGTAGCAATGGACACAGATGGTGACAATGGACACAGATGGTGACAGTGGACACAGATGGTGACAATGGACACAGATGGTGACAGTGGACACAGATGGTGACAATAGACATAGATGGTGATAACGGACACAGATGGTGATAACGGACACAGATGGTGACAATAGACACAGATGGTGATAACGGACAGAGATGGTGATAACGGACACAGATTGTGATAACGGACACAGATGGTGACAATAGACACAGATGGTGACAATAGACACAGATGGTGATAACAGACACAGATGGTGACAATAGACACAGATGGTGACAATAGACACAGATGGTGATAACGGACACAGATGGTGACAATAAACACAGATGGTGACAATAGACACAGATGGTGATAACGGACACAGATGGTGACAATAGACACAGATGGTGATAACGGACACAGATGGTGATAACGGACACAGATGGTGATAATGGACACAGATTGTGATAATGGACACAGATGGTGATTATCGACACAGATGGTGATAACAGACACAGGTGTAGCAACGGAAACAGATGGTGACAATGGACACAGATGGTGATAACGGACACAGATGGTGACAATAGACACAGATGGTGACAATGGACACAGATGGTGACAATAGACACAGATGGTGATAATAGACAAAGATTGTGACAATGGACACAGATGGTGATAATAGACACAGATTGTGACAATAGACACAGATTGTGACAACAGACACAGATGGTGATAACAGACACAGGTGTAGCAATGGACACAGATGGTGACAATGGACACAGATGGTGACAATGGACACAGATGGTGATGATAGACACAGATTGTGACAATAGACACAGATTGTGATAACAGACACAGATGGTGATAAAAGACACAGGTGTAGCAATGGACACAGATGGTGACAATGGACACAGATGGTGACAGTGGACACAGATTGTGACAATAGACACAGATTGTGATAACAGACACAGATGGTGATAACAGACACAGATGGTGATAATAGACACAGATTGGGACAATAGACACAGATGGTGATAATAGACACAGAAGGTGACAATAGACACAGATGGTGACAACAGACACAGATGGTGATAACAGACACAGGTGTAGCAATGGACACAGATGGTGACAATGTCGCGTGTGTGAAGCCAAGTGTTCTGACCGACCTCTCCTGAGACATTAAGACAGAATGCTCACAATAGAGATTCCTGAATGCATGAATGAATTCTCAAGGAAACAGAGTTAACTTGAGTGAGTGAGTGAGTGAGTGAGTGAGTGAGTGAGTGAATATTGCTTAAAATTGTTTCCATAGATACCTGTAAATTGTTAATTTATTGGCAACTGGTTTACTATTTCACAGGTTGCCCTGAGTGATACCCAGACAAGTATTATCCACAGTCAGCTTGACAATCCTCTATAGTTATAGTTATAGTTTAAGCAGAATGACTGGCTGGGACGGCCTGGTTCCTACCTCATGACACCTGGCTTGAACTGAGAGAATCGATCTTTGACAACCTTGTTCGACGACAAACTGAAATTGGAGAGAACGATATGAGCAACAGAAATGGAGCACGGAGGTTAAATATTCTGGTGTGGTTAAACATACATGAGGACCTTCACTACTAACTCTATATTGTGAACAGGATGTGCTGCCTATGGGAGGACAAGTCCGTTCTCTAGTCCAAGCTGAAGGATGTAATAAAGCATGCATCAGGAGAGTCCTTTGGTTGATCATCATTTTTTGTTTGTTTGTTGTTTAAGGCCGCACTCAGCAATATTCCAGCTATATGACGGCGGTCTGTAAATAATCGAATCTGGACCAGACAATCCACTGATAGACATCATGAGCATCGATCTACGCAATTGGAATACAATGACATACATCAACCAAGCCTGACCACCCGATCCCATTAGTCGCCTCTTATGACAAACATGGCTGCCTTTTACGGCAAGCACGGGTTGCTGAAGACCTATTCTACCCTGGATCTTCACAAGTCTTTGGTAGATCAACAAGAAAAGCATAAACATAGAATAATAAACCAACACACTCTGATAACACAGCTTCAATTGCCTACCTCATTTTCTTTGGGCCCATAGAGGGTGAGTTCTTGTCCATGAATTCTCTCCGTTTAGCTTTAATCCTGTTGTAGTCTTTGGGCTCCTGGCAGTCTGACATCATGTGTTCGCCGCCACAGTTGAAACAGCTTGGTTTGGGGCTGCCAGAACACACACACCACAATAACGTTCCTTCCAAGAATAGAACTATCAGTCCTAAAGATGGTATGATTTCTTTACATGAGTCTAAGAAATATTATTACTATATTATGGCCAGACAAATAAGTGTTTGATTATGGGCAACCTCTGACGCCAGTAGAATACTCAATAGAGCAATGGGGACATATTCTGACCCAGGTAGTACAAAATAACGACAGATAATCCACCCTTAACATTGCCTGGGACACCCAGGGACATGAGTCAATGTCGGGTTACTACACTGCATCCCAGCAACCTGTACATTCGGAGTGGGTTAAGGGGTGTGTCGAGAGGGTGGGGATAGAGTGGGGTGTGTGTTGAGGGGGCGGAGGGTGTGTTGAGAGGGTGGGGATAGAGTGGGGTGTGTGTTGAGGGGGCGGAGGGTGTGTCGAGAGGGTGGGGATAGAGTGGGGTGTGTGTTGAGGGGGTGGAGGGGGTGTCAAGAGGGTGGGGATAGAGTGGGGTGTGTGTTGAGGGGACAGAGTGTGTGTCGAGAGGGTGGGGATAGAGTTGGATGTGTGTTGAGGGGGCGGAGGGTGTGTCGAGAGGTTGGGGGTAGAGTGGGGTGTGTCGAGAGGGTGGGGATAGAGTGGGGTGTGTCGAGAGGGGGCGGAGGGTGTGTCGTGAGGGTGGGGATAGAGTGGGATGTGTCGAGAGGGGGCGGAGGGTGTGTCGTGAGGGTGGGGATAGAGTGGGGTGTGTCGAGAGGGTGGGGATAGTGTGGGGTGTATGTTGAGGGGGTTGAGAGTGTGTCGAGAGGCCGGGGATAGAGTGGGATGTGTGGTGAGGGGGCGGAGGGTGTGTCGAGAGGGTGCGGATAGAGTGTGTGTGTGAGTTGAGGGTGTGTCGAGAGGGTGGGGATAGAGCGGGGTGTGTGTTGAGGGGGTGGAGGGGGTGTCAAGAGGGTGGGGATAGAGTGGGGTGTGTGTTGAGGGGGCAGAGTGTGTGTCGAGAGGGTGGGGATAGAGTTGGATGTGTGTTGAGGGGGCGGAGGGGTGTGTCGAGAGGTTGGGGGTAGAGTGGGGTGTGTCGAGAGGGTGGGGATAGAGTGGGGTGTGTCGAGAGGGGGCGGAGGGTGTGTCGTGAGGGTGGGGATAGAGTGGGATGTGTCGAGAGGGGGCGGAGGGTGTGTCGTGAGGGTGGGGATAGAGTGGGGTGTGTCGAGAGGGTGGGGATAGTGTGGGGTGTATGTTGAGGGGGTTGAGAGTGTGTCGAGAGGCCGGGGATAGAGTGGGATGTGTGGTGAGGGGGCGGAGGGTGTGTCGAGAGGGTGCGGATAGAGTGTGTGTGTGAGTTGAGGGTGTGTCGAGAGGGTGGGGATAGAGCGGGGTGTGTGTTGAGGGTGTGTTGAGAGGGTGGGGATAGAGTGGGATGTGTGTTGAGGGGGCGGAGGGTGTGTCGAGAGGTTGGGGATAGAGTGGGGTGTGTTGAGAAGGTTGGAATAGAGTGGGATGTGTGTTGAGGGGGCTGAGGGTGTGTCGCGAGGGTGGGGATAGAGTGGGTGGGTGTGTGTGTTGAGGGGGCGGAGGGTGTGGCAAGAGGGTGGGGATAGAGTATGGTGTGTGTTGAGGGTGTGTCGAGTGGGTGGGGATAGAGTGGGGTGTGTGTTGAATGGGTGTATGTTGACGGGGTATGAAGAGGGTCTAGGGTGTGTCAAGAGGGTTGGGAGAAGGTTGGGGGTGTATGTTGAGGAGGTGGATGATGTGGGGAGACGGTGGGGAGACGGTGGGGAGGGTCGATGGTATGTTGTAGTGGGTGGGGTTAGGGTTGGAGGTGTATGTTGAGGAGGTGGATGATGTGGGGAGACGGTGGGGAGACTGTGGTGAGGGTCGATGGTGGTGAGGGTCGATGGTATGTTGTAGTGGGTGGGGTTAAGGTTGGAGG
Source organism: Haliotis cracherodii (assembly GCF_022045235.1). Classification (NCBI taxonomy): domain Eukaryota; kingdom Metazoa; phylum Mollusca; class Gastropoda; order Lepetellida; family Haliotidae; genus Haliotis; species Haliotis cracherodii. Next base: position 2,540,769 of record NW_027266266.1, read on the forward strand.
TGTATGTTGAGGAGGTGGATGAATGGGGAGACGGTGGTGAGGGTGGATGGTATGTTGTAGTGGGTGGGGTTAGGGTAGGGAGAGGATGGAGGGTGTGGTGAGGAGGAAGGTGTCAAGCTGCGGAGTTGGGAGTTAGGTTGGATGTGTCGTCCAGGGGGTGGACAGGGGATTGAGGGGTGGGGAGTGGGAGGACTTGTTATGGGGATGTTGAGTGGGTGGATGAGTCTCACCGTCCTGCTTTCTTCCCCTGGGGCTTGTCTCCATCCTCCTCTACAGGGAGGGGCTCCTCAAACAGCTGCTCATATCTCACAAAGGTCAAGGTCAAATGAATTAATAAAAAGGTAATTCTGAGTATAATACATGAGCACAATAAAGTGTTGACAAGTTTGGTTCAGCGGCTGTGAGGGCATGGTCAAGGATACCGAGGTATTTCCCATCCGTCCGTGAGGCTGGGGTTGAGGTCGACCAGTGGCCATCCCCGAGTGTCCACCAGGAAGAGGTGGTGAAACTGAGCATTGCCGATGATCTGCACATGAAATAATGACATCATTAGCTGACCAGTGGGTGAGTGGGTGAGTGGGTGGGGGGGTGGGTGGGTGAGTAGGTGAGTGGGTGGGTGGGTGCGTGGGTGGGTGGGTGGGTGCGTGAGTGAGTGAGTGAGTGAGTGAGTGAATAGGTGAGTGATTGAGCGAGTGAGTAGGCAAGTGAGTGAGTGAGTGAGTGAGTGACTAAGTGAGAGTGAGTGGGTGAGTGGGTGAGTGGATGAGCAACTGAGTGAACGTTTAAGTGAGTGATTGAGTGAGTGAGTGAGTGAGTGAGTGAGCAGGTGAGTAAGCGTGTAAGTGAGTGATTGAGTGAGTGAGTGTGTTGGGTATTGAGTGAGTTGTGAGTTGGGTATATGCCGCTTTGAACAGTATTCCAGCTATAATTACAGTGTGTCAGCTTGATATGGGAGGATAGGCCAAAGTGATGTGAGTTTACACTTGGTGAAACCCATGAGCACGGGTATGGTGCTGAAAAACCTAGAAACATAATCTCGGTGAACTGGGATTTGAACCCACAATCCCCTTAATCTGGAAACTTCTCCTTCCAGGCAATCTTGTTAGTCCAGACCCTGTTAATCTGGAAACCCAACGCCCTAGACAATCTCCTTAGTCCAGACCCTGTTAATCTGGAAACCCAACACCCTAGACAATCTCGTTAGTCCAGACCCTGTTAATCTGGAAACCCAACACCCTAGACAATCTTGTTAGTCCAGGCCCACTCAATCTGGAAACCCAACGCCCTAGACAATCTCGTTAGTCCAGGCCCACTCAATCTGGAAACCCAACACCCCAGACAATCTTGTTAGTCCAGACCCTGTTAATCTGGAAACCCAACGCCCCAGATAATCTCGTTAGTCCAGGCCCACTCAATCTGGAAACCCAACACCCTAGACAATCTCGTTAGTCCAGGCCCACTCAATCTGGAAACCCAACGCCCTAGACAATCTCGTTAGTCCAGGCCCACTCAATCTGGAAACCCCAAACCCCAGATAATCTTGTTGTCCAGACCCTGTTTAACTGGAACCCCCCATATCGTTAGCACAGGGTTAGGGATGTATTCATAAACAAAGGTACATTCTGTCCCATGATTCTTAATACTAGAAATTTGTTAACCCAGAATTACCCCGTAACTGTACCATCCAGATTAAGGAGGTTCCACTGTATGTGACATGAACCTGTGTATACAGGACACTCACCGCATGGGCCATCCACATGGAGTTGGTTCGGAGTTCTACTGGAAGTCTTGGGTTGAGATCAACACAGGTCGGAACACTTGACTGTTGAGGAAAGAGTATCGGAATAAAAATAAGGAATCTTATATCACACATGTTGTAGACAAGATTTATCCCCTTTACATGAAAGGTTCTATGTTTTACCAAGTTTATTGTGACATGGCCTTAGGCGATACTTTTTAAAATAGCTTACAGATTTTACAACCCAAAAGAAATAAAAAGGTGGAGAGAGAAAAACACAAACCCTGAAATATGTAATCATAATAATACAGAGAGTGCAACATGTTGACACAAGAGAGTGGGTGACTATGGTTTTACGCCATCTTTAGCAATATTCCAGCAATATCACGGCGGGGGACACCAGAAATGGGCTTCACATAGTGTACCCAGGTCAGGAATCGAACCCGGGTCTTCGGTATGACGAGCGAACGCTTTAACCACGAGGCTACCCGAACGCCCCGTCACAAAAGAAACCTGCAGACCAACTTGATGATCAATGTGCACTTCGCAAAATATTTGAAGAACAGAAACAAATTTAAATGTCTTCTTTACCCAACTACACCAACACCAGCTACACAAACCCTAATGTAGTGGGACACTACATCAAGTCTAAACCATGTCAAAGTAATACCTGAAGTGGTAGTTCGGGCATCCTGTCACCATGGCGAGAGTTGTACATCTCCCTCTCCACCAGGTCAGCCAGGAACTGCTCTATCTGCGGACGGTACTTCCTGAATGACATTTAAAGTATGTGGTTTTGTCAACACTACTGTAACCATGGTAACAGGAAAAGCCAGTGTTCAAATGAACAAACACAGACACTGAAGATCTAGATGTTCATCAATATTTACATTATGTTTTATTTCTGTCTGTTGTTTAATGCCGTACTCAGCAATATTCCAGCTATATGACGGTGATCTGTACATAATCAAGTCTAGACCAGACAATCCAGTGCTTGATATCATGAGCATTGAGCCATGCAATTGGGATACGATGACATGCATCAACCAGGCAGCAGGATTGACCACCCTTTCCAATTAGTCGCCTCTTATGACAAGCATAGTCGCCTCTTACGACAAGCATGGGCTGCTGAGAACCTATGTTAAGCCAGATTTTCTGGAATCTGTAAACCTTCACAAGCTAAAACAAATTATCATAAAAAATTTATTATTCATTGGTTGTTTATTTGACAGTGACCGTAGAGAGGTCAATATCCCGTTCAAATTGCAATGATTACAAGCGATAAAAGTTGAAAGAGACTTCATTTAATCATGTTTTTAATTGTATTTATGGCAATGGGTTCAAAATGCTGTAATAGTTTTGCTAAAATCGTAATGGTTGGCATCACTGCTGTGTAATATTCTCACCTGGAAAACGAGTTATTATGGAAGAGCACCTGTACTGCTGGGCTGTCCTCATCGGGAACGGACCTACAACACAAACATGGGACTTATTCCATGTACTCTTCCAAAATGTTTTCAAATCCATAATCAAAGAAGCCTAAAAGGAAAGTCAAGGGGCCTTTGACATTATCTAAATCTTCAGAAACAAACATCAATGTACATATAGAATCTATAGACTTATAACACGAACAGAAAACTTTGGCATTTGATTTTTCAAATATCTGATTTCTCAGAAATGTCCTATTACACGTTTCAATGTATTCAGTTATAAAATAACTATGAACATTCAGCATGTTCAGGAATATCAACTTTTAAACCAAATTAGTTTGTACTTACCTTGTGGAATCAATAATCTTTGCATATCTGTAATATTTGTCCCCTGTTATTGTTAAGGCTTCAAAAAAAAGTATTTTAATTCAGTAAAAAATACAAACATAGCTAAGTGCATATCACAATGATAACCATATCAAAAGTAACTGTGTTTCCACAGTTCCAGTCATGTCTTGGTAATCATGGCAATTAGAGTCATTGTGATTCTGTTCATTAACATGATCATGTATGACATCTATATCATGTAATATGATTATATATAATATATGGTCTCTACAAGCCTTTGTTATGATAAAAATGAGTGAATGCGTTGCTAATTTGTCAAAAGCCTATGACTAATGAGTAACTTAGCCACAACTTTAACAATGGTCCGATCATACATAATACGAACTCATTTACCTCAGCATCCGATTAATGCATATGTGCACATGATTTGTAATCACTTTTTCAGCAGGGTGCTTTATCGGAAGGGGACATGAGGACTAGGGATAGGGCTGGGGGTGACTACCACAACCTTTTCACAACTAACCCTAAGGCTAACAGAAGTAGTATGACATGTGAAGCTTCAGTCACACCCGGGCCCCGTCCCACAAAGCGATCATAGCACAAGGACTGTCATAAGTCAATGTTAAAGTATGGGAGTTATGATAAGTAGTGCTTCATCCCTTGATGGAACTGGCCTCTGGAGCCAATGATAGCACCCTTGAGCTGCCCCAAGTCAAAATGTGAAACTGCAGTTCTGCTCAGTCTGCCTACTGTGCATGTCAAAGGTACCACTGCTGTGTTTCTGGTGCACATTAATGTGGAATAAGAATCATCAACCTAACAAAGACCCAAAAATGATAAAAGTTTGCAATATTCGTCAGCATTACAGTGTGATATCACCGACTCGGTGTTATTGTTATTATCGCGGGCTCTAGTTTTGCCATGCGATGTTCATTAAGTCTTTTTTGTATGTAGGATACGTTCATGTTTTATTTTAAAAGATGTTTCCGATGAATGTTCATTATGTGAAACACTTTCTTCTTCATCTGCACACCGACTCAAGATATCTTTCGCTGAAAGAGATGCCCCCTCCGATACTTCGTCACTTCTTTGAGTTTCACTTTTGCTTTCATCTCCCGAGAGTTTTTGAGTATCACCTTCCTCACTTTCATTGTCTGAGGAGGATGACCCTCCCTCTAACGCAAACACTATTCTTCCTCTGCCATTCTGTTCTTCAGAATGAATGAAAGAATTCTGTGTTTCCCTCTCTTTGTCAAATTCAGCAAATAGCTCGGAATCGCCGAACAAGTCGGCCATTTTAGAATTTACCGGAAGCTGGACTAAACTGATTCCCCAGTAAAATCAAAGACCGTGTTCATTGGAGGAAATAATGATAACAGATTTAGCAAATTAATCTGAATAGGAATTTTGACTTTTAAATTTGGGGAATATCGATACTTTCTTTTAAACTACATCAAAATTTTATTTGCATTCATATTCGTGTTCGTGCATGACACGGGGTGAATCAGTGATCATACTAGAAATGATGGCGGATCATAGGGAAGAGTCTGCATCTAACAAACCATTCCCGTCTGTCAAGCTGCCTCACATGGTTTTAGGAGGACGGACAGTACGATACATGCTAGTGTCGAGATTAAACAGAGGATACTCAGTGAACGAAACGTTAAACTCGGTAATGTCTGAGTCCAAAACCGTAGGAAAATCAAAGGAAAGGGCTTATATTGTCAGTCATCGTATAATATGGCATTCTCCATAGGGTTCAATTTTACGTTAGTGTAGTTTTGAAGATAATATTGTCATTTTTGGCGATTTCTCTCATTACAAAAAAGACAGTCGCCAATAGTGATCCAGAAGAGTTGGCTGTGCAGAGTTGTAGCCCTTAGTTGTGCCAGGATCCGATGATCATTGGTTCGGATCCGTGATTTGCTCTGATTATGATCCTTAGTTTTTGGACACCATAAGCATGCTCATAAGTTTCATCAAAATGACAGAGATCCACAGCCTGCTTCACTAAGATTTTCCTGCCACATAATTTAAGATGACTCAATAACTAAGGTATATTGCTAAAAATCCAACACTTTTATGTTCAGAAAGTTTTATACAAATCAGTTCTAACACTCTTCTGTTTTTGATAACACACAGTTAAAAATTTAAACAGTATTTTTGCAACACTGACTAGAACACTATGTAACATTACATTTTGGTGTATTTTCCTGTGGCCAATGACTACCGTGGGGCACATAATTTGTTTCACAAAAGCCATACTTCTTACCCAAAGCACCATCAGTTATAGCCTAATTGTGTTTATAGGTTTGTCAGTGCCATATATACCAGTGCTTGTGGTTTTCACCAAAGTGGCAAACATCTAAGGCCTGCATCACCTAAGGCTTTCCTTCCACATCAAGCTCACATGCCGTGATATAACTGAAATACTGTTCAAAACGACTTTAAACAACTTGCTCACTCCCTCGCAGTCATGTCTGTGAAGTTTTGTGATGTAATTAAGTCATAAAAAGAATAATATGGTGGTTTGGCTTTGTGATTTGTCTAATTGTGTGTCATACATTGTTGGATTGTTACTTATGCTATCAGTCTTTGGTTTGCCTGATCCAGACTCATTAATTTTAACTTAAAGGCTGCCGTGATATGGCTGGAATATTGCTGATTATGGTGATAAACAACATTCAGTCACTCCTTCACACGGGAACTAAACTGATTACAATTAAATTGTGGTTGATGTGAGTGCTCCGATTAATGAGATGAAATTATCAATATGAGTGATAACCAGTGCTAATGTATCTTAATATTGTTAACAATGACAATATACTCACTGCTTGACAAGATTCAACTGTATTCTGTTTCAGACACTCGGTATCCCTTTGTTCATGGCTGCTGACGTCCTAGGCGGGATCAGTCAAGTTAACAAAAATAACTGTAGGATACACAATCGCTTTGGAAAGGAGGGTTTAGCAACAAAATTGCTATTCTCAGGTAGGAAATTTCTTACCTCCTTTCTATCCAGTATAATCACAGCAATACACACAAATACAACAAGAGAAGGTTGTGCTGGTTTTGTTTGTTTGTTTGTTTGTTTGTTTGTTGTTAAACGCTGCACTCAGCAATATTCCAGCTGCATGGCAACGGTCTGTAAATAATCAAGTCTGGTTGATTGGTTTGTTGTTTTACGCCGCACTCAGCAATATACCAGCTATATGATGGCGGTCTGTAAATAATCGAGTCTGGACCAGACAATCCAGTGACAGATATCATGAGCATCGATCCAGCAATTGGGATCGGACCAGACTATCCAGTGATTGACATCATTGTGCCGGTTATCATCTTGAATATCGATATTGGAAATGCTTGCCGTAAAGGGCGACTATGCTTGTCGTATTAAGAGGCTACTAATGGGATTGGGTGGTCAGGCTCGCTGACTTGGTTGATGGATGTCATCGATCCCAATTGCGTGGATCGATGTTCATGATGTCAATCACTGGATTGTCTGGTCCAGACTCGATTATTTATAGACCACCATCATATGATTGGAATATTGCTGAGTGCAGCGTTAAACAACAAACAAAGTAATGGTCTCTCATGTGATTGGATGCTGCTGAAGATCAAGGTCACTTTATAATCGGAATTTGATGGAACATAAACATGATCTCTCAGGGGTTCATGGGACTGATTGAAGGTCAAGGTCATTAAACAGTAATGCTTATAATTTTGTTATTAAGATAGCTACAGGCATAGGGCTGTCTGTTTCAAAGTTGTGCTGTTTGAGATTACCATGGTTATCAAAGTTATCATGGTTTACATAATGTTCTATATGCTTCTAATTAATTGGTTTGGTATTTTTCCTCGGGTAAACAATGCACCTGAGGTACTTGCCACGAGGAGACATTCAGCGGACGCGACCAGGCCTATCATTTTGATAACATTCTCCTTGAATAAAACTCATAATTCATAAGTTTTATTTTGTTTGTTTAGTTACAGGTAACTTGTAATGAACATGAATAACATGCTAATTGACATATTACTGAGGACAACTGTTACAATGCTTTACAGAGATAGAAACTAACAGTTTTAGTCCTCTATTCCTTATGATGATAACATATACACTGATAAAGCAAAACCCTTATGAAGGGCAAATTTCTACTAGTCCTTGTGATACCTTGAGTGTTGGGCAGTTTGTCAAGGACTATCAGACTAGTGCCAATTTCTAACACTGGCTTTACCATGTTGATGGGCTCAGCTTGCCAAGCATCGCTAGGATACTGACGACCAGTACAATCTCAAATTGAGATCAGATCCTAAGAGATTTTATTCAATTTAAACAATCTTCAACACCGACTTATCATACTTCCTGATTGCAGACTCACGTCTCAACGGCGTGGCCAACAGTGGCAGCGTGTGGTTCTACAACATCCAGGGAGTTTTCCGGGCCGTGTTTGAGTACCACGAGCTGTTTGTGCAGAGAGACTGTTTGCTCAAACTAAGGGTAAGACTGTATTCTGAAACAACTATCATGTTGCTTCTGTTATCAAACGCAACAGTCTAGAATTACGCCACTAGATCAAGTTCAATAACGTTTTGATCTAGTGAGCTTGGTTTGTAACTGACCGTATTCTAATTGGATTATCCACTGACAATTATTTGGAGAGACGAGTTTGGCCTCAAAGACTGACGCTTGAAAGATGCCTGTGCAGAAAAAGGCCAGGGATAGTCGTTAACCACTAATATGATAATGTTTAAACATGTTAAATAAAAGGAGTCCGTTTGAAAGAAAATTTAAGGACATGTCCCAAGTTGACATTCTTAACAAGAAGAAAAAAGAAAAGCTTTGAAATGTTTCACTTTATTCCATGTTTGCGAAATTACACAGATATGTAAACTAGACAATTAAAACAAAACACTTATGCAATCCTTTTGAAAAAAATTTATGATCTAAAGATCTATGTCAAAATCATATTCAGAATATTGGCTGGGGTTTGATTTGTTGCTGATTTCAAACTGATGTGTACTATTAATTCTGTTCTTATTGGTGAAAGGTTAGATGGAGGTCATATAAAGAACCATGGTGGGTCCCAGGAGGGCTCACCTCCCTTTGTTTAAATGCACATGGAAATTTTGTAGGTACTGTATTCGACCCAATAAGCGCCCAGGGTGCTTAAAATAAAGACAGAAGGGGTGGGTGCTTATTGGGACCAATTCAGAGTCAAATTGGCGTAAATTCATCAGAAAGCCTATCGATATTCTTCTGTTGCTGGGGGGCTAGAGATAAACTGTCACTTACGTTTTACTGGTGAACATCTCCTCATTAACCGACTACTCAAGATTCTTGACCGTATGTAAGAAACAGGTGAGTAAATCTTACTTGGGCATCAGGGAAATGGGGGGGGGGGGGGGGGGTGGGCGCTTATTGGGTCGAATACGGTATGTTATATACAGAGATAGAAATGAACCTGTCCAGACTGTATGTTGTATGTGTTCCCTCTCTCCCAGGATGTTTGGCTACGGCACTACAGTGAACCAGACCTTCCAGACACAATGTCCCTCTCGTGGACAGACAGCACGGACCAAACAGAGGACACTAGTTCTGTGAAACAGGAGCTCATTGACCTGGTGAGCGCCCCCTCCCCGGTGTTCCCCTCCCCAGTCTGTGATAGGTCTGTAGCAGGAGGAAGTGTGGCCAGTGCCACCGTGGACTCATTCATACAACACATCGTGGAACAGAGAAATGCTCATCCGTCAGACCCCGAGCTCTCTGTTGTAGCCCAGGTCCTCGAGTTTCTTAAACTGGAACTTACTCATTACGAAATATCCCCATCAAACTGTTTTCCATTTGAGATGTTCAGCTACTACAGGACTTCCCTCGGGGACACCACCCTGCAACAGGAGCTGAGGAACTGTGCCTTTAATATTCCCATGCGGAAAAATATAGCATTGTGTGTAGTAGCTGAATGGTTGGGTCAGGAGTTTCATAACTTTGAAAGAAATATTGCAATGCGGGCGGATGCTTTTAAGAAAGAGCATATCAACTGTATAGACAATCTACCTCCAGCGGAATCTATTGTGACTTCCTTGTTTCCAACTGCCATGAAGCGGTTGTTGAGTCGCTGGATCGGTTTGAACCAGCTGCACACAGCCGATTGTATGAACCAGGATCACAACTACAGCCCCCCGGACAAGCGGCAGCCGGAGCAGACGAGGAATCTGTTCCCGCTCATTCAGATTATTCTGGAGTTTGCCAACAATGCATTAATATCGGGGACTGCTCATGTGGTGTTTTCTAGACTTCGCTATGCTGTGTAGTCTGACAGAGTTGTCTGCTCTTCGCTGTCAGTTCTGCATGTGACATTAAACAGACTTCAACCAGGTTGACTGCAGCTAGGCACAGTTTTGTTTGATTTGAATTTCTGTGACATTTTGTTTTCTTTAACACATTATGAAAGAATTGAATTTATTCTTCTCTTGACAAACTTGCAGCTCCATGGGGGAAGACTTGAGGGATAAGTAATAGGAATATGTGTGTGTGTGTGTGTCAGTGTGCGTGCGTGCGTGCGTGCATGTGTCTGCGTCTGTCTGTCGAGAGAGGGAGGGAGGGTGTCACCATGGTAATATGTAGGATATAATAGGATGTCTGGTCTACATGGTTATATGTTTGGTCACTATGGTAAGAAAAGGTAACTATGGTAAGATAAAGGGTCACCATGGTAATATGTACTGTCACCATGGTCACTATGGGAAGATAAGGTAACTAGGGTAAGATTTAAGGTCACCATGGTAATATGTACGGTCACTATGGTAAAATAAAGGGTAACAATGGTAATATGTACAGTCACCATGGTAAGATAAAGGGTCACTATGGTAAGATGTGGGGTCACTATGGTAACTAGTACGGTCACTAAGGTAAGATATAGACAGTCACCATGGTAACATGTAGGTTCTCTGTGGTGAGATTGAGGGAAGATGGCGGGGGCCAGGCAGTCCTCCTTCCCCAGGTGTCACACTCTCAGGTGTTGAATCGCTATATGGCTGAAATATTGCCGATGCGATGTAAAATTTAACTCACTCACTCACTCAGGTGTTGATGCCCTCAAGTGGTATTTGCTGTGTATTGCATTTGGTTACTGTTGGTCAGTTTAAGATCTTGTTTTGTATTCAGTCCAACATGTCACACAGGAAGTTCTTTTCATGTTTCGAATGATTATTGCAACCTTTGACAAACCAGTTGGGTGAGGCAATAAAACAGTTACTACGACATATACAGGAGTATTGTTTATGATGTTACATCTCTAAAACATGTCAGAGAAACTAGAAAAGTGTTCACCTGGTGGTGAAGGGGTACCCAGTAGGATGAGATGAGCTTCTAGTGCCTCACAGGCAGCTTGTGTTGAATACGCGATTCACCACGATCCATTGACGGGGTAATAACAATGTAGCGCCATGAGCAATCACTTGGTGAATGGGATTTAGTGCATCATTAATGGTCTTATTGTTTTTTGAGGTAGCACCAGCAGCACCTTTACATGCACATGAAACCCGTGTTAAAAAGGTCTTCAGTAATTAACCCATGCAGGCGACCATGCTTTCAGCAATATTCCGGCATTATCACGGTGGGGGACACCAGAAATGGGCTTCACACATCGTACCCATGTGGGGAATCGAACCCGGGTCATCGGCGGGACAAGCTAATGCCTTAACTACAAGACTACACCACCGCCCCCCAGGGCAAGAGACATCCCAAATATCACCATTCTTATCATGGTCTAATAAAGATTGGGGATCAATTCGTGACTTGGTGGATTGTGTGTGTTTGTCGCCTGTCTGTTGATTGATGAGCGAGTTTGGTTTAACACCATTTTGAATAGTATTTCAGTTATGTCATCCTAAAATGTGTGAGGAAAGCCAAGACCCATGAAGATCTGGGGTAGAATAGGGCTTCAGCAACCCACTCTTGCTGTAAAAGGCGACTATGCTTGTCGTAAGAGGCGACGGAACGGAATTGCAGGTGGTCAAGCTCGCTGACTTGGTTGACGCATGTCATTGTATCCCAATTGCGTGGATCAATGCCCATGATGTCAATCACTGGATTGTCTGGTCCAGACTCGATTATGTACAGACTGCCATCATATAGCTGGAAATTGCTGAGTGCGGCGTTAAACAACAAACAAACAAAAGGAAAGCTCCCTCACACACTTGCTCCACAAAAACAAGACACCTAGTGCTTGAAGTGTTCACTCGTCACGCCAAATGGGTATGATCAATTTGTAAAGTCCCCTCCCAATACCATGACATTGCAGGAATATTTAACAAAAATAGCATAAAACCATATTCACTCACTCCAATTGCTACGCATAAACAAGACAAGTATGGTATTTTATGAAAATGATTTATTCATGGGTGACTGGGTCAATATGACCCAGCCTTTGTTCTATACAATACAATGCCCTGTGGAGGCATCTGACAACCCAGCAAACTCTATACAGTGAAACCTTGTCAACCTGGACGCCCCAGCTTTAGGACGATCGTGTTCATATATACAAGGGAGCATTACTCTGTACCATGATTCACAAATCCAGAAATTTGTTAACGCAGGTGATTTCACTGGGATGGTAGCATTGAGACAGACAATGTTTCACTGTACACAGATACAAGTATCACTTCATCAGTCGGCCTCATCAACTTTAGGAGTAAACAGGCTATGATACTTTGTTCACGAAAACTATTTTGGGTTTAACTTCAAATGTATTGAATATACTACTCAAAAAAACTTAAGTATCAGCTGATTCTTTCATCTTACTAAAGTTAATCTGTCATGCCAAGCAGCTTTGCCATGACCTATTAACACCAGCAATATGAAAGAATCGGGCTGTGCTTAACTTTTTTTTAGTAGTATCTAACCAGGGATAACAAAAGGGGTTTATTTTCTTTAAAATATTATGACTATATACAGATGGACAAAAATAAGGTGACCTCTGTCAAGGGAAGTTTAGACTGAGCAGCAAACACTGCAGCTGACAAATTTTCTCGGTGATTTACTTTCTTGACATGAAAACTTTATTAAACACACTGTATTCTGCAGTAAATGTATATGGCCTTAAGTGTAAGTATATATATGCACAACAGCATTTGTAGATTAAGTATGGAAGTCATGGCATTCTGGTCATAACCCTATGTTTACATTTAAGATTTCGGGGAGATAAAATGTCTATCATTACCATTACCTTTGTGTCCGTAACAAGAACGTTTTTTTGAAACATTCATATTTATCCCATTGCCCAGCACTATGTGAGATGATCACAAGGAGGTCTCACTGTCACAACAAGCGCCTGTCCATTGTACAACTCTCGGTACCCGAGTCACAGCACCCCTACTGCTTGCACCCTGATCCTGCACTATGTGAGATGATCACAAGGTCTCACTGTCACAACAAGCACCTGTCCATTGTACAACTCTCGGTACCTGAGTCACAGCACCCCTACTGCTTGCACCCTGATCCAGCACTATGTGAGATGATCACAAGGAGGTCTCACTGTCACAACAAGCACCTGTCCATTGTACAACTCTCGGTACCTGAGTCACAGCACCCCTACTGCTTGCACCCTGATCCAGCACTATGTGAGATGATCACAAGGTCTCACTGTCACAACAAGCACCTGTCCATTGTACAACTCTCGGTACCTGAGTCACAGCACCCCTACTGCTTGCACCCTGATCCTGCACTATGTGAGATGATCACAAGGTCTCACTGTCACAACAAGCACCTGTCCATTGTACAACTCTCGGTACCTGAGTCACAGCACCCCTACTGCTTGCACCCTGATCCAGCACTATGTGAGATGATCACAAGGAGGTCTCACTGTCACAACAAGCACCTGTCCATTGTACAACTCTCGGTACCTGAGTCACAGCACCCCTACTGCTTGCACCCTGATCCAGCACTATGTGAGATGATCACAAGGAGGTCTCACTGTCACAACAAGCACCTGTCCATTGTACAACTCCCGGTACCTGAGTCACAGCACCCCTACTGCTTGCACCCTGATCCATACACTATGTACAATTACAGAAACATCTCCATTTGGCTTTCCTGAAAGTGTGGAGAAAATATATACATACAATTTACACTCCGGCACCCTGTGCCTATAATTAGGACAAATAGCTCAGTAGTTTTTCAGTACTGTTCGGTCACAATGTTGGAAGTCTTATGTCTTGACTCAGGCTTCTGACTAGCAAAACTGCAGACTTTATATGAGAGAATAAGTATACCGGTAGCTGTTCGAGTTATTAAAACCAATGCAGCTGTAGCTGTGGTAGCACACACATCCTATTTGATTCTCCTAGTCTGATATTCTATCCTCAATCACTGTTTCCAAATTACTTGCCCCTTGAACCTCACAGAATCATTACTGACAGTCCACAATACTTGCACATAGAAAGATGAAGGTACTTCTGTGAAGTACTAGTTATGCTATATCACGACCTTGCTACATATTTACAAAACATCAAGATCTTTAAATATAGAAAGATCAGCATCTTTCTGGCTATCAGCGGTTCACCTGACAAGATATCACGTTATAACTTCTATCACTTGGAAAAATCTACCATACAGCCGTGAATATCTACCATAGAGCAGGGAATATCTACTATGGAGCTGGGAATATCTACCATAGACCTGGAAATATCTACCATAGAGATGGAAATATCAACTATGGAGCTGGGAATATTTACCATAGAGCTGGAAATGTTTACAATAGAGCTGGAAATATATACTTTTGACCTGGGAATATCTACCATAGAGATGGGAATATCTACCATAGAGATGGGAATATCTACTTTGGACCTGGGAATATCTACCATAGAGCTGGGAATATCTACCATAGAGATGGGAATATCTAGCATAGAGCTGGGAATATCTACAATGGAGCTGGGAATATCTACCATAGAGATGGGAATATCTACCATAGAGATGGGAATATCTAGCATAGAGCTGGGAATATCTACAATGGAGCTGGGAATATCTACTATGGACCGGGAATATCTACCATAGAGTTGCGAACATCTACCATAGAGCTGCGAATATCTACCATAGTGCTGGGAATATCTACCATAGAGTTGGGAATATCTACCATAGAGTTGCGAACATCTACCATAGAGCTGGGAATATCTACCATCGTGCTGGGAATATCTACTATGGAGCTGGGAATATCTACCATAGAGCTGGGAATATTTACCAAAGAGCTGGGAATATCTACTATGGAGCTGGGAATATCTACTATGGAGGTAGGAATATTTACCATAGAGCTGGGAATATCTACTATGGAACTAGGAATAGCTACCATACATACAGCAATCTAAATATAAAGCATCGTTAGACATACATAGACGGCCTCATATTTGCCCCCTGAGTACTATCCTAGGCTAACAAAAACAAAACAATGTGGTTGTCAGGCAACTGCTGCAGTGGGGATGCTGACTTCAGATATGTCTTTATTTCTTTCTTTAACAGAAATTAAACAACTGTGCAAGGTAGCACAGGAACTTTTCAAATATCTTTTCAAACAAATGTACAAATCTTATTCAAGGTATCCCTGATGGTTCATAATGTTCAATATGTTTTCTTCAGATATTTAACTATCTTATCTTATTGATTGCTACTTCAGAATTTCAATTTCAGAAAAATATCCTTTATGCTGACACACTTGATAGGCAACACCTGAGAACAGTGAATTGTTTCATAGGAAGAACACATAATAATTGCACCATGTCTAAGAGTTCTCTCATTATAGAGTTCTCTGGTGAAACCCTGACTTTGTCCAACCTGATATGACAAGATACCTAACTAGGTTAGGTTAACTGGCTCCCACAGGAGATAAATTGTAGATATCGCTGCAATGAAATTGCATCACAATGCTTTGCAG
This sequence comes from Haliotis cracherodii, assembly GCF_022045235.1. Lineage (NCBI taxonomy): Eukaryota > Metazoa > Mollusca > Gastropoda > Lepetellida > Haliotidae > Haliotis > Haliotis cracherodii. The sequence continues at coordinate 2,556,209 of NW_027266266.1, forward strand.
ACCATTGTGACGTCATTGTTACCATGACATCACAATCAAATGACATCACTAATGGCTCTGCTACTGAAGCTGTTAGCAGTACTTTTTATTACACTGAAGACACAGCTTATTACTGTCTACAAACTGCAAAAGTTGGAAAGATGATGGTGGATGATAAATAGAATCTCACACTTGTGTCTTTAGATTTGAAATATATCAACACTCAGAGTTTTTTTTATCAACCCGTGTTGATATAATTGATATCAAAAGACACTCAGGTGCGATTTTCTATGTCTCCTTCAATTATGTGATGATGACTTACACAAAACAAAACCTCATCCACGTGGCTAAGTTTCAAACTCATTACCCCAACACCACACATTATCCCTAGTTCAATATCTGGCATCATCAAGTCACAATACTCTACAATTCACAAGGCAACTGAATTACTAGGTTTCTGATTTCACCCATCCTAAAAATCCAGAAGGTGTAAAAAATAAGAATTCCACACAAAAGACATATTTTTACCACTAAGCCTGGTAATCACACTTACGAAAAAAACCTAAATCCCAGTTTTTCTACCTGACCCAGACAATTGACACATGATCATAGACCTATAGATGATTGCTCAAAGATTGAGATGGAACCATGACATGCACTAGACACACCTTCACCAACACTCTAACAGTGTGTGGCTTTGATCTCATGTAAAAGCTATACAATTTAATCATTCATGTCACATTTAACAAAAATACCAAATGAAAATAGAGAATTTGCGGGTTGCCTTCTTCCCGGGAATCAAATACAAATATATTCAATAAATAAAATAAAATTGAAGAGTCTAAATTTATCTGTATTTCAACTACTAATTCAAAGGTTTGAGAAAAAACCTGCATAAACTACAGGTCTGAATGGAAACAAGGACATCTCCAACCAAGATATCAAGATTCAGATAGGTCAGCGACCCTGAGCTGTTGGCTTTTGTTTCGGAACTATAGGTTCAAGGGGCCAATTCAAGCAGAGGGTCAGTGACCCTGTATCCTGGCAACCTGAAGGACTGAGGGATTTGAATTTACAAGTGAAACCCTGATTTGGACATTGCGATGAATTGCTTCTTTCGACACCGAACCTGCAGCATCGACATGAAGTCTTCATCAGGGGTCATCATTCGGACCATCACCATCTTTTAATATCTCGTCTCGGGATGCCTTCAGCAAGGCTCTGACGCGGGACAGAAGATGCTGGAAAGACATTCATGAAGCGTGTCAGGGAAGAGTTCTGGATAAATTCAAATTTGATCGAAAGCGTTTCCGAACTGTTAGAAAGAGAAACAATCGAAGACGCATGTGGACATTAAACACTGATGACTCGCTGACCCATGATTACCCTTGGGGATCTCCTTGCCCTGGATTCCCAATGGAGATACAATCAATGGGTAATGGAGACCTACTTGCCATGGATTCCTAATGGGGAGACAATCAAGGGGTACTGGGGATCTACTTGCCCTGGATTCCTAATGGGGAGACAATCAAGGTGTACTGGGGATCTACTTGCCCTGGATTCCTAATGGGGAGACAATCAAGGTGTACTGGGGATCTACTTGCCCTGGATTCCTAATGGGGAGACAATCAAGGGGTACTGGAGACCTACTTGCCCTGGATTCCTAATGGGAAGACAATCAAGGGGACTAGAGATCTACTTGCCCTGGATTCCTAATGGGGAGACAATCAAGGGGTACTGGAGACCTACTTGCCCTGGATTCCTAATGGGGAGACAATCAAGGGGTACTGGAGACCTACTTGCCCTGGATTCCTAATGGGGAGACAGTCAAGGGGGTACTGGAGATCTACTTGCCCTGGATTCCTAATGGAGATACAATCAAGGGGTACTGGAGACCTACTTGCCCTGGATTCCTAATGGAGATACAATCAAGGGGGTACTGGAGATCTACTTGCCCTGGATTCCTAATGGAGATACAATCAAGGGGTACTGGAGATCTACTTGCCCTGAATTCCTAATGGGGAGACAATCAAGGGGGTACTGGGGATCTACTTGCCCTGGATTCCTAATGGGGAGACAATCAAGGGGTAATAGAGACCTACTTGCCCTGTATTCCCAATGGGGAGACAATCAAGGGGTACTGGAGACCTACTTGCCCTGGATTCCTAATGGGGAGACAATCAAGGGGTAATAGAGACCTACTTGCCCTGTATTCCCAATGGGGAGACAATCAAGGGGTACTGGAGACCTACTTGCCCTGGATTCCTAATGGGGAGACAATCAAGGGGTACTAGAGACCTACTTGCCCTGGATTCCTAATGGGGAGACAATCAAGTTGGTACTAGAGATCTACTTGCCCTGGATTCCTAATGGGGAGACAATCAAGGGGGTCTGGGGTCTCCTTGCTCTGGTTTCCTAATTGGGAGACAATCAAGGGGTAATGGGGACCTACTCTACCCGGCCCCTCAGTGAACTTACCTTGGACACTTCTCTGGGAGGTTTACTTGGATCTACTGCAGGGGAGTCTCTACCACTGGCAGTCTCCGTCAAGTCACTTTCTGATGGCAAACGTGGACTGTGGAACGAAAGAAACAATGTCATCAAGAGTCTTACAACTAATGTAACTATATGTCAAAAAATGGAAATTATGATTGTCTTTACTGCTGCGGTACTTTGTGCAACAGGGCATAGATGAAGTGTTTGATAGGCATTAGAAGTTGGGAGAACATGAATACATGACACTTTTTTAATGAAATTTTTAATTTCGAGCTAATTTACTTTCCGAGTCATGTCTGCATATTTAGAACAGTTATATACATCTAAAACATTATTTCATTTTTCTTAAATCTTACAATGTTCACTAATTTTGGGAAAAACTCAATAGATTGATGAATAGATGAGTGAAAAAATTTTGGTTACCCAATGAAAAATGTAATAACCCAATTAAAATAGAAACCCTAGAGTAAAAACTGAATTTCTCAAAAAGTTATCTGGAGCTCTGATAATCACAAGAAAGTGCATCTTCCTGAGGCAAGGGCATTAACTGACTATAAAAGTCCAGTTTCCACACTTGCCGAACTAGGCTGGTATTATGGGGTTACATTTTGGCTGGAATAACGAGTCTATGCATAGTCCAATAAAAATCCTGCAAAGAAATCAAAATCTGGTTCGTAAACTGTCATGCAGATTTCAGTCGATTGCAGAATTTGCAAAGCATGTGCACCGCCAACTTGTTGTCAACAGATATTTTCCAAATCTTGTCATATTTTTAATCAAGGTGCTCACGTGAATTGATGCACTTTGCGATGTAAGACCTGTTTTATCACAATATAGATCGTAAAGATTGATCAGATCACCAGACCGCCATTTTGTTTGAATGGAATCTGATTGGTACATAGGAGAGGCTAGAAAGGACATAACAAGCCACTGGTGGCGCTACGATCGAGCCCAGGAATTCCAGTCTAGTTCAGCAAGGGTGGAAACTGGACTCCCTTGCCTCGGGAAGATGAAGAAAGTGTGGCGTAAATATGTACAGGCAGGAAAGGACTATCTGAAACTTACGATTGTGTCATCTCATCATCCAGCGCCAGGAGGGGGAGTGATGGAGGGGGCCCGTGAGGCTGAGGGATGTCATCCACTGGGTCATCATTGTCATCAATCTCTATTATCTCAATAGTTGCATCTAATTCCTGAGGCCTTGGCACTACTGGTGGTGCCTCATCTTCACTATCTGAGGAACTATCTCTGCCATCAGATTTCTCATGCTCGTGTTCGGATTCAGAAGCTTTGCTTTCTTCAACACTTTTAGCTTCAGTTTTACACAAACTCTCTGTTTCTGTCGAATGCTTCCCACTCTTGTCTTTACTTCTGTGCTTTTCTTTGTCCTTCACCTTATCCCGACTTTTGTCCTTACGCTTGTCTTTACTCTTTTCCTTGTCCTTATCTTTCTTCTTCTTCTTGGGTGACCTGTACAACAATAGCAAACATTTTACATACAGTGGACCCCTGCTTATCCGGAACGACACCTGGAAACCCCACCTACTGGACAATATTTATGTAAAATTATAACATAAAAATCTCCTTTTATCCGGAATAACCTTTTATCCGATCTGGACAGAGAAAATCAATTACCAAAAGTGCAAAATACCCATGTCTCCCTCTAGTCGAACAGCAACAATGCTTGATGATGTTTGTGTTGCAATTCATCACCACGGCCAACACCAGAGGGGGGGCGGTGGGGTAGCCTAGTGGTTAAAGCGTTCGCTCGTCACGCCGAAGACCTGGGTTCGATTCCCGACATGGGTACAATATGTGAAGCCCATTTCTGGTGTCCCCCGCCGTGATATTGCTGAAATATTGCTAAAAGCGGCGTAAAACTATACTCACCAATACCAGAGGGGCGGAATCACATGATCACTGTGTAATTTGTTACATGTCTCGATTGTTAGTTGGGCAGTCACTGTCAATTGACACTGAGGTGAGGTTTGAGATGATCTCTTCAAGTAACATGCAATAAAAAAGGCAGCCGTGTCTCTGCACATTACACTGTAACAGTCGGTAGAGGTGAGGTGAAATGGGGTTTAACGTTGCGTCCAAGATGATTGTACTTATACAGTGTGTGGGAGTGTCTGCTTGTACTAGTCCAGACTGAGGCCGATTTAAAGTGCTGGCTTACTGAGATACCATGCCACAGTTTAACATGAATACCCCACTCAGACACAGTATACTGACTCCGAGCTGACCAGTCCTTGTTTTAGCCCCTTAATGCCGAGCGCCAGACAAAGTAACAACAAGCACAATCTTTTAAGATTGTTTGTAAGATCAAGACTGCATTCTGAGTGAGTGAGTGAGTGAGTGAGTGAGGTTTTACGCCTCTTTTAGCATTATTCCAGCAATATCATGGGTGAGGGTTCAGGAACTGAACCTGGGTCTTCAGCGTGACTAGTGAACTCTTTAACCACTAGGCTACCCGACCGCCCCAATGTGGGAGGAAAGCCCAAAGTGATTCAGATACTCACCACTGCAGTGAAACTCACATGCACAGATGTGGTGCTGACAATTCAAGAATCCCAATCAGGGCGAATCTGGGATTTGAACCCACTATCATAGGATTCTGACACACCAAAGGGAAGTAACTTCACAGTAAATAGCAGTTCCTGAGATGATGAGGTGATCGGAGCCCCCTTCCTCCTGACTGGTTAAGACACTATAGTTATCATGTAATTTTGTCAGATAAATAAGACAAAGCTTATTTGACATTGAGAAAAATAATCTTTAATGTCAGGATCATGTCTTTGGGATATTTTTTGGGATATAGTTTCCGCAGGATAACAGCCACATGACCATCATATCCTGGCAGGTACCCATTCACTAATGGGTGAAGAGATGAACACACATCTGTTGTCTGGGGTCATTATTTATCATATACTTCAACCGGTACCATTGACTATAAATAACAACAGTATGACCCCAAGGTGAGTATTTCACTGAACTCTTTTTCCTCACCTTGCATCAGACTTTTTCGGCTTTTTATGTTTGGAGCTAGGAGACTTTGACCTTGATCTCTTCTTGTTTCTTGAGGGTGACCTTGACTTCCTCTTCCTGTCTCGTGATCTAGATCTCTTTTTTGTCGGGGATTTACTTTTCTTCGGTGACCTTGAGCGTCTTCCTGTCCTAACTAGTGGAATAACTCTACGTGGTGACCTTGACCGTGACTTTCTCCTGCCACTGCCCAATCGGGGAGAGGGTCTTCGAGCTGGTGACCTTGAAACAGATGAAGCACATAAGTAGTCCTCACAGTATCTTTCAAATGTTCCCTCCAACTCATAATACTGCCAGCGAGGTCAAAGCTATAAATAATTTAAACGCACAATCCTCTTTACTAACATCTTCCTTTGAGTATGTTGCTGTACAACATTTTCGTTTCAAACATAAATGATTGTATTAACCAGACTGTTTGAGCAGAGCATGAAGACACTCTCCAGATTTACTTACTTTGAGTGAGCAAGTGTTGCTTTACGCCGCTTTTAGCAATATTCCAGCAATATCACGCCTGGGGACACCAGAAATAGGCTTCACACATTGTACCCAAGTGGGGAATCGAACCTGGGCATTCAGCATGACGAGCAAACACTTTAACCACTAGGCTACCCCACAGCCCCTAGCACACATTGCACAATTTGACAACTGATACATACCTCCTAATTACACTGAAAGCACTTGGTGGAGTGGGCGATCGTCGCCGTCGCCACTGGTAAACAGGAGACCTTGACCTTGACCTGTGACGGCCCCGAGGTGACCTTGAGCGTGATCTATAAGCTGGATGAGGTGACCTTGACCTTGACCTTCTGGGCCAGCCCCTCCTGTAGCTGTCATACCTGTCATGTTCTACTGGGTGATCTCGGTCATCACACGGAACTGACCGTTCTCGACTAGACGCAAACCCAGGGGTTGATGGACGACTGCTGCTTGGAGTCCCTCGGGGCGATGTAGAATCTACCACATTAAACATCACTCATTGTCATACATGCTATATGCAGCAACTAGGGTGGCTATCGATAAAGATCATGGAGATCAATAATTGTTAACGTAATATCAATCAATTATCGATAAATATCGGGGAAGTGACTTTGAGCAAATATGAAAAAAAAGAGTCCGAAAGAAATCAACATACTTCAGTCCACTGGATACTATCGATGATACAATTTTCATATCGATAATCGTTAATATTCCTTCCCATCTACGATAATTCTGATCATCAATCTTTTATGCCAGCCCTTGTACCAACATGGTTTTAAAATTCCTACTTGAACTTTTCCAGTAATTCTTAATCATTAATTGCACAAGAGGGTGTTCAGTACTTAAACCTGACCTGACTACTATAAACGACAACAGTTATATAATGCTGAACCAATCACAGAGTACATATCAAAGCAACTGCAGTGTTCTGGACTTACAGGATTCCTGTGCACCATCCCTGGATGACTCATCCGCTGAGGTAGGTTTGATTTTGAGGAGGTTGATAAACATGGCTGCTTTCCTTTTGCGTTCCGCCTGAACCTGCTTCTCTTTACTGGCTTGTGCAAGCTTCTCTCGAGCTGCGTTCGCCAGTCGGTCCTTCAGGCGTTCCTCAGCTGAGGATGTAGCATACTTGGCACTTAGTTCACATATTTACACATTATTCTTGTAAAAGGCGACTAATGGGATCGGGTGGTCAGGCTCTCTGACTTGGTTGATACATGTCATCGTATCCCAATTGCGTGGATAGATGCTCATGAGGTCAATCACTGGATTGTCTGTTCCAGACTAGATTATTTAGAGACCGCCATAATATAGCTGGGATATTGCTGAGTGTGGCAGTTAAACATCACCCAAACAAACAAATATTAAGTTGAGAGCCTTTAGAGTTGGACATAACAAGGAATATCATGAATAACAACATACACAGCATGTTTGGTCTACATCTTGCCCCCTCATCACCTGAAATGCTGTGTACGTATAATAAACAAGAGTCATCAGAAAGATGACATATCCCCCCGGCAGCTGTCTGTAAAGTAACCACTAGTAAATTTGCAATTCTGTATGTAATGAGTCAACAGCTGAATGTTCTTGTTGAATGTACATTGTTTACCCACTGAATGGTTTTCGAATTCTGGCCCGGAAACGAACTCGTTCCCCAATGGAGTCTAGGTCCAACATCTTTCCATAAAAGTTGTAAAAAACAAAAATTCGTAAAAAAAATATATCAAAAGGCACGACTTCAGTATGTGCCTGATAGCTTTGCCAAGTTTCGATCAAATACACTGAATGGTTTTGGAATTCTGCCCCGGAAACGAACCCCATACCCAATTGAGTCTATGTCCAACTTCATTCCATAAAAATTGAAAAAAGTAAAAATTAGAAAAATCCCAAAATATCCAAAGGGACCACTTCAGTATGTGCCTGATAGCTTTGCCAAGTTTCGATCAAATACACTGAATGGTTTTCGAATTCTGCCCTGGAAAAGGAAATGATTATGGACAGACGGTCAGACGGACAGACGGACGGACAGCCAGACTGGCTGATCACTATATCCCCCCGCATTATATGCAGGGGGGATAAGAAGTTATTATCCATTATATTCCTTGAATATGTTAATAAGTTTGTCTTAAAACTGTCTATGCATGGGTAAGATCAAAAGTTATCTCCTGGGATATATTGATTTCCTGATCATGTCAGTGTCTAACCTAGCCCAAGTGAAATTATTTATGCAAACCACAATATTACTCCAACACTGTAATGAAATAAATAATGGAAAGCCTGAATTTAATTTGAATGCAAAGCCAGAAAGTTTTCAACAAAGTTACATGATATCATAGCAACACTACAGCAAAGAAACATTGCCACATGGACAGGCTGCATGATCCTACCCCACCTAAGCAGCGTATGAAAGATTTTCTTCAACTTTCACATTACCTGTATTCAACCTTTGAACATGTTTGTGATCATAATATCCTTTGCTTAATAGCAAAATTGGAATGTGCAGTCCTCAAAGTTGTGACTAAAATTTCGGTCGGCAAATGACTACTTTGAAAAATATCTTGTGGCGACTAAATTCCATTGCTTCACAATTGTCGACACAACAATAAATAACTTGATTGACATTTGCTATGCTGTTTTCTCGATAGCCAGATTTTTTCTGATTGCAATGGAAGTCATATTTATGACCGTACTCATCGTCTGTGTCAATGAACATTTCGATAGCTCCATCAGCGTTACAAGGATTCGGTTACGCTCAATAATTCTGCAGTGCATCAAGTTTACGAACTTCTGGCATTCCGTTTCACTTGACAATAATATCATGGCAAAAGTATTTGCCATTTTGAATCGATTGTACCACCAAAGTTTTTGAGTAAAAACAAATATAACAGTAACATCGGAACTAGTAATGGTGATGTTTGACGTGATTCAAAGCGGATGGACGCAAATAATGACACAAGGATTGACTAGGCCGGGATTCTGCGATATTCTTGCACACAGGTTGAAAGAATACAACTCTGGATTCAGGGAGAGACAGAATGTGTACTGTTACTCACCCATTTTCTTCTCCAAGACTTCGAGTTGAATGTCTGACTTGACCTCTGGCTTGACCTCAACTATGACCTCTGACACCTGGCCTGAGTCGGAAACAGTCGGTGAACTGGAGGTGATGTCCGTGGTTCGCTCCTTCTGGCTGTCAGATTCTCCTGGAAATCGGAATGGGGTGACTTATAATTCCATGGATATAATGCCATCTGATGCATCATCTTCCCGAGGCAAGAGAGTTAACTGACTTTAAAAGTCCAGTTTCCACCCAGGCCGAACTAGACTGGAATTCCTGGGCTCGACCGTAGCGCCACCAGTGGCTATTACGAGTTATGTCCCTTCTAAGCCTCTCCTATTGGCCAATCAGATTCCACCTCTCATATCACATGCATTTGCTTCAAACAAGTGCAGTAAATCACGTGCGCACCTTGATTAAAGACATGCTTTGCAAATCCTGCAATTGACCAAAATCTGCATTACAGTTTCAACATTACAGGATTTCGATTTCATTCGCGATTTTGATTGGACTATGCATAAACTGGTTAGTCCAGCCAAAATGTAACTCCATAATACCAGCCTAGTTTGGCAAGGGTGGAAACTAGACTTTTATAGTTAGTGAACGGGAAGATGCTGATGCATTGACTCATCTAGACAGAGTCAGCGAGTGGGATACTACACGATGCTGATAAGTATTTTACTTGTATTTGAGCATGCCAGCTGCACTAGGGAGAAAAGATATGTAGGTGACATTTGAGGTGAGGTGAAATGGGTTTTATGTCGTGTTCAAGGTTAATGCACTTATATAGCGACGAGCATGCATGTGTGTGTGTGGCTACTTGTACCAGTCAAAATTATAAAGTAACTGGGAGACTAGGTTGTGTTGAAACATGCATCTGCGAAAAATGGGAAGAAATGTTAATTTGTGTGTGTATGTAGGCATACACCCAACATACACACCACTGTCACAGGTGACAGACCACAGCGTCTTAATCAAAATCCAGTTTGTTTGAAGTCCTCTTACTAACCCAATATTTCCCCTTCATTCTCATCTTCACTGCTGCCATAGTCAAAGAGAGGTTTCTTCAGCTGCGTGACATTCTCTGGCTCCTTGGTGCGCGTCTTGATGGAGAAGCTGACGGCCTTGTTTGCCGCCGCGGCGGCTGCAGCCTCTTCTTTCTCTTGCCGCTCCTGTTCTACCTCCTGCAAACATAACCAACTAAGTCAGGTATTGTGTTACTGTGGACCTATTCTACCTAGGACCCCCATATGGAGACCAGCACAGGAGCTGTAGACCTATTCTACCTAGGACCCCCATAGGGAGACCAGCACAGGAGCCGTGGACCTATAGACCTATTCTACCTAGGACCCCCATAGGGAGACCAGCACAGGAGCCGTGGACCTATAGACCTATTCTACCTAGGACCCCCATAGGGAGACCAGCACAGGAGCCGTGGACCTATAGACCTATTCTACCTAGGACCCCCATAGGGAGACCAGCACAGGAGCTGTGGACCTATTCAACCAAGGACCCCATGGGGAGACCAGCGCTGGTAGCTGTGGACCTATTCTACTTAGGACCCCCATAGGGAGACCAGCACAGGAGCCGTGGACCTATTCTACCTAGGATCCCCATAGGGAGACCAGCACAGGAGCTGTGGACCTATTCTGCCTAGGACCCCCATAGGAAGACCAGCACAGGAGCTGTGGACCTATTCAACCAAGGACCCCATTGGGAGACCAGCACAGGAGCTGAGGACCCCTATTCTTCCTACGAACCCCATAGGAAGACCAGCACAGGAGCTGTGGACCTATTCAAGTAAGGACCCCATAGGGAGACCAGCACAGGAGCCATGGACCTATTCTACCTAGGACCCCAATAGGGAGACCACCACAGGTGCTGTGGACCTATTCTACTTAGGACCCCCATAGGGAGACCAGCACAGGAGCTGTGGACCTATTCAACCAAGGACCCCATGGGGAGACCAGCACAGGAGCTGTGGACCTATTCTACTTAGGACCCCCATAGGGAGACCACCACAGGTGCTGTGGACCTATTCAACCAAGGACCCCATGGGGAGACCAGCACATGAGCTGTGGACCTATTCTACCTAGGACCCCCATAGGGAGACCAACACAGGAGCTGTGGACCTATTCTACCTAGGACCCCCATAGGGAGACCACCACAGGAGCTGTGGACCTATTCTACCTAGGACCCCCATAGGGAGACCAGCACAGGAGCTGAGGACATATTCTACCTAGGACCCCCATAGGGAGACCAGCACAGCAGCTGTAGACCTATTCTACCTAGGACCCCCATAGTGAGACCAGCACAGGAGCTGAGGACCTATTCTACCTAGGACCCCCATAGGGAGACCAGCACAGGAGCTGTGGACCTATTCTACCTAGGACCCCCATAGGGAGACCAGCACAGGAGCTGAGGACCTATTCTACCTAGGACCCCCATAGGGAGACCAGCACAGGAGCTGTGGACCTATTCTACCTAGGACTCCCCACGAGCAAAATAAGAGCTGACATAAACTGACCTTGAGGAAGAGAGTTTTCTTGAAGTCGTAGTATGGAAAGTGGACATGCCACGGATGGAGGAACTGAAAGCGGGTGTCATCCTTGCTCTTCACAACGATCTCAAACTCCACACCATTCTTCGCCACGTACATCGCCATCCTGTCTATGATTGGCTGAATGTCAGGAGGGGGCGGGACTATCTGACTTGGTGTCGAACTTCCTCTGAAAAGACAAGTATAGACATCAGTTAACTGAAGCAGGGAACTATAATGTCTCAGCCAGGCAAACCAGTGGTTGATAGCAACCTGTGAAGATCTTCTGCAACCAACACTTGCCATAAAAAGTCAGGTGTCCGGTGGTCAGGCTAGCTGACTTGGTTGATGCATGTCATCGTATTCCAACTGCGAGGATCGATGCTCATAATGTCAATCACTGGATTGTCTGGTTCAGGTGAGGTGAGGTGAAATGGGGTTTAACGTCGCGTCCAAGATTATTGCACTTATATAGCGACGTGCATGTACGTGTGTGTGTTTGTGTGGCTGCTTGTACTAGTCCGGACTGATGCCGATTTATAGTGCTAGCACACTGAGATACCATGCCGCAGTTTAACATGAATACCCTACTCAGACACAGTATACTGACTCCGAGCCGACCAGTCCTTGTTTTAGCCCCTTAATGCCGAGCGCCAGACAGGGTAACAACAAGTACCATCTTTTAACGTCTTTTGGTATGACGCGGTCGGGGATCGAACCCCGGACCTTCCGCTCTCCGGGCGGACGCTCTACCACTAGACCACGGAGGCGGTCGTCTGGTTCAGACTCGATTATTTACAGACCGCCGTCATAGCTGGAATATTGCTGAGTGCGGCGTTAAACAACAAAACAAACCAAAAGTGGTTGATACAATACTGGGGTCCTATCCTGAACCAGAGTCTAATGTTTTCAATATTTGGACGCAAATACAAGTTAGGTTTTTAAAACACCAAAAAACAATTCTTCGCTCACCCTCCTCCCTCGTCTTCCTGCTTCATGGCCCTCCTTGGCTGGAGTCCCTGGATGTGAGGTAGTTCCGAGGATGGCAGCACCACAGGCTCCGTGCCAGGGGGAGGGGGGAGACCAGCGTGGGCGGCAGAGGAGGGATACACTGTCTGGTTCGCAAATGGGGGCATTGGGGGTGGGGCAAGAGGGTGTGTGTCCCGGTCACCCACTGAAGAACTGGAAACAAAAGCATTACATGTGACATAAAAACTTGTCGTGTTGTCAGTGGAAACACTCAAGGGCTTCAATATAAATGGAAAGTGTTTGAAAACAAAGGGCATCTGGGGGGTTCAAGAGGTTAACTGCTATGGTATTTTAATTTCAACAATCTTTTATGTTTTACCATTTAGGTTAAGATGACAAAGATTCACAGGTATAAACAAGTGTCATCAGAAGATGATAAATCTCACCGGCCCCCACAAATTCGAAAGAACAAATCATCTGACTATTAGTTTACGTCCATCTTGATGAGGGAATTTCTATCCAAACTGTCTGTCCATATAAAAGAGTAGTTATCGAGCTATCAAAACAATACTATGGAATTGGGATTCAGAACTTTGTATTCCGATGTCAGGTATGACAATATGAACAGTAAGTAAAACTTGTTGCCATGGAAACTGAAAAAACATAAATTCTAAAAATCTCTAAATAGCAAAAGTGGCCAATTTACAACCTGGTCATTGTGTGTGCACAGTTTCATGAAGAAATACCGATTAGTTTTAGATACATGATTCAGACAAACACACCACTATGAACAGAGTCCAAATCAAAGCTATGGCCATAAAAACGGAAAAAAAATGTATTCTAAAAATGCCTAAATAGTGAAAGTCACCAGTTAACAACCAGGTCTTTGTGTGTGCACAGTTTCATGAAGAAATACTGATTAGTTTCAGATACATGATTCAGACAAACACACCACTATGAACAGAGTCCATGATGCCATGGAAACAGAGACAAATATATTCTCTAAAAATTTCCCAAGTAGCAGTTGACAACCTGGTCTTTGTGTGTATGAAATTTCATGAGGAGACCACCTATTATCTTCACAGGTCTCGCCTCTTACAACTAGCATAGGTTGCTGGGCACAGGTTCCGGAATCATGACGGGGGCACTTTGGGCAAACCCACAACAAACCAAGGATCATAATCAGAGCTAACTCGCAACCAGCTGAGCCTGGTAGATGATGCCTCTCAGCACGGCCTGTTGCCACTCGGCCAGCACTAACACTCATGGGTCATCCTTGACCTGCAACATCTGGAGACAGAGCCTCTCACTCAGATCGACACACATACCTATTTTCTGATACTTTCGCTGAATTCCTTTTGATAGACTTAATCAGCTGACCATAGGAAGTATCATTAATGGAGACAGCTGGCATCTTTATTGGTTTGCTCGGCTGAAAAATAAATAGAAATTGTCTTTGATTTTATACATACATGGGACTGTTTGTTTATACACAAAAAACATGATCATTGTTTACATGGGTTGTTGTCTTATCATGCTTACATTGACATACATAGAGATATAAAGTGTTACCATGGTTACAGATTCTTGCATGTGGTGTTGTCTTATCATGCTTGTAGTTACATAGACAAACAGATATATGGTGTTACCATGGTTACAGATTCTTGCATGTGGTGTTGTCTTATAATGCTCATAGTTACATAGACTTACAGACAGTGTTACCATAGTTACTGATTCTTACATGTGGTGTTGGATGTATTATATAGATACATACATAGACTGGGACTGGGACAATACACCAACTGTGTGATCTGATACATATCACGCTACCATGTTCACGATACTTGCATGTGCTCTTGTCTGTGGTGTGTAAGCCATCTTTTTCAAAGAAAGGATGGCTAAGTACCTGGCACACTGACGATTAACAGCTGGATGAAAATAGTTATGTTTTCACTACTAATTAGTGTTCTGTGCAACAGTTATTAAAGCAAACATTTCTGGCAAGAATCGATATTTTTTTACCTAGTGTGCGACTGTGATTGATACTTGCATCGAGAAATACAAACTTGTGATCCACCAATGCGTTGATGTATCGCCCCACTACTAATATACACAGATGGTGTAACCATGGTTAAAAATTCTTACATGAACTGTTGGCTGTATTACTTTGTTATATTTTCACAGATGGCATTACCATGGTTACATGTTCTTACCTGTGTTGTTGACGTTGGGTTCAGCAGGGGATGAAGGTAGCCATGTCCATCATCATCGTCGTCATGGCCTGAAAAACAAATCTGCCGCATAAGCAATTACAGGAAGCTGCAAACAGAAATAAACCAGTAAAATTCCTAACAAGTGTACAATGTTTGCAGCCAATCCTCGTGATATTCCTTGGACATTGGTAAAACTATCACCCTAATCTTTCTAAAATTCAAATTTGATAAAATCCTTTTCCATAACTTAAACAAACATATTGCCCCAAAACATGGCAACTTTGTCTGACCTTCGTCATCTTGTTCTTGCGTCTGTGGCTTGTATTTCCCCGACTTGATCATCTTCACCATGTGTTTGTAGTACTGGGACAGCTCGTTCTCGAAGTGCATGAAATCAAATTGGGGATTGCCCGACTGTTTCGTCTTGATGATGATCTCCATCTGAGCGCCGTGTTCGGCCACAAACTTTGCCGTCTTTTCAATGATGACGTTGGCTTTTCTGTTGACTGGCTGCAAGCACAAGAACACTTCATCTGATCAATACCTCGAAGGAAAGTACTTAAGTCAAATCAAGATGCCAGGTGTGCCCCGTCACCATCCTTTAATATATGAACTGATGCATAACTACGAAGTCAAGGCCAGGCAAACCAGGGGTTGATATGATGAGCAACACTGTCAGAATAGAATGAATTGCAATTAACAAATAGGGCACCTGTTTCAACCCAGGTCTCCATGCATGTCAATCAGTAAGACTTACAAAACCAAGCTAAAAATACTGAACCATATACACATGAGCTTTAGGACCTGATCTATGTTGAAGAAAATGAAGGATCACCAAGATTACGTACCAAGTTAACACCCTTAGGCACTTGTAGTTCTGGTGGGGGAACAAAGGGCTTGTCATCTTCTGATTCTCTTAAAGCTGGACAATAGAAAAAACAAGCATGAAATACTCATATCCCCTGCTAATCAAAAATGCTAATATTCAGGGATAAGAATGGGTATTTTCCTTTTCAGTTGAAACATCTTTTCAATGGAGCATGGTCATAATTTGGGGGTATTTATGGGGGGTGTTTTACAAATCTGTGGTCACTAAAATTCGCAGAAATTTGTGGATCCGCAGAAGATTCTCCCCCGTGAATATAACATGTCCGGTTGTGTGCATGGCATTAGCCCTCCAGAAACAAACACTACCACAAGTCGAAGTCGTTGCTATGGAAACTCGAAAAATATATTTTTTTTTAAATCTCATACTATCAAAAAGCACCACTAGACCTATCTATGTACAAAGTTTGGTTAAAATATCTCTCATGGTTTTTGAGTTCTGTTCCGGAAGTGAAAGGTAATGGATGGACTGACAGCACTCATTCCTATATACCCCTTCCACTTGATGGCAGGGAATAATAAAGGCAAATCCCAAGCTAAGCAGTGCAACCTACTCACAGTTGTATCACTGTGTCAGTCAGCTGTGGGAGGAAGACACGGAGTGACACAAGACTCGCCTTGGTGAAACACATGGCCACAAATGACATGCTTAGTAACTATCAGGGATTTATCTAGGACTCCAAACTAAGTGCCCCTGGCAGGCAAATTGCAAAAAAAACAGTGATAGTCTTCCAAATTGGATTTATTCTAATGTACTTACTTTCGTAAATTCTGAAGAATTGGGGGCAGTTTTAATTCAAACTGGGAATTTTACAGTCATTTGCTGCTGACTTGGGACTAAAGATCAGCCTCTAAACAGGTCTAGATAAAAACCTGCTGATGGTAACCAGTGTTAGAAATTGGCACTATCCTGTAGTCCTTTTAAGGGTATTGTTTTATGTTATCATTGTAAGGACTAGTGGACTAAAAAGAGCTAAGTTTCTAGCCCTGGTTACTCTACCTTGATGATCCTCCAGTATGTCTTCTTCGGGTTGGTCGTAGCTGAACCCAACTGCCTTGTAACCATCATGGAGGGACTCGTAGTACCGCTTCCATTCCTCCTCTACAAAAGGAAGGAGATACCATACATAAGGCCTCTGACCATAAAAATAGCACAAACATCTGACTTACCGTATTCGACATAATAAGTGCCAAGGGTGCTCTCAAAATTAGAAATAGGGGGCTCTTATTAGAATATTATTTTGGTGGAAAAAACATAGTTGAAAGATACATTTCGTGGTTTATGCTGACAGCTTGAAATGTTTATATACGACAGATATATTTTTCAAGAATTTAATTGCCATTAATTAAGGGTTCATATAGCACACGAGTGCGTGTTATATGCGAATGAATAAGTCTTGTGTACATTGATCAATCGGAAGGGGTGCTAATCGGGATTGTTCACTAGCCAATAAATTAGCAAATATTGCCATGGGCGCTTATTAGAGCGGGGTGCTTATTACGTCAAATACGGTATGCTGGAAACGGTGGGACTTGTATTAACATTTTCATTCCTCCTCTATAAAAAGTAAGGTACTGTAAATAAATATAACACAGGAAAAGCATTTGACTGGAGTAGTGTTCTCACAATAAAAATTCCTTGTCAAAATGTTATGAATTTGTTGTGTCCAAATTAATCTAATTCATAGTAAATGTTTATTCATAAGCCTGGAAAAGTTGAAGATAGTTTTAATACCAGTCAGGATTTCCAAAGAATGTTCTTGTACTGCCATATTGAGATGACTTTTACATGTTCTAGAGTTTTGACTGATTCAGAAGTTAAGATTTCATAAGCATGATAGAGACACAACATATTTCCATTTCAACTTCTGCACTCACTATAACATATGCAACCTTGTTAAGACTACTTGTGTTTTCGACCGCCTTCATATTCTACTTCCAGTGGATTGAGTGTAAGGTCAGTGGTTCGATTCCCTGCCACGTCATATCAGAAAATGTTTTTAGATGATACTTTTTGTTACCCTGCCTGGCACAATCAAGGGATGAAACAAGGACTGCTTGCCTCAGACTCAGTTTACAGTGGGGTATTTATGTTAAAAATGCGGCATAAGTTTGGACTAGTACAAGCAGCCACAGACAAAAGCATGCACACCACTATATAAGCATATAACTTTGAACGCAGTGTTAAACCATATGTCAACAACATCTCTTGCTCCTTCATCAAGAGAATCATTGTGAATCATCATTCACCTGACAAGGGGCAAACAAAAAGCTTCAAACATTGTAAAATGTTGTGTATAAGAATATAGAAGTTGAAAACAATATATGCTGTGCCTCTGTGTTCAAGGTTGATTTACAACAATGACCAATCAGGGTTGGGTCGGTTGCCACATACCCAAGCAATAATGATTGTATACAACTTCTACATCATGTAAAGGGACATGTGATTAGAATTGTTAATCATTAAATGTATAGTGTAACTAAAATACTGCTCATTATATCTACCTTGATATAATTCTGCTTCTGCAATATCTGTTCGTAGTTCCAGATATCGTTCTTCATCACAGGCAGCTTCAACAGCTTTTTCAGTCTCAGACAACTCAATGTTTTCTTTTTTGACATTCTCAGCATCATACGCAGACAGGTCATACAGATGTCCTCGGCCGTCATACCTGCCAAGTCAAGGTCATAACTCAGCACATATTCTTCAACAATATATCAAAAGTCGTCGACTTTTGAAGTAGTATAACAAAGGTATGTACCTGATAAAAATATGGCACCACAGCAGTATGAAGTAACTGCTCAGTTAATGAATAATTTTCATAAGGTTACCTGATATTTAGTCCTAATTACTTTTTCATATTCTTATGATAAGTACTGGCAATTTGGTGTACCTTGTCAAAGACAATTTTGAACAAATATATCTGCAACAGATACATTTCAAAGTCTTTATTATTGTTTTCAAAAAGTTATTTTTTTCATCAGTGCTTCACATATTTATGTGTTTTCTGCAATGTTTAGAGCCCAATATTCACGGTCAAGGAATCTTTTATCATATTAACACCAAAATGGCTCCCTTCATCGACACTAACTCTTACCTCCCAATTTCTATCTTTGACATGACAGGTACCTCTTGACATTATCAAGTTTGCTAAAGCATATTATATTAAGTGACAGAAAAGATGAACATTTCATCAAACCATTTTCATACCCAATATGAGGCCACACCAACATAGACGGAGTCTGTCAACACTTCAATCTGGAACGAAAACATTTAGATGGTGGTTTTTGTCCACCCATGGCTACAAACAAAAACATATCTGCACAATTCTCTAAATAATGTCCCATGTCATTGATGACATAGATTGTGCAGAATAATTCCGTTTGCCATCTGCCATTTGACAGCTGCGGTGTTGGTGGCGAGTTGCTGTTGAAGCCAGTTGTCTCCCTTCCCTTGTCATGTCACCTCCGGTAGCAAACAACACAAACCATTACCACTTTGCTACAAGACCGTTGTTCCTGCAAATTAATCTTGAATTAGGACCCGCGCGATTTGTAAACACGAGAAATTCGAAACTTCTTAGAATATTCCACTGGAAGAGCCACAGACCTGTCAATCATCAGACGATCGTCGCCCATCCATGGGATAAGCTGTTTCCCTTGATCGATATAAGATGCCTTTTCATCATCCCGAAACACTTTACAGGCATAACCAAATACAAACAAATCTTCAAGTTCACTGTTCGTCTTTGCCGTCTCAGGAGCATTGTCCTGAGCCCACCACATGGACGCCATTTTCGTTCAATTACTTGTGGGTCAATGAATTATCATTAGGAGGGGTGAACATGTTGTCGTGTTAAATCGTAAAACGTGAACAACATAGTTTGGAACTGCGTTATAGGGTATTTTAATTTCTTTGATAGTTTAGGAAACTGTAATCGCTTATTGCATTAGGTTTGAGCATATTTACGCATTTTGAGAAATCTAAACTTTGTATGTTATAAAAAACACCCCCCCTTTATATGGACCCGTCCCATATGACGTCATTTCCCAAAATGGAGGGGATAGAGTCAGCGGAACTAGAAGTACAGCATACAAACTATTTACGCAAACGTATTGGTGACGTCCTGAGTCTTGACAAATCCAGTAAACACTTAAAGTCAGAGCTAGAAAGCTTTTGCGATGAGAAAAGAGAACGAATACCCTTTCGTTTGGTCAAGATTGTATATGAACACTTGAATGAAGGTGCGTGATGGGGTGTTTTAATCATGGGAGATAACTCTCACATTTGTTACCAGTCATGGGGATATATTGCACAGAGGAACTTCTGAATTAATTTCTTCGTAATAGAAACGTTATGATTGTTTTAGTGTTTACCAATGTACACGATGCACGATGGAAAGGTTTCAATTTGGTAATGTTTCAATTGGAAAAAAAGAGAAACATGTTTTTTATTGGAAAATCTTGTTTTATGTCGCCAATCCAATGTAAATCGATTATCTTGTTTAGGAGGAGAAAAAATTTACCTTCACGAGCTTTTGCAAGGTAGTGAAGTGATCCTTCCAACAGTCAAGTTGCCACCAAGGGTAAGTAAACACTGACAAATCCATTTGTCAAATATTGCCATGTTAATAATAATTCAGATACTATTGTTGGCAATCCAAATCGACCATCCTCTGAAAAGTAATTACACTGTTGGACATTTCAGTACTTAATGTTCATGTTTAGGCTCTAAAATAAAGGTATATGGCTAAAATATGCAAGTACACAGAAGACAAGAATTTTGGTTCGCACTTTTGTACTGGCTTGACTATAGGACACCGTTGCGACTCTCAACTATTTTGTACCCATTCAGTGGCAAGTTGAACTAGATTATTACAGGTGTTGCATAAATAACTGCAGAGAATAATTAAATACGTCTGTCCTGCTCCTGGAGGAGATGACCGTCCCTCAGTCTCGTGACATTTGGACGCTTGTAATTAGTACTCTGTGTAAAATGGAGATGTGTGTAATAAGGTTTGTTTGTTTTCCCCGAGATCTTCACAGGTCGTGTAATTAGGTTTTTCATTTAGTGGTACAAATCCTATTTCCTCACTTAATGCCCATTTTTTTCTCTCTTCAAGAATCCAGAACTTGAGGCACGGGTACTGAAGCTGAAAGCTGAACAGGCTAACCGAGACTACAGACAAATGACCCGGAATATTGACAGACAGCAGGTAGATGTAATAGAGGCATCATCGATCATCAAGTGTTTTAAATTTACATTCTAACAAAATAATAATAACAACCACAACAAAAACAATAATTGATTTATTGCGCCTAATATCCAATCATTGCTTCTACATATTAACATGATATGTATTTATATACGCTGAAACAAATTGATTTGAATTTGAATGACATGATGCTAAAAATAGACATTCAATAAAATTACACTGTTCTTACTGTGGTGAAACAAGCGGTGATACCACCAATTACTCAAATCTCAAGCAGCATGAGGATTTCCTTCTCCTGTCTTGGTACTCTGGAAAACATCCTTTCCTGCTGAAAATTAATTTCTAACAGTCTCCTGATTTGCTTAATATATTGAGGGCTTGCTCGGATGAGGCTGTGATATTTCAGGTAGATTGTATGTGTAATACACATGATTTAACATAACATGGTTTTCTGGAACCTAGTGTAATTATTTCATTTCAATATTCATACGTTTAGTTTCAGGGTGGTCAGCTGGATCTGAATGTTGGACAGGAAGGCAAGTATTTATAACACTTAACAGACAGCTGTTGTGATTGGTCCTTAACATTGTAATATCCTTCCTAGTAAGATATACACCCCCATGGAGATTCCATGTAACCATGGTAACCCATATTTGTTATCATCAGGTCCCAACAGAGTGAATTGTGGCTCAAACTACAACCACTGGTTTGCCGGGCCAAGTCTTGATTATTTAGACTGCTGTTACCATGGTTACTCTCTTGTTCAAACAAAATATCTTGCGTAAATGTAAGCTGCTTATAGTACGATTCTCAAATCAATTGAGTGACTCACACTCTTGAGAATTTGAGATACATTGACAATCAGAATCTAGTTCTGGCTCACATCAATCTCATTAAAATCAGATCCTAGTTCTCGCTGCCCCTAAACAAAGATCTGAGGACATCTCATTACGGGTCAATATGACAACAATGTATGGATAACAACTTCTTCATCATAGCAACACTTTGGTATAGATCCTTACACTCAAGCAAGCCTGAATGATGAACATGTTACAGAATATATATAGTAGGTGGAGGATTAACTGTAATAACAATTGCATACATGAGAGATTAACATGAGTAGGAACATCATAGGGATGATATTGTAACAACATGATGGACTAGGAACACACGATCATGTAGCCAATTGAACAGGAAGACAATTAAACCCAATTAAATATACATAGGCAGGGAGATTGGAAAGACTGTTGCTTAATGGGCTCATCGTTGGCAGATGGGTTGAAGTAGCTGTGATCTCTGTTGATTGATGGCTTGTGATGGTGAATCTGGAATCCTGCTAGTTTTCTCTTCGTGAATTTGTAGATTAATACCGAAGCGTTGCCTGACAAGGATCTATGCTGAAATGTTGCTATTACAGTATAACAAGGCTGTTGTTGTCAACAAATAGTGTCTACTTTGTCATCCGTCAACTTCCAAGAAATGCCTATCCAACAATCTATTGTCTGCTTGCAGTGAAAGCGTTAAATCGCCACCTGGTGGCTGTCTTCAACTTCCTGGTGACTGTGGGAGGAGCGTTTGCCTTTGGCTACAAGGCCTCGGAGTACGCCTTCGGACCCAACTTCTTTCCCATGGTAGGCAAACAATGACACAGAAGAGTACAAGTGTAAAAACTTCCTCATATTCACTCACACACTTTCTAAAGCTGATTTTTCATGTATCATGTAATCATGTAATGCAGTTCAATTCTCTGTCAACCCCAACTCACTCACCGCACTCGCCGCACAGTGCTGCAAAAACAAGACACAAACTATCAAACACTAATTAAACAGGAACAGCCTTGATCTTGATTGTGGTTGTTGCCATGGTTACTTTTATTCAGATGTTTTCCTCTGTTTCAGCAAATGATGATTGGGCTGATATTCGGGACAGTAGTGTTTTTTGCAGACCTGTACTTCCTGGTGAAGTATTCTGCAGAGTGAGGGACAGGTTGTGATGGGACTTCTTGTATAGATATAGATATATATGTCCCTGCTCAGTGAGTGTTTACTTCAGACAATATGAACAAATGTTATTAGTTATGATTTTGCTGCAAAAAATACTGAAATGTATGTATGGTCTGGATACAGATTCGGATTAATATTCTATTCTATTTATATTATATTTATGAATTTCCTCTTATGCTTTAATGACTGAAGCACAGTCAGTTACAACAACAACAGCAACAGGGATCTGTCTAGACCTGCTCAGATGCAAGTCGGATGCAAATATCAGTACAGATTCCCGAATTGAAATTTAAAAATACAAATTCATGTTGATACATAGTAGTCAACTTTATGTAGAGATATTCTGAATGTGTAGGTGGAGAGTGAATGTGTCTGCTATTTTGGAGATGTTGTCAAATAGTTTTTGATATAGACATCATTGCAATGTTAAAATACTATGTTAAAACTCCTCTGAAATTTAGGAAATCCCAATTTTGAACAAAATAACATTTTTTCCCACTTTGTCCACAAAACTGGGGTGCAGGGGACAAGGTCTGGGGTTCGATCCCCGGCCGCGTCACACCAAAAGACGTTAAAAGATGCCTGGCGCTCTGTATTAAGAGGCTAAAACAAGGACTGATCGGCACGTAGTCAGCCTACTGTGTCTGAGTGGGGTATTCATGTTAAACTGTGGCATGGTATCTCAGTGAGCTAGCACTATAGATCAGCATCAGTCTGGACTAGTAAAAGCAGCCAGCTACCCGTGCACGCACACACATGCATGTCGCTATGTAAGTGCAATAATCTTGAAGGCAACGTTAAACCCCTTTTCAACTCTACTCACCTCACCTCATGATCAGTGATCATGATATTGATCACTGGTTTGTCTGGTCCAGACTCGATTATTTACCGACCTCCGTTATATAGCTGGAATATTGCTGAGTGCAAAAAAACAACAAAAAACAGGGCCTAGTGCAGGTGCAGACACTGTCACTTTCATCAAGAGAAGCCGAAAGATGACGTAGATAGCTAGATACAGCAACTGTCATCCGTACAGATGGCAAAACAAGTAACCATGACAACAATGAAGATTAAAAGTAGACTAGGTGGAAGACCCTCTTCAATCATTTTCTAGTTCCTCGCTGGTGGACATTGATTTTGGTTTTTGTCTTTGATTATTATAATATCCGTGTACATGTGGAAGTGGGGCGGTTGGGTAGCCTAGTGGTTAAAGCGTTCGCTCGTTTCGCCGAAGACCCAGGTTCGATTCCCGACATGGGTACAATGTGTGAAGCCCATTTCTAGTGTCCCCCACCGTGATATTGCTGGAATATTGCTAAAAGCGGCGTAAAATCAAACTCACTCACTTACTCACTCACATATGGAAGTAAGGAATCCACTGTCACCGGAACAACCTGACCAAATTTGGAAAGGATGGTGAATGTAGGTCTCCCTAATGTACTGTTTTCAGACCACTTGACGGTTGAGTGTTTGTAGCATGAAATATAGAGTAATTATTGTAAATTCTATTTATTTCGGGATGAGTGCTGGGTTGAATGCATATTTACTCATGGTTAAGAAAGATCAAATATTCAGTCATTATTTCATGTGTATTTGAGCGATGATGTGGCACATATCTCAATATTTAGTTTGTGGTGTTTTTGTGAATTTGCCATGTGCCAATGTCAATGAATCAAGATTAGAGGTAAGGTAAAGATCCTGTTGTTATGTAATATATATAGTTAACATTACTGATTGGGTATGAATCGATATGTGTGGTGTACATTCGCAAGACATTTGTGAATCATAATGCCCCTTACCTGTGTGTGTGCGTGCATGTGTGCGTGTTGGTAATTTAGGCTGTCCAGCTCAATATTCGCAAACAATATATTGATAAAAGGTCTGCTTTTGTACATTCATTGCCTCTTTTGTATTTCGCACAGTGAAGCTGGATGAACGTGGTGATGTTTGTGTTGTGCTATTTGAGAGATCTGAGAGAGCTGAATGAGTCTTGGTGACATGTCCTAAGGCAACAAAGTTTTGTACCTTATTCAGGGTTTTACAAATAGAACCACCTCAATGTTGTATATTTAATGGCATTTATCAGCTGCTTTGTTGAAACCTGGTATTTTACTTCCATTAGTGAGATGGAATCTGACCATTTTTATTTCATATTTTGAGTATAATTCAATCTCATTAAAATCAGATCTTAGTTCTCGCTACCGCTAAACAAAGATCTGAGGTCATCCCATCAGGGGTCATGTCAGAACAACCTTTCATCCGACCAATCAGAGCGTCGCTTCCCAGATCATGAAAGTGACAGTCGGAATGTGATTTCTTATCATGCAGCCTCTAAAACTTTAAAACAGGGTATTCCGAACTAAAGTTTCAGGCTTAACAACTGAATATGGGCTTAACGACTGAATCTATACAATCTGGACCATATATTAGCCATTCGGGAATGTTCTTTTGTTCATATTTCCAAATTTTAAGCAAGAATCTGTCAAAATATGTTTCGAAGTGTAGTCGCCAATTTGCAATTAGTGCCGTAAAGCACGATAAAGCTGCCTTTTGATTGGCTAATGTCGACTTCTTGTCAGTAATTCCATTGGTCGGTCAGAGTTTGCAAAAGGTCGGTCTGACGTGACCCATAATGGGATGTCCTCAGATCTTTGTTTAGCGGCAGTGAGAACTAAGATCTGATTTCAGTGAGATTGGGGTATAATCATTCAGGATATTATTTTGAATAACTCTGAGGGTATTTGTTGAATGTTTGGTTGGTTTAAGGCCAAACAAGCTGATGAGGAAGAAGCCAATGAAGTGATGTTTTTTTGTTTTTTTTCAAGGTGACACATTCCATGTGATAATATCGCAAAACATCTCAACCTTATAGTAAGCCTCCTCGGTTTAGGAAAAAAACCTGCATCACTTCAAAGATCGTTGTTCCAGACCCACTCACTCATTCAGGATGGCCAGTAAGGCTTCATAGACTAATATTGTCGGATAAAGAGAGAGCGAATTAAATTGAAGAATCAAATCTGCAATATTTCTGCAATGGATGAGAAAATAATAGTCATACTCTTTACTTTAATGAGAATAGTTATATCCCACATATAGATATATTTCATGAAAGGGATGAATACTTGTAGAATGATTGTCTTTGATATGACACGATGCCACAACTGTGCAATAAATGATATTGAATCATTATGTAACAAATAAATGTAGATTTTTACGAATTAAAAAGGAAAGATGACACTGTTTGTTGTTTTGAGAACATGGAATGTTCCACAAAGGGAGAGCCGGGACAACAGTAGCTCCTATACATTATCATTTGTGTGATGCTGATTTGAAAGTCACAGCAAGGTTAGAGTGGACGAAAAAATACTACTCACTCACTCACTCAAAAAGTATTGAACAATGTGTAATTATGGTTGATTCCATGTGATTACTCTCGTTTCTTAACTGTTTATCTACTGTCATATATTTTTTTAATTAATATTTTTATTTGTTTCCTTTTGCATATTACAAATCATGATTCTATAAATAGACACAAAAGAATAAATAGACTGTCATATATGACACAGACGTTATAGCAGAACTGTGTGCGAAGAAACATCTTTAATTGAATAATATATTTTGTCAAACGTTTTTTTATCAAGTATTTGAAGGTCACCCACCCAAAATATGAACAGACAAACATGGAAGAGAGCTTAAAATATTTGACATAATGAAATTTTAAAAGCAAATATGCAATGTTTTTTTTAAAACATTTCAGGAAAAAGGATTGTTTGAAAATTTGTAATATGCCGTTTTGTTATTGGTTTGAGAAAGTTACACAGGAAAGAGTAATAGTTGGAAAGTTGTAACCAAACTTTTGAAAGAAACTTTATCTTTGTCTCACATATGAATTATGATATGCATACATACGAAATACATAAATAATTAGGAAAATGTTTTTTAAAACATTCCTAACTAAATTATTACACCTAACATGTTTATGTTATTCAGCAACAATGATTAGAGGGAGACAGGCCCTGTTCTAGACTGTTTTTTCTGCTCTAGAGCGCTTGTGCTCCTCACCTGCAGCCTTGAGGCGAAGGACAGGGTACCAGTCTAGCTCTGTCCAACTTAATTGTCCATTCAGCGTTTTGGTGCGGGTAAACGTTGACCCATTTCCGCGAAGGGGATCTGTCTGTCGAGAGGGACGGGGACAGGCCTATAGCATATCGCCATGATCTAGTTTCCATGTAACGAGATAATAGCAATTTTGGACAGCATGAATTGATGAATTGATGTGTAGGGCTACGGGAGTAAACATATTACCATAAGGGAGGTAACTCTTGTAGAGAAGTATGGTTCATGGTTAAAAATAACAATCACATTCACAACATTGTGGGTTTAAGTTTCAACAATATCTGCATGTCTCCACATATCTACTTCATTATGACAAACTATTACAACAATGTAGCTATTACTTTGAAAAGATTAATATGAAAAAAAATATTAATAACTTTACCACTGTAGATATATCAATGTCAACAGCATCATGTATACCACTCTCATTGTGTCAACTGAATACCCCTTGTTCCTTCAAAACAATACCAAATGTTTCAGGAAATCATTGTTGTGAAAACCATACTAGTTTTGCTTTCACAATATGTTTGATTTCTATTTTTATATAACATAAATATTTAAAGTGAAATGTGCCCTATTCTCATTCCGGATTCTGAAGGCACCACATGCATTTTACAATTTGTTTTGTCTTCTGGGTTACACGTGCGCTTTTTGACAGTATAGGTACTTGCATCAATAAGAAAGTTTGCGCCAAACCTTTGCGCCGTGTTGATCCTCTGGGTCAAAGTTATCTTGTTTCTGTTATATACATAAAGGTGTTTTTTTATCCGATACTGCAAGTACATTTTTATATCAAAGATTATAGTAAGATATCGAGTGTCTTAAACGAGAATGTATGTCGTTAAATGTCTTCTTTCTCATTTTTGACAGAAGGCAGTTAATGAAAACATGGCCACCGTAATATCAGCAGTGAAATACAAAGTTTGCTTTTAGCAGCTAATTCAAGATTTCAAGGTTTCTATTTCCGAAAACATTTACGGAAGTGGGAAATCAGACCCAGATTAGAGCTTCCGGTCTCTTCATTTTGCAAATCGGTGTACGATTGTGTTAATCTTGATAAACAAATATTGTTATATTTCTTAGAGGTGGTGGAGTGGCCGCAAGAGAGAGATGTTTCTTTAAAGGTAAATGTATCAATGTTGTGAATGAATACAAATACCTTGGCATATTGTTTACCCATACACTGATTCTGAATAAGTCTGTAATAAATCTCACAAACAGAGCAAGAAACCTCTGTTACAAGTCCACTCAGTTATCTCTAAGCTTGGAGTTATTTCACCGAAAATGTATTTTACATTATTTGATTCTCAAATACAACCTATTTTTCTATATGGGTCTGAGATATGGGGTTCTTTACAATTGAAAAGGTTCATCTCCTCGCTTGTAAAAAGGTTTTGAATGTCGGTATGTCAACAACAAATAATATGATTTATGGAGAATGCGGGAGATTCCCATTGTACATTATATCTTACACTCGTTGCTTGAAGTATTGGTGTAAAATAATGATTTTGCCTGAACACCTTTTCCCTAAGAAACCCTACAACATGCTTGTACACCTCGATAGTCTCGGAAAGAACACATGGGCTTCTTGTATACGTTCATTGCTTTTACATGACTTTGGTTTCATTTGGCTGTCCCAGACAACTGGTAACGCAAATGTTTCATTAAGTACTTTCGCATGCGTGCCATTTATATGTTTCATCAGAAATGGCATACAGATATTTACAGATAAAGTTCGAGATATGATACTTATCGCCAGTTCAAGTCATTGCTTGCACCAGAATCATATTTATCAAACTTACGGTACAGGAATTTTCGTAACATCATTATTCGTTTTAGACTTGGCCTGAAAGATCTTAAAATTAACACAGGGAGATTTACATCTATTGAGAAATCCCTATGGTTATGCCCATTCTGTGACGTTGTCGAAGATGACTACCATTTTATGTTAATTGCACTATATACGAAAATCTAAGAAACAGGTACTTACCGCAGTGGTCTTTATCTCATTTTAATGCTGTAACATTGTCTTCATTACTGTCCTGCAAGGATCCTCTAACACAACATCAACTGGCTTTGCATATACATCATGCGTTTTTGTTACGAAGTGAATTGTGACCTTGACTTTGTATCTTATAAATTTTGTTATGTAACTCCGTTGTATATGGGCCTGTGACCTTTCATACAATAAAGAATTGAATTGAATTTAGTAGAGCTTTCGGTCTCTTCATCATTGCAAATCGGCGTCCGGAAGCAGCGACCATATATAATATATGGTCTCGGACAGAAGTAAGAACTCGGAAACAGTGTTGAGCTTTCGAGTTTCCATCTACAAACAATAATGTCGGAAGTGAGAAGTAGAAAGCGGTGTAAAACTTTCAAGGTTTTTATCTTTCGAACATAACGTTTGAATGATTAATTGTCAAGGGCGACCCGGACCGTACTGCTGTGAACAATGACTCTGATATGTAACGTGTGTGGCACATCTTCCCGAGGCAAGAGAGTTAACTGACTTTAAAAGTCCAGTTTCCACCCTTGGCGAACTAGGCTGGAATTCCTGGGCTCTATCGTAGCGCCACCAGTGGCTATTACGAGTTATGTCCCTTCTAAGCCTCTCCTTTAGACCAATCAGATTCCACCATTCGTATTGCTTGCATTTGCTTCAAACAAAATGGCAGCATCCGTTCAAGACGATCTGATCGATAATCAAGGTCTATGTTGTGATAAAACAGGTCTTACATCGCGCAATGCGTGAGCAACTTGATTAAAAACATGAAAAGATTTGGAAAATATCTGTTGACAACGAGTTGGCGGTGCACATGTTTTGCAAATCCTGCAATCGACCGAAATCTACACGACAGTTTACGAACCGGATTTCGATTTCGTTGCACGATTTTGACTGGACTATGCATAGACTCGTTAGTCCAGCCAAAATGTAACTCCATAATACCAGCCTAGTTCGGCAAGGGTGGAAACTGGACTTTTATAGTCAGTTAACTCCCTTGCCTTGGGAAGATGTGTGTGGCAAGGATTAGATGACAAGGAGGCGCTTCACTACGCTGTGCATGCAGAGTTACGTCCTTGAACATGTCAGACTCGGACGCTCGTTGGTTCGTATCCTAGATTCGCCCTGATGACGAATCTCTGCACAATACCCACGCTCGTGGCCTTCATCACCGTGGTAAAGAGTTGGGACATACGTCACTAAACTAGCTTTCCTACTCAGTTATGCCGGCACGCCTAGATATGACTGAATTACCTGTCGGGGTGCATTAAACAAACTCAGTGAGGCGGGGAGGAGCGGGGGGGGGGGGGGGGGGGGTGAAATGGGGTTTAACGTCGCGTCTAAGATTATTGCACTTATATAGCGACTTGCATGAACGTGTGTGTGTGTGTGTGTGTGTATGTGCGCGTGTGTGTGGCTGCTTGTATTAGAACTGACTATTGCCGATTTTATTGTGCTAGCCAATTTAGACACCACGCCGCAGTTCAACATGAATACCCCACTATGACGCCAAGGGCGGATCCAGCATTTGTGAAAGGAAGGGGTCCAATAACTAAATCCTTTCTCTCGACCCGCCTATGGGTACAGTATACTGACTCCGAGTCAACCAGTCCTTGTATTTAGCCCCGTAATGTCGAGCACCAGGCATTTTGGGATCGAACCCGGACCTTCCGCTCCCTGGGCGGACGTTCTACCACTAGACCACGGAGGCGGTCCTCAGTGAGATGGGACATGTCATGTCATAAAAAGTACATGTGTACATGTAAACATATACTTAACAAAAATGGTTGGGGATCATGAATATTTTGGGGGATATTTTTATGAAATTTCTTCTTCACAACAAAAAACATCCCAGAAATATTCATTATCAGTAAATTATGTAGCGGTTTCTAACAAAACTGTCCTTACAAAGGGGATTCCGGACTTGTTTATCGGTTGTTGATCCTGCTTCCTAAAAGGCGCAATTGTATTGCAATTTATCAAGTCCTGCATCCGGTTGTCACGCACACGACTAAACGTCCTTGTTAAGCAGCTGTATTAAAACAACAACACTACGACCAACTTGTTGTTGGACAATTTGCCACGTTCCCGTCGGACATATGTATACACTACACTAGACGAGGGTGAATCGCGTGAATCTTAAATAACTGAGATTCCACATCTCAGTTAGTTCAAAATTCTCGTGATAAAAATTCTTCTTCATACATTGCTTTGCTAAGATACGGATAGACATTTCAGACAGGCATCATATACTCTGCAAAAAAGGAAACGCAAAACTAGTAACATCGTAAATATCTGACACAGTGTGTTGCCGACAACTACACAAAATGAATACCAAAGACGAATTGGACATCTCTGCATGGGTTGGGATTGATTTGTGTAGAAAGAATCAGGTACTTCAGACATTTGGTAGAAAGATAGAAAAATCGCAAACATACAACCACGTGAGAGCCCGGCGCCGAAACACAGAGACATGACATGCACGTGCAACTCTTTTTTGGTTATGATAACGTTGGGTTTTCATTTGCATGCCATCACAATCTTACAGCAAGCGAGTTGCGAAAACAAGCCACTACTGACGGAAGCCCATCTTCCCGGGGCAAGGGAGTTAACTGACTATAAAAGTCCAGTTTCCACCCTTGCCGAACTAGGCTGGTATTATGGAGTTACATTTTGGCTGGACTAACGAGTATCTGCATAGTCCAATCAAAATGGCGCACGGAAATCGAAATCCGGTACGTAAAGTGTCATGCAGATTTCGGTCAACTGCAGGATTTGCAAAGCATGTGCACCGCTTGCTCGTTGTCAACAGATATTTCCTAAACCATTTCATGTTTTTAATCAAGTTGCTCACGTGAGTTGATGCACTTCGCGATGTAAGACTAGTTTTATCACAATATGGATCTTGATTATCGATCAGATCGTCTTGACTGGGCGCCACCGTTTTGTTTGAAGCAAATGCAAGTGATACGCGAGGTTGAATCTGATTGGTCAATAGGAGAGGCATAGAAAGGAAATATCTCGTAATAGCCAATGGTGGCACCCAGGAATTCCAGCCAAGATCGGCAAGGGTGGAAACTGGACTTTTAAAGTCAGTTAACTCTCTTGCCACGGGAAGATGACGGAAGCCTGGCGCAACAACGCCATCGGCCGACTGCAAACAGGGGAGTCATCTTCAGCTGTAGCCATGTATTTCTACGTAGCACCAATCACCATTGCAGGACTAGAACCGTATCACTACTAGACGTCGTGTTTACAGGCGTCGCGGGTTGGTAGTGTGATGATGTGGGCAGCCATCTCCCACACTGGTAGAACAGACTTGGTGCAAGTTCTTGGAAATGTAACGGCACAGCGTTGCACGGATGAGATAACGGTGGCCATAAAAGATATTGAGAACAGATGACCTTCACCTTGAAAATGTACTGTTCCATGTGTGCCATATGGAACCTGGGTCAATGGCAATGATGTGTGCCAGTTTTAAACAATCAATTACCATCTGTTGATTCTTTATATGATATAAAAAGTATACATCTGAAATCACTTTTGCGTTGTTCTTTTTTTGCAGAGTATATTATCGCAATTTGTAGTGTGCGTCTGGGCCGTGGGGCAGACGACTTCCGCCATCCCTCGTCCACAGCTTCCCCCCACCCACAGCCTCACTCGAGTCATCTGCTATTACCAAGTATCTTATTATTTCTATATCCATTCTACCCTGGACCCATTCGCAATCAAACCTCATCTTGATCCGCCTGGCAGGGTGAATACCCCAATGTCCTCCGTAGAACACCGTATGTTTCAGTGAAACGATGTTTTTCTTCAAACACGCACGGCAATCTATAAAATGTTTTATTATTTTAGACGAATGCTATATACAATTGTGAAAATCGTTTCCTAAAACACTCAAAAAACCCGTTCACATCTCTTGTAACGACGACAGGTTTACACGAGACATACCTTATGTAAACTATGCCTACTGCCCTCGATCCCAGTCAAAAGCGATCGCAGCTACGACTGTCGTAACTCAGACGTAAAATCGACTTACGATCGCTTTGTGAAACAGGATCATGTTCACTGAGCCATCTTGAAATTTTTATCCGTCTCTAGTATATTTATCGTGGCCACGTCGACCCTGTAGTATCATTAAGTTTCGTCCTTAGCTTCTGCCCTATAATCTAGACTGGTCCCCTGCCTCTTGTTGGCAGCCGCTAGCTGAGGTGAAGAGCAGGATACCAGTCTAACCAATACTCAAGGTAGAGATGAGTCCCTTAGCTTCTGCCCCATAATCTAGACTGGTCCCCTGCCTCTGTTTGCAGCCGCTAGCTGAGGTGAAGAGCAGGATACCAGTCTAACCAATACTCAAGGTAGTGTTGTGTCCCTTAGCTTCTCATCTCCATTCGGCTGGTCCCGGAATGGGACAAGTTGGTCACGACTGATATTTACCGGGTAGAGTTGTGTCCCTTAACGTCTGTCGGATGCAGATGTGATAGTTTCGTCTGTTTGATTGTCATAAACCGGCAATCACGGTGATCTGAGCCTATGTGATAATATCCTTTAGACCTCTTTTTAACACATGTGCGAGATGACCTTGAAAATGCTGCAGTGTGTTAAATGACGATGCAAGCGTCATAAGTCGTTGAGATACCTGCATGTCATTAAACAGCCGACATCATGCTCGCTTGGGGAAACAAGGCAGTAGTCAGAGTGTCGCTTAACGCTTGTGAAACTTGAACTTTGTTCCCAGAAATAATTTCCGAATTGATACTTGTCCATTCCGGCCGGCCGAGATATAATATAGGCCACAGTGCTCGTTCAAAGACCACGTTAGACACACTGGCTAACAGCCCACCACTCACATCCAGAATGTCTATCTGTCTCGTGGCCCTGTCAAACAAGAACCCAAGGTGAAGGTCACACGACACGCCAGCTTGATTATGACCAATAGCGCAACAGAACACATCTTTCCCATCATACATCACAAAGAGACACACGCGATTCCCATGATTCTTGTGCTGGTTGCACGTGCGGAGTTCAAGGTTTAGTTCCGCTGTTTGGCTCCACGCGACGTCCATAGGGTTGCTCACGAAGCTGATCTGGAATATATTCTTTCTGTCGGGTATGGGTTGTTTTAGTTTGAATGTAACCTTCATCTGAAACATTATCCGATGAACTGCTTGTAGATCGAGACTAGGGGTCAGAAGAACATGTCTCTGCGCTCGGATTCGACAGCCAGTGTTTGAGATTGGGTTTGAGGGTATGGCGTTCGACACAGTAGAGCCGGATGTCGCAATGATGTCGTCACTTGCCGTGCTGAAGTCATATTCCATGTATGGACCTACAAGTATAAAGACCATATTCCATATATGAACCGGCAAGTTTGTTTGATGTTTTACGCAGCAACAGCAATATTCCAGCTATATGAGGGCGGTCTGTAAATAATCGAGTCTGGACCAGACAATCCAGTGATTCATATCATGAGTATCGATCCACGCAGTTGGGATTCGATGACATGCATTAACCAAGTCAGTGAGCCTGACCACCCGATCCCGTTAGTCGCCTCTTACGACAAGCATAGTCGCTTTTTTCCCGCAAGCATGGGTTGCTGAAGACCTATTCTAAAGGTCATATTCCATATATGCACTGGCAAGTTTTAAGGTCATACTCCATATATGGACCTGCAAGTGTAAAGAACATATTCCATATATGGACCTGCAAGTATAAAGGCCATATTCGATATAAGGACCTGCAAGGATAACGATCATATTCCACATAAGGACCTGCAAGTATGAAGGTCATATTCCATATATGGACCTGCAAGGATAAAGGTCATATTCCATATACGGCTCAGCAAGTATTTTGGTCAAGCATACATGAGAAGACTGGAACCCGTGAAGATCCAGGTTACAGTTGGTCTTCAGCATCCCATGCTTGTCGGAAGAGGCCACTAACGGCATCGGGTGGTCAGGCTCGTTGACCTGGTTGATGCATGCCATATCCTAAATGCGTAGATCGATCATCACGATGTCAATCACGGGGGTACAGACTTGATTATTTGCAATTTTGTGGAATATTGGCGAGTGCCGTAGTAACCAACATTCACTCAAAAAGCCAGGTCACTACTGAGTGGGAGGCCTTATATAGAAAACTCCACCGGAGTGTCTTTTGATATCAAATATATCACCGAGTCGATAAAAATTTAAAACTTCGGGGCTGCCGAGGACCTTTCAATATTTATCGACGAGTGTTAATAGATTTTATATCAAAAGTCTATTAATCAGCCAAAATATTTCTTCCCAACTTTCAGTTTGTAAGTTTCTTGAGTGTAAAATAGGTTATCAGCCTCAGTGATAGAAACATGTGTGATATCACTGGATTGTGACGTCATGGTAACCGATGACCTCACAATGGTCTACAAAACGTTGAGGTGCAATTTCATTGAAGCGCTATGGATGACATAAGCAGTTTCCGATTTCGTACCCGTTTCACACACAAGTATCCCCACCTAAAATGTCAGTTTAGCTTTTATTTCACTAATACCTTATACTTACATAATATATGCTTCACGTCTTTGTCCTTCTGTAGAACTACTACTTGATCCCACTGAGAACCTGAACAAAGAGTAGTCCAGGTTACATACAAGGTCATGGCATCAAAATAAAGGGCGTATATGAGGAAATTAAAAATGTCTCGCGAAATATCAGGGAGATTGAAACTGTAGGAGTTACAGGCTGATGCGCCCTAAAACAACATAACAGCCTTGTATTTCAGGTTGAGATGCATGGTTGGTCCGTGGTTGCTGTTGGCACTAATGACGACAAAAACACCCTGACGGAAGTTATCACCACGGCACACAAGTCAAAGAAAATGCAGAAATAGTTTTGAAAAACGCCTGAAAACACTGTCTTAATGAAGTACGCCCACATGCTGTGTGACCCATGAAGATCCGGGGTCTTCAGCAACCCATGCTTGTCGTAAAAGGCGACTATGCTTGTCGTAAGAGGCGACTAACGGGATCAGGTGGTCAGGCTCGCTGACTTGGTTGATGCATGTCATCATGTCCCATTTGTGTGGATCGATGCTCATGTTATCAATCACTGGATTGTCTGGTCCAGACTCGATTATTTACAGACCGCCGTCATATAGCTGAAATATTGTTGAGTGCAGCGTTAAGCAACAAACATACAAACAAACAACATGCTTTGTGCGCGACGCCTAAGTTAAGTTTTGCAAGGTGAGGAGAAATGGGGTTTAACGCTGCGTCCAAGGTTAGTGCACTTATATAGCGAAGTGTGTGTGTGAGTGTGTGAGTGTGTGTGTATGTGAGTGTGTGTGTGTGTGTCATTATTCAAACCGTGATTCAAAGCGCAAGTGTAAATTAAATGTAACAGCGCGTCACGTTTACCCAAAAGATGAAAAGACACTTTGAACGATATGACAACGCATGCATTTCCCTTTCACTTGACCATACAGTGATACACCCTCATCGTCACTGTAACGCGATCCCGTCTTCCCGACAACATACTGTCAGTCGTTCCTTTGTCGTCGTGCTTTGTGAAGTCGTGACGGCGTTAACAATCAGACCTATGTCAAAAAACTATTTGCGTCGTGGCACTAGCTATAGATAGAACATTTCTCTTCTTAATCGAATGGGGGCGGACTGGTAGCCCAGTGGTAAAAGCGTTCGCTCGTCACGCCGAAGACCCGGGGTCGATTCTCGACATGGGTACCATAGGTGAAGCCCATTTCTGCTGTCCCCCGCCGTGATATTGCTGGAATATTGCTGAAACACACTCACTCACACTTAATCGATGGACACACTTACTTCAGCTGGATCATCAGATGGTTTTCATGTACGTGATTCTACTACTCTCAACCCCGTGACGACCCCGTGACGACCCCGTGACGACCTGGATCCCCAGAGACGACTAATAAGTTATTTTTTTATTTTATTTTTTTATACGCCGCACTCAACAATATTCCAGCTATATGACGGCAGTCTGTAAATAATCGAGTCTGGACCAAACAATCCAGTGATTGACATCATGAGCATCGATCCACGCAATTGAGATACGATGACATGCATGAACCGAGTCAGTGTGCCTGACCACCCGGTCCCGTGTTACGACAAGCATGGGCAGCTGAGGGTCTCTCCCCGTAAACATCATAGAGACACACGTGACACGACACAAGTGTGTGAATTACCTGTGTGACATTCCTCCTGCGAACCACGTGCTGACACCACGTGGACCTTGACCTCAGCGGCTGAAATAAAATACGTCATCATCACAAAAGTGAATTTTCCAAAAGTTAGGGGAAAAGCAGGAAAATATCATTTGACCTGAGCTTAGGCTGAAGAAAAAACCAAATTGTTCACGTGACATGCTGCAGGATAAAATGCAAGCGCACACCAGCACTCACCCACATTCTCCCCAATCCCTATCAAAAGTTGAGTAGTGTATGATTGGAACACATACCCATGCTTACATGATAATACTTTGCTAGGACATTCAGCGTCTCCAGATAGGTTCAATTTGATACCTCTAATTCTGTTTGAAACCTCCAACGTTTGACATTACCTTGTTGAGTCTCCTAAAGACCCAGGTAGGTTCAATTTGATACCTCTAATTCTGTTTGAAACCTCCAACGTTTGACATTACGTTGTTGGGTCTCTGAAGGCCCCAGGAGGGTTCAATTTGATACCTCTAATTCTGTTTGAAACCTCCAACGTTTGACATTACCTTGTTGGGTCTCTGAAAGCCCTAGGTAGGTTCAATTTGATACCTCTAATTCTGTTTGAAACCTCCAACGTTTGACATTACCTTGTTGGGTCTCTGAAGGCCCCAGGAGGGTTCAATTTGATACCTCTAATTGTGTTTGAAACCTCCAACGTTTGACATTACCTTGTTTGGTCTCTGAAAGCCCTAGGTAGGTTCAATTTAATACCTCTAATTGTGTTTGAAACCTCCAACTCTTGACATTACCTTGTTTGGTCTCTGAAGGCCGCAGGTAGGTTCAATTTGATACCTCTAATTCTGTTTGAAACCTCCAACTCTTTACATTACCCTGTTGGGTTTCTGAAGGCCCCAGGTAGGTTCAATTTGATACCTCTAATTCTGTTTGAAACCCCAACTCTTGACATTACCTTGTTGGGTCTCTGAAGGCTCCAGGTTGATAGAGTTGCAGTGACTCTCCTCGTCCATCCCTCTCGGTCTTTCCATGGGAGTAAAGGTGACTGTCCTGACCAGTCCAGCACCGGTCATAATAGTAGAGGCCAAATTTTGAATATTGGCTGGAACAAAACTGACGCCCCGTCTGACGAACTTTACATCCTGTGGCTTCTCCTCAAGAATTGACCTCAACGATTTCTGTGGACTCTTAGACGCTTCGATTAATTTCAACTGTGTGACCTTGTGTGATTCGATTGCCCTTGTGATGATCTTGACCTCCCTCTCGACCTTTGACTCCACTTGTGACAGAAGCTTCCCCCTGCGTTGTTGCAGTTTTTCCACAAGGTCATCAAACACATGGTTAATGTCGTCCACGACCGCCGTCTTGGAGTGGACAATCTTGTCCCTAATACTGGATAATTCCTCCATCCTTTTCCCCAGTTCAGTAATCTTCCTGGAAACAACATGTCCGCCATTTTGGCCTTGTTCCGAGCGACCTTGACGAATGGTGCTTCTTCTGACTATCTGGTCCGATCTCGCCTGCTCAAACGTGACAGTGACGTGTCGTTTGGTCCCCCGATTTGCTAAATGAGCAAACAGACACCCAGTACACAGAAAGGCGACGCACGTGTCACATTTGGCGGAGGCAGGGGTGGGTTCCTCGCAACGCGAGCAGAAAGGGACAGGGCTGCTCAGTGATGTCTTCAGATGCTCCAAGAACCGCAGGATCAGCTGCTCTTTCGGGAGGGACGTGACCCCTCCGGGAAGGTCACAGTCCTGGCGACACATGGGGCATGTTATTTTCGGAATGTCTCTGCTGTACGTCTTCAGGCACGGCTGACACAACGTCTGTGAGCAGCACGGCAGACGACGTGGAATACGGACACTCTCGTCGTAATGGTCGAGACATATCGGGCACTCCAAGAGTGCTTCCTTGAGACTCGCTAGGATATTCGCTGCAGTCATAATCTGGAAGGAGAAGTAAGTGAGTGAGTATGGTTTTACGCCGCCTTTAGCAATATTCCAGCAATATCACGACGGGGGACACCAGAAATGGGCTTCACACATTGTACCCATGTAGGGAATCGAACCCGGGTCTTCGGAGTGCCTAGCGAACGCCTGAACCACTAGGCAACCCCACCCCCTTGGAACGAGAAGACACAGCTGTAAGAGGTTGTAGTTGGGGTGGGTGGGGAGGTGTATTGTTTTCAAAGTCCGTACGTATCGAGTTTTGTTTTCGATCTGCATGGGCCCCGTTTACAAAGCGATCTTAGCGCTACGACTGCGTCAGGCAGTGTTATGGTATGGGAGTTACGATCGTCTTAGCTCTAAGACGCTTCGTGGTACGGGGCCTTGGACGAACATTTTGGTATCTGA
This sequence comes from Haliotis cracherodii, assembly GCF_022045235.1. Taxonomy (NCBI): domain Eukaryota; kingdom Metazoa; phylum Mollusca; class Gastropoda; order Lepetellida; family Haliotidae; genus Haliotis; species Haliotis cracherodii. The sequence continues at coordinate 2,595,754 of NW_027266266.1, forward strand.
AGGTAAGTGATTTAAGAAGTGATCAGCATATATTATACATATAAATGTTTCATGATTTTATGAATCGGAGAGGGAGAAGTGTGGTGTAAATCCTTCAGCGCACATTCGCAGAATTTTTTAGCGGGTCGATCCATAGCCCCTAGTCGTAGCATATAACAAAAACTACAGTAAACTACGGTTATAACGAACACAAAGAGACCACTACTTTTAGTTCGTAATAACCGTAGTTCGTTATAAGCACCTATACAGCATATATACAACAAATGGCCGGGACTAAAATTTAGTTCGTAATAAGCGTGTTCGTTATAAACGTAGTTTACTGCATTACACGACGAACTGGTGATGGGATCCTATGCCAATCTGCTGTCTACATATAGATAGGGGGCACGGGTTGGCCAGAGTCTAAGGCGCCGCATTTCGCTGTGCTGAGTTGCGTCCCTTAGTTGTGTGCAAGTTGTGTGCAACATCCGGGCTTTCCCACAGTTCGGAATGTCGTGGACCAGAAATAACTTCATCTAAATCAGATAGCTACTTAGCGTCAGTAGAGCTTGGGTGGACAAGCGCTGAAAGAAAGCTCCACTCTCCTCAGTGCGTCATCGCATTTCGACAGCACGGGTCGTTGCACGCATTGTCAAGTCACGACTCTTCAGTCATCATCGAAGGCATATTTCCTTTACGAAAATAACTGTGATTCAGTGATATTTGCGGGCTAATTTATATTTTCGTGAAACTAATAATACGCCTGCAAATACTCTTCGTACATTGAATCCCCGACAGGGGGTCAGAATCGGCTCCGTGTACGTTATTCTTGCCGTAAGAGCGACTTATTCGTCGTTACATTTTTGTTGTTGTTTAACGCCGCATTATTCCAGTACTATGCCAGCTTTATGATGGCGGTAAATAGATCGAATCGGGACCAGACCAGTGACTGATGTTCTGAGCCACAATCCAAGCCGTCTGGGTACGATGACACGCAAATAAACCAAGTCATCGAACCCGACCACCCGATCCATTAAGTGGCCTCTTACAACCAGCATGGGTCCCGTGAAGATCCGGGTTAGAATAGGTCTTCAGCAACCCATGCTTGCCGTAATAGGCGACTATGCTTGTCGTAAGAGGCGACTAACGGGATCGGGTGGTCAGTCTCGCTGACTTGGTGGATGCATGTCATCGAACCCAATTGCATTGATCGATGCTCATGTTGTCAATCACTGGATTGTCTGGTCCAGACTCGATTATTTACAGACCGCCGTCATATAGCTTGAATATTGCTGAGTGCGGCGTTAAACAACAAACAAACAAGCAATACAACCAGCATGGGTTGCTGGTGACAAATTCAAACCCGGACTCCTAACTGGGCCTTTTTTATGATTATATTTCGTAAAACAATATACACCAGAGATAATATACACCAGTAAGTGGGGGCCGTCTCAAAATCTTACCAATGAAGTGTTTACCATTTTGAGTGTAATGTCAACACGCTTACGCTCATTGGTAGTGTCGAGAAATACAACTGGAGTTATTGGTGTCGGACTCCACCTGCGGTTTCTTCAAGGACGGTAGGGTGGCGCAGTGGTTGACAGGCGTGTTCCAACACCAGGTTCGATGCCTACAGTAGTCTAGTGGTAAAAGCAGCCGCTCGTCACGCACACGACCCTAGATCGATTCTACACACAGGTACACGTTTGAAGCCTGTTGTGACACACACACGCTCACTCACTCACTCACTCACTCCAAACCCACCCGCCTTGATGCCCCTTCCTTGTTTGCTGGTCCCATTGTCGTGGGGTTTACTGCGGGGTCAGCTATGAAATATCTGCGTCACCCCGCCCCCTCTTTCCACATAAGGCCGTCACGTCGTTATGTAAGTGAAAAACTAATTCATGGACGAAAACAAGTGTTAAATGTCTTTTACGTGGCATGGGCAATATCTAAGCCATTTGGCGACAAGCAACAGGGTTCATGGTCTCCACAAAACCACTAGGCCGTCTATTGTTACATAAGTAGGGGAGACGTTCGCGTACAGACGCATGTCGCACTGGCGGAGTATTGATTGATATGTATATATAGGTCACATGAACGCATTGTAGCAACGGGAGTATACACGGTAACCATCACACTAAAAGAGAGACTTTAATCCTACACTAGTTGCCAGATTAGAGTTAGGTGAGTTGATACGGGGTTTAACGTCGCGGCCAAGATTATTGCACTTATATAGCGACGTGCACGTGTGTGTATGTGTATGTGTATGTGTGTGTGTGTGTACAAGTCGGACTAATGCCGATTCTATAGTGAGATATCATGCAGGAGTTTAACATGAATACCCCACTCAGACACAGTATACTGACTCCGAGCCGAGCCAGCGCCAGTCAGGGTGACAACAAGTACCATATTTTAACGTCTTTTGGTATGACGCGGTCGGGGATCGAACCCCGGACCTTCCGCTCTCCAGGCGGGTGCTCTACCACTAGACCACGGAAACGGCAGCCAGTTTAGAGGTGTAGCAGGGGAAATGATGTGACAGGATTCAGTCAGCGTCGCGAGACTATGAGCGGAAGTGATTGTATTAATTGCCATATATTCATCGAGTGAACGTATTTATGTCCATATCTGCTGCATCACCGAAGGCTTGAATATGTAGTGTGGGAACGGCTTGAGTGAGTTTACCGAGAGTGGGGGGAGAGCGCGGGGTTGGGGTGGGGTGCTGTGGGTTGGGGTGGGGTGATTGTGGTGGTGGTGGTAAGTGATTCCCAACTCAGGTGGAATGATGCGCATCGTGTCCGGAATGGTAAAGGTTTCAACAACTGAGCGTCGGTGTGGTGCAGACAAACCAAGGGCCATCGTCAGTGCAAATCTTCCATTCGAACCCAATACCAAGGGGGGCATCTCTGCATTGGAAATTGTGCCACTTTTGACGAATAGGGCATATTTATCACAGAACAGTAAACAAAGCCTCGTTGGAGAATTACGGGTAAACATTAACTGAATGATATATAAATAAAGGTAATGATATCCACAAAAACCGAATAACATCCAAATAACCCGAGTGATATCAACATAAACTGAACGATATCCACATAAACGAAAAGATATCCACATAACTCGAATGATATCCACATAAACTGAATGATATCCACAATAACTGAATGGTATAGACATAAACTGAATGATATACACGCACGCACGTGGAGAACACACACAATACACATCTGAATAAATACTCACGAGAAATGAACCAAGTCGCCTGAAGGTGATGGTTGACTACCTGTGAAAAATGCCGTCTTACCAGGTAGTTATTATCGAATATTACACAGTCTGTTTTCTACATAATGTGATGTTAACAGAGCTCCCCGCTATAACACATCAGCCACTGTAGACACAGTTTACAAGACTTACCGCGTATCATGCTGTGGGCATGTTAGGTCGACGAATCCCGGATAATACTGCAGATGACCAAGTTGTATATTGGGACTCCTTCCTTAACACGATAGTCTCGCTGACAACGAGACCTACACACGAGGAAGAAACGAGATACGTCGAGCGTGACTTTATGTTTACTTAGTGGCAGTAGTAGTTTGTCATGACATGACCTGTGACCTTTGACCTCTGACACAGCTTGTCATTGTCAAGCCGGGTGTAGATCTATTTTTGTGATGCATTACCTCCTTGAAGATTAAGTTAGGTTTTAGCTGATAACATTCATTAAGGTTACCCCGACCTTCCGGCTGATAACCTTGTTCGGGATGATGTATGTGTGTAGGCGGAAAAGATACCGCGTGCAACTCCTTTCGGTTTCAGGCCGTGAAACCTGTACGTGTCGGCACTTCGGGCTTTTCCGGTTTCTTCCGTGAGTGTTCGGAAGATGAACGGGTATACCTGTGGTTTCTGTTAGATCATGTACGTTAACTGGTGTGAGTAAGTGAATGGATGCTGTTTTACGCCGCTTGGCGGGTTACAGCTATTCGCAGTGACGGTAATGACGTTCATAAGTGAATTACTGAGTTAGAGAGTGTTTGCTGTTGTAGCAGTATAAATAGGCTGTTTTATCATCAGAATAACAATAATAATAACAATCATAATCATACTAATACTAATAATAATAATACTAATGTCGGATGAAATCGGCTGGCCTTAAAAGTTAAACAGATGGCTTTCAGTTTGCTGCTCCGTCCCAGTCACTTCCCCCTCGAAACCGTAAAATGTGTGATTTTGCAATAAAATGTAAATATGACATGTAGATTATGCCATGATTTAATGAGACGCATTGTCAGTGGATGCCCAGCTTTGGCCCAAACACGGTATCTTAAGCGACATTGAATTGATTGAATGACTCTTCCCAATGCTTGTGGTTTTGACACAGAGGTCCATCCATGGTTGGACCCAGAAAATGTCGAGGGCGTCATGGAAAATGATCAATGCAAATTTCTTTGGAATAGGCCCGTATACAGCCTCAGACCGATCCAGGCCAATAAACCTGATCTTGTCGTTTTTGATAAATCCAATAAAATCATTATATCTTTGAATTTCCCGTCCCTTTTAACACTAATGTGATTGACAAGATTCAGGATAAAAAAGGCAAATATGCGGACCTTATCCCAAGTATCAAGTTGTCCGACTCCCCATTGTTCTTGGTGCCTTAGGTTTGGTACCTCCCAATCTGTTGACTGACATTGGGAGAGTACCCGGGAGTGTTGCCAGGAATACAGCCCTTCTGACAATCTGGGTAATGTAGAAGGCTGCAGGATCGGGGAATCTTCACATTCTCCGAAAAACTGGGCGGGTTTGACTAGGCAGTGCTTCCCGGGAGAAGTCCCATTCGCTGTCTGGGCTGCGTGTAGAGGGTTCAAGGGACCTGAGCTGATGAGCCTAACAGCCTGACTGTGCCAGGATCACGGGGATCAGTCCTCCCGTGAAGATGCGGGGTAGAATAGGTCTTCAGCAACCCATGCTTGTCGTAAGACGCGACTATGCTTGTCGTAAAAGGCGACTAACGGGATCGGGTGGTCATGATCGCTGACTTGGTTGACACATGTTATCGTATCCCAATTGCGTGAATCGATGCTCATGAAATCAATCACTGGATTGTCTGATCCAGGCTCGATTATTTTATAGACCACCTTCATATAGCTTGAATATTATTGCGGCGTAAAACAACAAAACAAACAAAACAAAACTCGGACCAGTCAGCCACACTGGCCCTTCAACCGACTTTGTGGTGGGTAATCTAATAAAAAATCAGGTCTTCGTTCTCCCTGCCGCTAAACAAAGATCTGAGGACATCCCAGAACGACGTTCTATCCAACCAATAAGAGCGCCGCTTACCAGATCAGGAAAGTGACAGTCGGAATATGTTTATCAAACAACCTCGGGAAAGGTTTACACTGGGTATTCCGAACAACAGTTACGGGCTGTGCGATTGAATCAGCCAATATCATCATCTTATCAACAGGATAAACATTTGGAAATGAAGAGACTTTGCATTGCCTGTGGGAGTACTACCATACAATCAAGGCCCTCTATAAGACATTCCACAATATTCTTTAGTTCAGTGTTAAAATTGTCAAAGGTTTACAAAATATCTTTCAAAGTGTAGTCTGGAAAACGACTGCCGTATAGCTTGAGAAAGCTGCTTTCTGATTGGCTACTGTTGACTTGTTACTCATTTCATTGGTCGGTCAAAGATCGCGAAAGGTCGTTCTGGCGTGACCTTTAATGGTGTGTTTAGCGGTAACGAGTATTGTGATCTGATTTTAATGAGATTGTGTTGCGGGAGATGTAGTACCGCCTCCCGTGTTTGTACGGATGAGCCTGAAAGGGTTTTACGTGGATTCAGCTAGATTAGAGATACTCGCGGTATAAGTGTCATATTAATGAGTGAGAGAGTGAATATAGCATTACGCCGCAGCAGCAGGTTTAACCGGTTGATGAGTAAGTGAGTGAGTGGGTGTTGCTTCAGATCAGCCACGTCAACAAGAAAACTTGGCCCTGAGCCAACAACAGTCTTAGCGCTGCGTAGTTTTATGCGTCTCTTCATGCGTTGCGTAAAAGGCGAGAACAAGCGTTGCCAGATACACTGGGATTTCCATTCATTACATCGTTTTTATTAAGTTTTTTTCCTGGGTGTGTACAGGGAGGGATGTGTGTGTAGCTTCGTATTTTTGTTGGCATCAGTTGTGGATTTTATCGCAATGAAGAGCAAAAGGATTACTGCCTAGAGATATGTTTCAGATACGTTTGAATGACAATTTTTTATAAAACATAAGTATGTTGTAAATGCATTCCCAACCCAATTCAAAACTGGTTTAATGTTTGGTTCATTGAATATGTCATATCGGTCTCGCATACACCGCGAACTGAAGCGGCCGTAAAATGAGAAGTATGGACCTGTCGTCCGAGCTGCCGGCCGACTTCCCCTTAAGTGTATGTCTGTCTGTCTGTCTGTCTGTTTTTTATTTGTTTGTTTGTTTGTTTGGTTAACGCTGCACTCCGCAGTACTCCAGCTGTGTGACGGTGCCTGTAAACAATTGAGTCTGGACCAGACAACCCAGTGATTGATATCATGGCGATAACACGCAATCATCAAAGTCCCAGAGCTTAACCCCCTGGATGCCACAGGGACATATGTCCCTCCTCTACAACCCTCACTTTTCCGATCTAAAGAAAATGTGCGTCAGAAAACACCCTCGGCATCCAGAGGGTTAACAACCTAATCCATTTAGTCGCCTCCTCCGATCAGCAGAGGGTGTAGGGGATCTGGTCTTACCCAGAATCCCCACGGGGATATTAATGAATGATATACACAGAACATAGAATAACGTTTGTTTGGTAAGCGGTGCAATATTCCTGTTAGGTGTCGGCAGCCTGTACATAATCGAGTCTGGACCAATGAGTGACGTCACGAGCAACGTTCCCGCCCCGGGGGCACGATGGCACGCCATCAACCAATTCTAACCCCACTCATGAGATTATGATAGATGAGTGCTATTTAAATGGTTCACAACAAGTGACGATATTTAATCTTAGTGGCACTGGTAACCTAGGGCATTTCAGCTGACGGACACACGCTCTGTACCCCGCGAAGATCCGGGGTAGAATAGGTCTTCAGCAACCCATGCTTGTGACCCGTGAAGATCTGGGGTAGAATAGGTCTTCAGCAACCCATGCTTGTGACCCGTGAAGATCCGGGGTAGAATAAGTCTTCAGCAACCCATGCTGTCGTAACAGGCGACTGTGCTTGTCACGCCATGGCCCTGTTCGATTCTACACACAGGTACATGGGTTGTGTGAATGCGTGAGTGTGTCGGGTTTAACGCCGCTTTTAACAGTATTCCAGTTATAACACGACGTGTCAGCTTAATGTGGGAGGAAAGCCCGAAGTGATGCAGGTCTCGGACGTTTACCACTTCGGTGAAACCCACGAGCACAGATATGGTGCTGACAAACCTAGAAACATAATCGGGGCGAACCGGCATTCGAACCCACAATCATAGGTTTCTGGCGTGCCCAAGGGACGCAACTCTGCACAGGGAATCGCGGCGCCTTAGACAACTGGGCCACCCGTACCGACGTACATGGTTTAAAGCCTGTAGTGAAAACAGTAGGAGGGTGCTATGGTGTAACGCCCATCTCCCAACTTCCCTCACTCTATCCGTGAAACGCCGGGGTAGAATAAGTCTTCAGCAACCCATGCTTGCCGTAAGAGGCAACTATGCTTGGCGACTAACGAGATCGGGTCGTTAGGCTCGCTGACTTGGTTGATGCATGTCATCGTATCCCAATTGCGTGGATGGATGCTGATGATGTCAATCACCGGATAGTCTGGTCCATACACGATTATTTACAGACCGCATATAGTTGGAATATTGATGCTGCGTTAAACAGCGAATAAACAAACAACAACAACAACAAAAAGACGTTGTGCGCCGAGTTCTGCCCCCTAGGCTTGCTGAAAACCAATGATCTCGGGTTCGAATCCCTGACTCGTCTTAATTAGTTGTCTATGTATTACAGCGCCTTGTCGTGATCGCGGATCTTACTACAGTGGTTCACGGAAACACCTGCTTCACTCCGGGCTTTCCCGGAAGCTGACACCACGTGATATAACTGGGCGGTCGGGTGGCCTAGTGGTTAAAGCGTTCGCTCGTCACGCCGGACCCGGGTTCGATTCCCGACATGGGTACATTGTGTGAAGCCCATTTCTGGTGTCCGGCGCCGTGATATTTCTGGAATATTGCTAAGAGCGGAGTAAAACCATACTCACTAGTATGAGGCTCATATCTCGAAAGTTGATAGAATAAAGGTAGTATCTTGAAGTCTGTAATTTGCATCATAGCTCGACACTCTTTGGTATTGAAAAGTCCACGTTCACAAGCAGCCTGTTTGAAGACAAGCGTTGTGTTAGAGCGTTATTAGAAACTCGTGTTCGACGCGAGGATCTCCCGCCTTTACGGTTCACTTGTCGACTGGGCCCGGTTGTGTAGCCTAGTGGTAAAAGCGTTCGCTCGTCACGCCAAAGATGATAGAACATGTCCGCTTCGACATCTATTCATGATTCCTCTATAAACTTTCGTTTCAAACCTGTACACTAACAGTTTCCTTGATATTCAGATATATATTGTTCAGTTTCAAAGGAGAAGGGGCGACGGGGTAGGCAAGTGGTTAGAACGTTCGCTCCTCAAGCCGAGGACCCGGGTTCGATTCCTCACATTGGTATAATGCATGAAGCCCATTTCTGGGCCCATATTGCTAAAGGTGGCGTACAAAACATACTCGCTCACTCACTCTAAGGAGAAAAAGAAACATCTTTTAGAAATGATCAGCTGCAATAACGGGATCGGGTGTCAAGTCATCGAATCCCAATTGGGTGGAACTGTGAAGATCCGGGTTAGAATAGGTCTTCAGCAACCATGCTTGCTGTAATAAGAGGCTACTAACGGGATCAGATGGTCAGGGTCGCTGACTTTGTTGATGCATGTCATCCTATGCCATTTGCGTGGATCGATGCTCATGAAATCAATCACTGGATAGTCTGGTCCAGATTATTATTTACAGACTGCCGTCATATAGCTGGTATATTGTTTGAGTGCGGCGTTTAACAACAAATAAACAAACAAAGCTATAACGTCAGATCATGTTAGATAGCACAGTGGTGGAAAATGCCGCTATCCCCTTTGTAGAGTTGCGTTCCTTAGCCCTACCAGGAACCGCTGGCCTTGGGTTTGACTCCCAAGTATTATCTGTAGTTTGTCATCACCAAATCGTGGGTTTCACTGAACAGGTAAGAATCGCCTTGGGTCTTCTTTCAGCATGAAGCAGACACGCTGTGTTTGAATATATTTTCACTGCCTTTCAGAGCTGTGTCTTCCGTTGGAACCACATTCAGGATCGGTTACTTCCAAGGATATATTTATTTTATATACATACATACATATTGAGTTAGTTCTGATTGGAACACGGAACAATGCCCTGTTGTAACCATACACAACTTGTAGGCAACAACTGATCAACATAAGGAAGTAAGGGCCATGATACATTGTTAAGCTTTCACTAACCACCACCCCACCCTATACGAACATGGCAATGAGGCACACATTCACTCAGTCAATGACAGGTGCGCGTCGGTTCCGATTTTGAGCTACAGAGCGTTCATTTCATAAATCGGAAATCCATTATGTGGTAATTATATTTTTGAATATTAATGACCAAGCTACCACCTTTCAGCTGAACATATACACATGCTGAATCGTTGTTTAATATGAAACGGCATGATGGGTGAAGCTGAGGTATCTTAGTAGGGGTCAAGGTATGAGGGCAAAGGTCAATGTATGAGGGCATAGGTCAAGGTATGAAGGCATAGTTCAAGGTACAAGGGCATAGGTCAAGGTATCAGGGCGTAGGTCAATGTATCAGGGCATAGGTCACGGTAATAAGAAAAGTTATCACAACTGCCGCATTTGTTGGGTTCGTTGTGACAGTTTCTGCCCTACACCCGGCTATTGCCCAACAACCTCCCTTTAAACGCCGCCCTGAGGAGGTCCTTCTCCTGCCTGACCCCCTGTAGGATAGCCCTGTTCTCCTGGGCCCTGCGGGACAGGTAGGGTAGGGTGTCGGTCACGGTGCCGTACGGGATGGACTTGTAGACAGGGTACCCGTCATAACCTGCAACCGATGTTGGAGTCAGTCAGGGAGAATGTATGCATTGTAGAAATATTCACAGCGAAACTCTTACCGAGGCGGACTCGTGAAGATCCGGGGTAGAATAGGTCTCCAGCAACCCAGTCTCCAAAAGGTGACTATGCTTGTCGTAAGAGGCGACTAACGGGATCGAGTGGTCAGGCTCGCTGACTTGGTTGATGCATGTCATTGTATCTCATTTGCGTGGATCGATGCTCACGATTTCAATCACTGGATTGTCTGGTGCAGACTTGATTATTTAAAGGCCGCCGTCATATAGCTTGAATATTGCTGAGTGCGGCGTTAAACAACAAACAAACAAACAAACAAACTTACCGAGGCGACATGAGATGTGATCCCCCATGCCGAAAATCTGTCCGAAGAAGACACTTTTAGTTCCGAGATCTATATTGTAGTGCTTCAACCTGAAACAGTGTACACATCACGAGTCTAAAACAACAGATGAATTCAAAATATGATCAAAATCATATTGGGAGACATATTTTGTATTTGACAGAATTGTTGGCCAAAACTTGAAAAACGAACCCGGTGCTGGCTTGTTTTATTAAATAACTAAACAGCTTTTGGACGATGGTACACCTGTCAGACGAACAGTATTTAATGTGTTTCAGAGTATTTGGGTTTCATTCCCAAGTATTATCTGTAGTTTGTCATCGCGGGTTTCACTGAACAGGTAAGCATCGCCTTGGGCCTTCCTTCGGCATGAAGCAGACACGCCGAGTTTCAATGTATATATTTTTACTGCCTTTCAGAGCTGTGTCTTCGTCTGGAACCACATTCAGTATCAGCTACTTCCAAGTAATATATATTTTATATTCATTCATTTTGAATTAGTTCTGATTGGAACACGGAACAGGTGTTTAGCTACATTACTGTATTTGCTTGATCTACAGCCTTTGAATAACGAATACGCTGCTGGCTTGTTTTTCGTTGCTACCTTCAGGCTGCTCGTCTCGCACTTGGCTGCCTTACTTAGGGCCGACCGTTTTCTATTGTGGGCCCGGGGATTTCATAAAAATATAAAATTGTCCTAGAAAATTCTTGAAACAATAATTAAATCCCGGACTGTTGATAAAAGTCATTGTTGCAAGACAAAAAGAATATTCAGACTCTTTATTTAGAAATACTTCTGATTTCCAGGTGTAGCTGAAAATTCATTGTCCAAAAAAGGACCTCTGAGGTTCGCGTATGTCATCCACGTGATGGATCACACCTTGGCACCGTCGTCTCATACTCCCAATAAGGGTCTTGATGGTTGCCAAAGGAAGATTGTACCACTCATCAGTAAGAACATTGCTGAGTTCCTGTAGAGTTGCCGGAAGGACAGGGCGTCGTGAGGAGGCGATCTGCAGCTCGTTTCACATGTGTTCTGGTGTGGTGCTGGTTGGACCCTCCATTCGGACAATGGTCTCCTGCTCCAAGTAGGCAGCAACAACCCTGGCCGGTCGTGCGTTATCGTCCATGAGGATGAAGTCCGGACCGATGGCACCATCATACGGTGTCACGAACACATCCAGAATGTTATCCCTGTAACGCACACCTGTCATCGTGCCCCGCTGTAGGACATGGAGATCGGTTCTTCCTGCTCTACTGATCCCACCCCAAATCACGATTGAGCCCCTTCCATAGCGGCCATCTTTCTCCTTATCTCCGCCGCACTCGGGCATGGCGATCTGTGACGTCTCGATCCACCGGTGGAAACGTACGAGGGCCCAGTCCTAGTCTTTCCCATTGACGTGATCTTTAGCCCAATCCCAACGTGCCTGCCTGGGATGGTGGGGTGCCCTACGTGTGTCCATTATACGACCACGACAAGGACCAGCTGCTTGAGGTGACGTCATCAACATCACAACACGCGCACCTGTCCAGACGTCAAATTAACAGCGACGGGAAATAACAGACCGTCTATTAGCCTATAGAACTAAACCTTGCAATGCTTGCCTCATTTTCTTAGGGTGCCATCTTTATGTTAGCTTACGAAGGGTTAATACACATTGAATGCCTGAGCATATACAGCGCCAAACTATAAGTGTTTCATTAATACTTCAGATCGAAAACCACTCGAACACTGAACTCAATGCTGCTCCACACAACAACGTCGCTGACGCCGAAGCGTTACAATACTGCACGTCCGGTTCCAATTTAGCGCGGTTAAAATCGTGGCACCAAATGCGAAATTATTTTTTTTTTAAATAAATCTACACGTAACCTAGCTCTACCATGAAAGCACATCATGTTTATCTCCTAAATCAGCACTATCTATTCTCTGTCCCGTGTGTATGAATGGCCGGCCTGTTTTGATTTCACCACGTCATATTTAGGAGATTTAGGAGTTTTGAAAATTGAGGTAGTCTAAATGTAGATTTGATACCTCTTATTTTAATTTAGAACCAAGCATAAGAGGCATCTATTCTACAGTTTGACTACATCAAAGCTGAAAACACAGTACCTATATCGCCATCCTACCAGGACGACACGAGCGCTTATAAAGGGAGCTCCCTTGAAACGAGTCAAACAGGGATCGCAGGAAGTATCAAACGTTCCAAAATATCATTCAGGTTCAAGATGACTAATAAATATTCTTGAAAAGTTAAAAGTAATGGCTACAAAATAACCACATTTTTTTCAAAAAGAATAAATGGAATAACCCGTCATTTATATATGCAAAGTTTCATCGACACATGTTGCATATTTGCACTTCTTTGACTCAATCGAGTCATTTTCTTGGAAATCAAAAACATTCGCTGCATTTACTTTTTAAATAACGTATTAAATCACAGTGTTTTAGTTATTTTGAAGTTGTACTTCTGTACCAGTTGGCCTGACCGACCCTAACCAGCAACAGTAATACATACTCAGAATAACTATCTCTCCACCCTGACCTTTGACATGACGGAGCTTGACCTACATGTACTTCCGGTACTCTTCCCTCTCCGTGGCTGCCAAAATGGCTGCTCTCGGCGGCACTGCTATCTAAACATTGCATGACCCCAGAGGACAACACCGATGAACGTGATGATTTACTGGTGGAAATGAGCCTGCCGACACGACCTTATTGCCAACGTAACCCCCCTCAAGTATGGCTGAATACCATCGTTTTTAGCTGAATTCAATTCGGCATTGTGAAGAGAGATTTATTTGTTTGTTGTTTTAACACTGCATTAATCTAGCTATATGACGGCGGTCTGTAAATAATCGAGTCTGGACCAGACAATTCAGTGGTTGCCACGAGCATAGACCTACGCAATTGGGATACGATGACATGCATCAGCGAGCCTGATCACCTAATCCCGTTAGTCGCCTTTGTACGAAAATACACAGTCGGCATTTATCGTAAGGATGGGTTGCTGAAGACTTATTCTAACCCGGATGTTCACGGGTTTGTACAAGAGAGCCTGAGAGACTCCTCATTAGAGGACCGAAGATTGTGTGGTTCTGACACGGTGTTTAGTATGTGTTTTACTCAAGTATGTGTGTTCTGAAATAGATTTGATCATGCTTGATAAGCTATTGTTTTGATGTCGAACGTAAACAATATTCCAGAGGGTAGTCGGTAGACATTGTTATGTGCATCGACGCGAAACCTATCGATAGGTCGATGTTTTAATACGCATGTTTTTGTGCAAAAAGGCATGTTAGTTTTGAGGTATCGATAGGTCGTTGTTTTAATACGCATGTTTTTGTGCAAAAAGGCATGTTAGTTTTGAGGTATCGAATGGAATCAGATAACTGATTTAAATCGTATTTTGACCAATCGGAATCAGACATACTTCTGGGGAATATTTGATATGACGTTTTTTCACGTCACAATTCACCCTGTTCGAACTTGGATTTACGACACAGATAGTCAGATGGTAACACACATGCACGCAAGCACGCACGCACGCACGCACACACACGCACGAAGTCGTAATGATAAATTTGCAACATGAGTCACTTGTAGGGTGAAATGGATTTTACGAACTGAACGTTCGTGTTCACAACTCAACCTTCGTATAATTCCGTAAAATTCAATACGGCCCGCTAGTAACATGTAACTAATACTATCTGAATCTGTACCTTTCCTTGGCCAGTTTTACAGTCTGTATGTTATGTGTAGCGATGATGATGCGAGTCTTCTTGGAATCTTTGCTGATCCTCGACAACAACAGCTCCATTGAGTCGTGGTACATGTTGCTGGTGTCGTCAAAGGTGTCGTTGATTGGGTCAGGATAGCCCTGAGTTCTTGCCAACATCCGCTCCTTCTCCATGTACGCTCCCCGCACGATCTTGGCGCCAAAACACACCCCGTATTTGTCGACGAGGTCGAGGTCCCGCCGTAGACGTTGTGATGTAGACTAGGAGGACGCAAAAGGAAGAGTTTACAGAACAGATAGACTACTGTAAAAATACTCTGGGCCCACTTGGCTTCCTTGCTGAAGTGACGTCACGGCCTTCATCGCCCCTATCTCTAACTTAGCACAGAATCTCTCTACCGAATAATCTCCAAATACATATATTTTAATTCATCGAAAATGAAATTGGATAAGGATCTTTACTGAAAGTTTACTTTAGATGAAATATAGCGTACGTGACTAAGGAAGGGATTCGTTTATATTTTTTACAAATACTTTTTTATTAGTAGCCAATCGGAGATGCAGAATTGCATTGAGCGAGTGAGTTAAAATTTAACGCCACATCGGCAATATTTCAGCCATATAGTGACGAGCAGAATTGCATCGAAGTGAGTTAGTTGGGTTAACGCGCTTTTAATAGTATACCAGTTATATTACGGAGGAAGCCCTTAGTGATGCAGGTCTCGGGCCTTACCACTTCGGTGAAACCCACGGACACGGGTACGGTGCTGACAAACCTAGAAACATAATCGGGGCCGACCGTTATTCGAACCCACAATTGTAGGGTTCTGGCATGCCCAAGGGACACAACTCTGCAGGGCAAATTGCGGCACCGGAGACGACTGGGCCATCCGTGCCCACCAGAATTGCTCTGTAAAATACTACACCTTGGCAGGCTTTCCTAACGGGACGATCCTTAGCCCCCAGTGCATTCGTCACCACTCGCCCCATTCCGTAACCTGCAAGAAGACTCGCCCCCCTATCGATGAATGTTATATGCGAAAATACGACAAACCAATCAGAATGCGCGTGAGATTTCGAGTTCTTTGTCAAATAATCCCTCAGAAATAATTTTTGATTTTACATATGTCTTGCATCTAAAAATATACCCAAGACACAGTTAAATGTGTTCAATCATACTGTATAATTCCGCACGTCTCGATTTGCTTTAAATTGCATCTGAAATATATATAATATATGGGGAAATGTATGTGAACCATTACGCATCGAGTTGACAATTGTTTTAGGTGTGCCCATTTTCGCTAAGACGGAACCCGGTCGCAAAAATGGCCACGAGAGGGGCACGAGTCGCTATTCGGCTTGTCCCGGAATAACACGAGTTGGTCGCGAATGCCCCCAGTACTGACAACAGAGGAACGGATGAGGGGATACTGTAACTGCAACTTCCATACTGTTAGGAATGTGTCAAAACAATAATCAAAGAAAAGTTACAATCATACGATCTTATCCCGTGTGAGCGGGTATGGTTTTAGGCCGCGTTTACCAATACTCCAGCAATACCACGGCGGCGAACACCAGAAACGGGCTTCACACAATTAACCCTTGTGGTGAATCAGCGTGACGGGCTAACCCTTTAACCACCAAGCTACCCCTCGCCCCGCCTACCTTGAGGTAGTTCTGGTAGGTGTAGAAGATGAGGGTTGTGTTGACGTTGTAGTTGAGCATCATGGCGAGGGTGGCGAGGTTGAGGGCGTGGTTGACATACGTAAACTCAGCATCCACCATCACAATCACATCCTTCTTCACGGCCAGCTGTAGGCAAGTTGCTATGGTTACTTGATAGTTTTAGTGCATGATATAAAATATTATAGATTTTATTTTATTGTTCGCAGCCACGCTCAATATTACAGCTATATGGCGGTCTGCAAATAATCGAGTCTGGACCAGCTAAACCAGTGACTGATATTCTGAGTAACATTGCTACTACTACTACTACTACTACTACTACTACTACTACTACTACTACTATTTTTAAAACAACTGTTAGTGTGTAATCTTATGTTAAATAAAACTGTTCTCTGACACTTTTGTTCAGCAATGCGCGTTTCACCTGTCCAATGGCTCTAAGTCTCGCGAGACTCTTCGAGAACTGACTCTGTTCCGCCTCAGACAGATGCAGAGTGGCCAGCTGTAAACACACAGAGAAACAGAAATAGTTATTGTTAAAGTTAATTTTTGTTTCCTTTATAACTGTTAACAAAAGATATTAAACCGACTTTATGGTTTACAGGTTTCAAAAATCGCTTACCGTTTCACCCGTTTCCATAGCAACGGCAACTTCCTTCACAAGTTCTGGGTTTGTGGAGGGTTCTGGAAACACTTTGCTGAGACTTAACTGTAACCAATAAACATATAAAGTTACTTTTTTGTAATTGTATTTTTCCTAATTTATAATTTGAAGCCAGCTACTCTTTTAGCATCCAAACGGACAGCCTTTGTTTGAAAACGACAGTCCATAATGTATATGCCCTTGTTCCCTCTCTTCAAAGCAAATGATAAGAAATTACAGATAACTGATAAACATTTTAGTCGGATGCAACGTGTGCCACACAGAGAAATCCTCTAGATATTTCAAGGTTCAAATGAATAAAAATGAAATCTTTCCCATACTAAAGATAACAAGTATTCCGTAAATTGAGTATTAACAACACAAAACAAACTAGCTCGTTTGGGTCCATTTTGAACCTTTTGTCGAAGGATATAAACAACTGATAAACTGAACTCAAAGAGGAGATCGCTGTTCAAATGTATCGATGACTTTGGGGATTGGCCAGTCTCCCAACTGTGCTCAACACACTACTGGTGAAGACAGAAAAAAGACGCCACGTTATATCATCTTCCCTTTGAAACGCTCCCCTCTAATGGGTAACAACACCAGACATTTCATCATAACGTTGCTGAGAAAGCCTTCAGCCTACATCTTCAGACCTATTGAACACAGAACACTTATATCTTCCAAAAAATAGGGAGGGTCTACTTTGACCTTTGAGCCTTTGAAGAACCGATGAAACACATACGCAGAGATTTGCCGGAAGGACGCTTGTCATGCGTAAATGCATCATGGGGATATTCCCTTTCACTTCCGCCGCCATGTTGATGCAGTTGAGAATGACTTGCAGATTGTCGTCATAACATTGTTGATCGATCTTGCTGAAACAGTCAGTATATACATTTGCAATTATAGATAAAGAAATGTATATGCTTGTCATATAAGGGTGTGTTTTGTGTGAGGGACTGTTAAGTTTTGATAGAAGACGCAGGAGACTTATGATATGTGTCTGATCATCCCGTCTGGTACCGGACACTCAGTGGGTTGATATTCTGAACACAAACTTAAGCACATTCTTTGACCAATGATATAACGCGTTTGTGTGTAGGATATAAACGTGTTTATTACCAAACAAGATTCAGAACTTAACCTGGGAATATACAGTAAACTGCGTTTAAAACGAACACGCTTATAACGAACTGAAGTATGTAACGAACTATTTTGGGGTCCCGTCTGTTTGCTGTATATATGCTTATAACGAACTACGGTTATAACGAACTAAAATTAGTTGTCCTTTTGATTTCGTTATAATCTTAGTTTACTGTACTTCATTGTGGCATTTCATAGTTATCTCCCTTTACAGAGGCAACAGGAAGTACGTCACTGTGGTTAGTTTCTCGTGGCCATGTTAAAGGTAGAAACACGTTTACATTATGAGCATGTCACCATGGTTACTACCAGTCTTGTCACTATGGCGACCCATGTATAAGTTACCAGTCGTTCACGTCCTCTTCAATAGGCACAGACAAAAGGGGTCCAATTCCAGCTTTCTGTTGCCTGGATACACAATCCAGGATTTCCGATCTGCTCGTTCCCGCCACAAACTGGCCGTAGAAGACTGGTCTCATGAGTGCGGAGAACAACCTCGTCCCCAGGAGGCGCTGTCCCAGGCTCATCAGCTGACGTGGAAATAAAGTGCATTACCAGGTCTGTCTTTAACCCTCAACCGACATGCTTCGTCACAACTTGTCTCACTCGTCACCGCTCGCCCGCACAATTCATCGCGCAATGGAACACGTCATCACTCGTCTATACGACATGCGTTTACTCACGTTACCGCTCGCCTGCACACGTCACATCGCGTCTTGAGACGTCATAACTCGTCTGCACACGTTACTGCACTACTGCACACATCACATCGCGCCTGGAGACGCTATTACACCTCTGCACACGTTACCGCTCTACTAGGGCGCGTTGCAAGCCACGAATCGCTTAAAGAAAGCAAATCAATCGCTCATCCCGGGGTCTGTAGTAGTTCGAAACGCTTGCGCACTCTTCCAAAATGGCGGCGCAACTACCGCTTGGTTGCCTTGACGTAATGAAGAACGTAATAGAAGAGGCTTGATGACGAGCTGATGAAGTTTGACTACTTTGAAGATGTGGAGCAGACTGAGGATGATGTGGTGCTGCCTTTGTTCATTTCCTCGTTGATCCAGTCAAAAAATGCTAGTTCCGCTTTCAAATCCAGCCGCCATTTTGGTTTGAGAACGAAGCGAACTCAGCCAGCGATTATTCCGCCTGCAAGCGGCTGAAAGTTAGCGCGCTGTTGTAAGGCGAATCGCTGTACATCGCTTGCAAGCGATTCGCGCTTTGCAACGCACCCTGCACACGTCACATCGCGCCTAGAGACGTCATAACTCGTCTGCAAACGTTACCGCTCTACTGCCTGCACATGTCACTACTCGCTATGTCCCTGTTCCAAAAAACGTTCTAAGCGTTACGGCTATCGTAAGTCTATGTTAGAGTATGGGAGCTACAACCGTCTTAGTGCTAAGATCGAGACCACAGATATTTATCATAAGAGAATGGAGATATGTTACACTGGAGACCAGGATGCGAACGTTCATGTAATATTTGAAGCCCATATTGCTGGAATAATGCTACAGACGTCGTAACGCCTCTTTCATATCTCATGTTAAAAGGCATTCAATAGCAGAATCCCCTAGTGCCAGCCCTCACAGTGACTGATGAGAATCTATTATCCACAAGTTGTTTAAAGAAAATACGTCGTGACGAGGACCGACTCATAAACAGTGAGTTAATGCCTATTCACGTAAGGTAATGATTGTACTGACGGATTGAAACATTACGTGCGTGTCCACTCATTAACACTGTTCTGCGTGCTCTGAATCCAGTTCACAGTGAAACTGGATTAAACTGGGTGTGTGGCATGGCAGTCCAAGATCTCAGAAGCCGACAAAACTGGAAACAGAGTGCACTTGTCCTTAAACACGTGACTGGTGGCCCAGTCGTCCATAACTGTACAGAGTTACGTCCCTTAGGCGCAAACGCTGTCAATGACCTTGGGTGTTCGAATGTCCGATCCTCTCAGGATGTGTCTCAGTGTGTCGACATGCGCGTGGAATTGTAAACGTCTGAAACCATCATTGCCTCTCACTTCAAGCTTACGTAATTGAGAAATATGACAATCTTCTGATTCCGGAAGGCCCGAAGGACGGAGTTGATTCTACATCTAGGATCAACAGATCCGAGTGATTCATCCGACCATGTTATGGTGGATATAAAACTTGCATAATTGCATATAGTTGCGTGAGTTTTACTTGTTTAAGTGTACGTTCTGAATGGCCAGTGACCAACTGGTTCTTAGTCAACTGCAACAACAGGGTGACCGCATCAAACTGGTTTAAACGATTTGATATGACCGGGGCACTGCTCAGAGTGGCGCTAGATCGATCTCCCTCACTCACTCACTCACTCATCTAGATCAACTGGATGATTGTTTCCCCCCCTGATTACTCCGGGTTAGAGTAATGTATAGCGTTAACGTTTATTTTACTTCGAACTCATATTGAAGTGAGTGAGTATGGTTTTATTTCCAATCTAATTAAAATCAGATCTTTGTTCTCGCTACCGCTAAACAAGGATCTGAGGACATGCCATTACGGGTCACGTCAGACCGACCTTGCGCGAACTTTGACCGACCAATGGAATGACCAATCAGAAGGCAGCTTTCTCGTGCTTTACGGCGCAATTTTCAAATTGGCGACTACGCTTCGAAACATACTTCTCGATTACAAATTTGAAACCTCAACAAAAAACATTCTGGAATGGCTAATAGATAGTCTTGATTGTAAGGATTCAGTCGTTAAACCCGTAACTATAGTTCTTAATACCCCATATTAAAGTTTTCGAAATTGCATGATTAGAAATCACATTCCGACATGCACTTTGATAATCTGGTAAGCGACGCACTGATTGGTCGGATGAAAGGTCGTTCTGACGTGACCCCTAATGATGGGATGTCTTCAGATCTTTGTTCAGCGGTAGCGAGAACTAAGGTCTGATTTTAATGAGATTGGTTTTACTTCGCTCTTAGCAATACTCCAGCAATATCACGGCGGGGTACTCCAGAAATGGGCTTCACACATTGTACTCATGTTGGGTGTGGGTGTGACGAGCGAACGCTTTAACCACTAGGCTACCCGACCACCCCTTGTCGTTAAAGAGAATATTTGTTTCAGACAGAAATGTTTTCAGTGAACATTTCAAAACATTCATGTTTTTTCTCTGAAATGAGGAACCAGACATGCATATTTACCCACAGAAAACATGTCTAATTATTATCATGCCACCACAGTAAAGTATTGATGTAAATACAAAACGTTAACGCCAGAGAGTAAACAGCCACCATTATCTGCTGAAGCAGTTTCATTTGGCCTAATGGATCACTGAATATCAGTGATGACACCAGGTGTTCGTGTTAAACAATTATAAAGCTGCAACCCTACGCCAACCTACCGTCACCGAGTTATCCACAAGACGGTTCCAGGAGCACATTTTCAGAACAACTAGGGCACGAAACAACTCCCATGTTGTTTTGTGTTTGAACAACACACACGGGTCCCCAAACAACATCGACATTTTGTCCTTATCGACATGCTGCGCAGCTGCTGCAGGCGACGTGATCCGCCCAACGTCCTCGTTGCCAGTTTGCCGATAGATGTGTGACGCTATCCCCGATTTCTTAGATGCACAACGAGATGGATTGGTAACATGACGCAGAGGAAGCATACCTAATCCATGAGGCAGAGGAAGCATGCATATTCTATGGCGAAGAGGAAGCAAACCTGTCAGGTGAGAAAATGTAAAACATATTACGGACTTCCGCAGAGAACCAGCCATGGCGACTGCGTATTTACAAACAGACGACACACAAACTCTTCAGAGTATTTATGCTACCACATTTATTGTGACAAGTCCAAGCCTGTCAGCGTCGGTAATACGTGACATCAGCGAAGATGTGGACATTATCTTCCCAGTAACGATGACCTGGATGATAAACTGTGTTCAAAATGAGTTTAGATCCTGAACACGTCCCTTTTTCCTGGAGCCTAAATATTGTGATTGAGATGTGAATATATAAACACAATGTGTAAGTTAAGACAGCTTCTGAAAAAAGAAACATTTCCTAAATATTTCCCTGTTGTATTTTTGATGGTTATATGACAAATTATATCATAATTATCCCGTAAACTATAATTAGTTTTACAGGTATATACCAGTATATTTTTGCCAACCTCGTTTTCACGTAATTCAATGTTTTGAATTCCTTTTTAGTAAGAAAAGCCCATTTCTGGTGTCCCCCGCCGTGATATTGCTGGAATATTGCTAAAAGCGGCGTAAAACCTTACTCACTCACTCACTCACTCACTTTAGTAAAAAAATCTACCAGGGGATCTTAGAATGCTGTTATAGAGCTTCATAGCACACTGTTATCTCGTAACAATAATCACATGGCCATGCCATCATGTTACGCATATTGTTTAGGATGTGTCAGTACCTCATAAGCATTGATATCAACAACGTGCCTGTCAAAACGATCTTGTTTATTTTTTCAAGAGTTTTCCATCACCGTAACTTTTGATGAATTCATCATTCTAAACATACAGTTACGCAAATTAACGATCAGATACAGATTAATCATATCTCCGTTCTTCAACAAACAGATCACAATCCCCTTGGCAGCTTGATATTTATCCATATTTGTGTGGACTTGTGATCAGGGCTGAACTACGCCCGCCATTTTAACTTTGTGACAGCAAGCTCAGGTCACAATGAAATTACGGAATATGGCTAAAGCTTAGCATTTTGCTTTGTAAACTTTATTCAACCTTATTACGTACAGAGGAACCCAGAATTGTATTTGATGATATGTAAAGACGTGTATTTAATTTGCTGTTAATTCATACATCGGGAACTATGTAATCTTCGCTGATGTATTCATGCGCAGCATTTAACATCACTATTCACGAACATGTTTCTCATAAATATGACATCCAGTGCTACGGTCAAACCATACTGGTGGCCAATTAGGGTTATTAAACGTCTCATGTATCAGATGAATTCCAATGGCCTCCTGACATTTGTAATCTTCATCTTTGAATTGTCCAATGTAATTCCCAGTCGATGTTGCTTGTTGTTAGTATGTCCTCTTGGCAGGCAGCAAGGACGTAGCTTCGACGTAGCAGGACGTATTTTTTATCTTGTGATATTGGAAGGAAATTAGTGAATCAATTCGACGTAATTGATTGATTGGTATAAATGCTCATTTTATACCAAATTACCTCCTGAGATGGTTCCCCTTTCTCTTTATTTCAGTGATTTTACGTTGTGAAAGTAGATCCATCAAAGGAATAGGGACGTAAAGAGACGTAATTTCTCGTAAGTTGATTGGTCAAAAACAGACATGAGATCCATACTGGGTCATTCTGACTTTAGCAGTCTACAGGTGAGTTTCAATCCGTTGGCGGATAATTCAGCCCAAAAGTTCCCCTTGTCCTTACATAATTCGTTTCTATAAATAGACTGCATTTTTGAAAACAGACACCAATTGCTTTCTTAGTAACTGTAAAGTTTTTCAGATAAAGAAGCCATCTATCTATCTCTCTATCTCTCTATCTATCTATCTATCTATCTATCTCACGAACTAACGTATATTTCAGAACACATGGATGCACTCTAAAAGTGTTACATCCATGTGTTCTGTCTAGTGTTCACACCGTATCATCCCATGGGCAATGACATGTGTGAGAGGTTCAATCGCACTTTATGCGACATGTTGGGAACCAAAAGAGTGATTGGAAATCAAAGATTGGGCCTCTTGTGCATGCCTTTAATTGCACAGGGCACGAGCCAACTGGACAGTCACCATTCTTTTTAATGTTCCTTTAGATCTTGCTTTAGATCTTGCTTTCGGCCTAGAACTTGGTTTAACACAGACGTCACTTGGTGAGTACACCAGATTCTTCAGAGAAAGATTGAAGAAATCTTATGAATTAGCTGTGGCGTCAGCTAAAACATCTCGTGATAGGCAGAAGAAAGGCTACGACATTAGAGTGAAAGGGACCACACTACAGACTGGAGACCGTGTTGTAGTGAAAATATTGGCATTTGATGGTAAACACAAGCTCTCAGATAAGTGGGGAGAAAATCCTTACATCGTTCTGGAACATCCCAATCAAGATGTGCTCGTCTTTGTAGTGGAGAAAGAGAATGGTTAAGGTCGATGGATGACTTTACATAGGAATCTTCTCTTGCCCATTGGTGCTCTTCATGACCCTGGAGAGATTGAAACATCACATGAACCAGAGCCTATATCATCCAGACCTGTACCAAGACCAAGACAGTCTAAGCAACAACCAAAGCTAGAGACACTCCCAGATGAAGACATTAGTCAGGAAGACATCAGAGATCCACACCCCAAATAGAGATGCTGCAGCTGCTGGTATACCCACAGATTCCAATCAGATGTGGATACTGCTACTCAGGCAAGTGGTGACGATCATGAGGCTGAGGCAGCAGTGGAGAACATTTCTGGTGACGACGGTCACATCCGAGGAGAGGGAGAAACAGAGGTGAATCCTACCGATGATGAAGTGGATGAAGATGCTGGTGCTACTACTCCAGATCTACACGGAGATGATGCCATTCCTTAAGCTGAAGATGAAACTAAAGATGATGATACTGTTCTGGATCTAGTTCCTTCAGCTGAAGCAAAACATATTAACGTGATGGATGTCACAGGTGATGATGTTCCAGATACTGATGGAGCTGATGTTGTTCCACGAACACAGTTATTGTACTTAATTGACATGTGCGTTGATGGGATAGCGATTAAGGGTATGTACTGCATTATATTTGCTTGGACAAATGGTGGAATAGTTAAAAGCTATGAAACGGGATGAGTATTGGAAGTTTGCGGTTTTGGATTTGTTGTTCTACAGATGATTTCTTGAGGTAGCATCTATCTCCGCTGATGACGAATATGAATCGGTACCAACACCCAAAGGTATGATAACTGTTTCAACAAGGCTGATATCTAGCTAAGACTGCGTTGATCCTACCTTTGAAATGTGTGAGTTTGAATGTTGTGTTACGTCTTGCTTAGAACACTTTACAGTTAGCCAAGACAGGACAATAGGGTTCAGCTCTCAATGTCTGACTGGCGGACGTAAGACAACGTGACCGTGTTGTGCCGCAAGCACACATGTCTTGTACTTTACTTATTCAGCCGAATTTTCTCCAAAAGCTGAACTTTCGTTTCAGATAGTCTGAAGTAGACAATGTCATATATTCCTGCATGATCGCCTTCAGACTACTCATGGCTGGCGCGACAGTATCTGATTCCCGGACGTTATATTTACTGCCCTGAACACATCACCCCCTGTAATGTCCCTATGCATATCCCCAGTTTTCTTTTTTGCCTCGAAACTAGCACACATCCATCAATAAGCAGATCATCCCAGATCACGGGTTGCGGCGTGCAAAACAATGACACGATTACCTTTACCTGATGGTCTATGGGTGTTTTTTGTCCATCTGCCGATAGCCACATGTAGTCAGTGGAATGCTTCATCAAGGTAAATTATCTGGAAGCCCTGCCTGTAGTGAATGGTGAGGAGATAATGTGACCTCATCGACAGGATGGAATATTTTCTCCTGTAAACTGCTCGCTCATCGGCACGCGCAGTGTATCGAAATCGGCAATATTTAGGAAACGTTAATTGTATGTTTAATTTCCTCCCGAGTTTTACAACAAGTCGGGGTAGCTTCTGCTCAAAGCTTGTATACTATATCCTCTTACGTCCCGGTTTCGTTTTTGAGACCATACTTAAACCTTTTTTGTTTATTTAGCAATCCCCAGACATGATGGTATGAATTGAAAACCCCATAGGTTGGGCAGTTATCTATATAAATAAATGGTTTCCCTTTTTCTCTCTAAAGTGTAAAGAACTTTCCTAATACAGACTCCATGTCGTGTACCATGGCGTTCGCTCGTCACGCCGAAACCCCGGGTTCGATTCCCGACATGGGTACAATGTGTGAAGCCCATTTCTGGTGTCCCCCTCCGTGATATTGCTGGAATATTGCTAAAAGCGGCTTAAAACCAAACTCACTCACTCAGTCACTTTAACAAAACATATCAGTAAATCACAAATTTCAACCGTTGAGCATACAAAGGGACCTTTTCTTTCGACAGTATCCTTTCCGAGATGAGCACGTGGGTTGTAGGACATCTGCTCGTCCATGCTCGTCCTGCTCCACAACGTTCTGTACAAGTATTCTCTGTCTTGGGTATGATGGCGGATCATGGTTTCCGGTTGTCTTTACTTAAGTTGTATTATTTCAGTACATCGGGGGATAATCGAGGATCATTCGCTCCATCAG
The DNA here is from genome assembly GCF_022045235.1 of Haliotis cracherodii. NCBI lineage: Eukaryota > Metazoa > Mollusca > Gastropoda > Lepetellida > Haliotidae > Haliotis > Haliotis cracherodii. Next base: position 2,621,821 of record NW_027266266.1, read on the forward strand.
AACGTTCTCGCGCAGATGGTGGTGAGATTTTAGGTGCGCTTCAAAAGCATTTCTGACACACATTGCAACACTCCATGAGTTACACCAAGAAAGCATGTAAGTGGGATATGGCTGACTGCGGCGTTAATCAATATTCACTCGCGCCTTCGGCCCCATGGGTGTACACGCCTCTTGGTCACGCCTCTTGAGGGCAGTTAAAACTGCCTGGGTAAACAAAAAAAGTTTTTTCGGGATATTTTTGGAATTATTCAATTAGTGAGTTTGAGTGCATACACAGGATGATAGTGCCGTTCTGTTCCAAATACAATGGGGGTTTCTGGATGGGGTGCCACTGTATTGTCACAGTTTTGTTTATCTTCAAATAAGTATGATGCACTGTTACCTATTCCCGGCCCCGACACCTCGCTGTTAGACATTTTATATTGGAAAATACATATATTCTTGCGGGTTGAACATGTAATATGCACACTGCAAACATAAATATCCCGTGAACGCATTGCAAATTACTTTTAACTTACTGGCCCATTCAACCACCCACCCTCCAACCCACTCACTCACTCACTCACTCACTCACCCACGCACCAACCCACCCACTCACTCACTGATAATATAAAGAGGTTCGCGTTAATCTCATCGTGATATAGTCTGTATCGCGTTAAGACAAAGGCTGTTTTTTCGGATGTTACATTAAAGTCTCAATAGAAAACCTGTAAAAGGGGGTCTAGGAGCAATCTGATTGACCAGGCAAGTTTCTTTCAAGCCGTTAAAATCCCACTTTTTCAGTCTGTCAACTCAACGATGATCAACTCAGACACCATCTTCCCTAGGCAAGTGAGTTAACTGACTATAAAAGTCCAGTTTCCACCCTTGCCGAACTAGGCTGGTATTATGGAGTTACATTTTGGCTGGACTAACTAGTCTATGCATAGTCCAATCAAAATCATGCACTGAAATCGAAATCCGGTTCGTAAAGTGTCATGCAGATTTCGGTCGACTGCAGGATTTGCAAAGCATGTGCACCGCTAACTCGTTGTCAACAGATATTTTCTAAATCTGTTCATGCTTTTAATCAAGTTGCTCACGTGATTTAATGCACTTCGCGATGTAAGACTAGTTTTATCACAATATAGATCTTGATTATCAATCAGATCGTCTTGACTGGGCGCCACCGTTTTGTTTGAAGCAAATGCAAGTGATACGAGAGGTTGAATCTGATTGGTCAATAGGAGAGGCATAGAAAGGAAATAACTCGCAATAGCCACTGGTGGCGCTACGATCGAGCCCATGAATTCCAGCCAAGTTCGGCAAGGGTGGTAACTGGACTTTTAAAGTCAGTTAACTCTCTTGCCTCGGGAAGATGCTCAGACACCCACATGGACTAGGTTCAAAGTTCACTACCATACTTAGATCGTGTAGGGGCGATAGGCTAGCCCAGTAGTTAAAGCGTTCGCCGAAGACCCGTGTTTTAGTTGCTGAATACAATGTGTGAGGGTCATCACCGGTGTCCCCCGCCGTTATATTCTTGGAATAAACTAAAAGAGGCGTAAAATCCCACTCACTCACGGTACACGGTTGACATGGGGGCGTCTCGCCAGAGCGACCTTTCAACTTTTAAACCATCATAAGTCTCACCAGAGCGAACTGCCGCATCCCTTGATGGATTACATATGGTTGGATAACAGGAGGGGTCGCCTCGTGAACAAAAGAATAAGTGAGAGCGATAACGCACCACTTCTGGTGATGAGACATTTATTGGCGAGTAAGGACGTTGATATTCATCATCACTTGCACCATGGCTAATGCAAAAGTAGATAGGCAGCATTATTCTTCCCACCGTGGAGGCAAAATATTGTGCTTCGAATGTTCGATCTACAGATGTAACGACCAAACATGGATGGTAGTCTTTACAGTGCTTGTTCAAGATTTGTATCACCGGATTATCGACAGTGCATGTCACAACCATTTATGATTGTATATTTTAACAAAAGGTTTCAGGTGTGGTGTTAATTGTACTGTATGACGAGACACACTAATACAATATATGTCTTTATTTCTTGTGAATGTCAGCTTGGTTTTAAATGCGATAGAAAACGTATATCAAACCTGACAATAACTATTGATCTATAAACAATCTCGAGAACAATATATGCTAAAGACAAACTACATAACTATAAAAAGCTGGCACAGACGTCCGAAGGAAGACACATCTAAGACACACCAGGTTTCGAAAGACTTCGTTACACCACTGAAGATAGAGGGGGCACAGTCGTCTAAGGCGCGCGATTTGTTGTTCAGGGTTGCGTCCCTTGGGCACGCCAGAAACCTATGATTGTGGGTTCGAATCCCGGTTCGCCCCGATTATGTTCCTAGGTTTGTCAGCACCATACCCGTGCTCGTGGGTTTCACCGAAGTGGTAAATGTCTGAGACCTGCATCACTTCGGGCTTTCCTTCTACATTAAGCTGACACGCCGTGATATAACTGGAATACTGCTAAAAGCAGCGTTAAACCCAACTACTACCACTACTACTACTACTACTACTACTACTACTACTACTACTACTACTACTTTGCATCTGAACGTCCCAAGTATCTACCTTCAGTCGTATCGCTGCTATATCTCCGTGAATCTAACACCGGCTTAAAAGTGCCCAAGACGGTCTTCTCGTCTCCTGTGCTCCTGAAATCAAATTAACTGGGTGTATTCTTAGATTTGTATGAACTATTCATGTCCGCGTGGGTTTCACCGAAGTGGTAAACGTATTAGACCTGCATCACTTCGGGCTTTCCTCCCACATTAAGCTGACACGCCGCGATATAACTTGAATACTGTTAAACGTACCACTACAAGTGCAGTGTGTGACAGGCGGCAAGCGTGCCCCAAAGTAGAGGAGAAACCGCAACAGATCTAGAGAGGCCCGGTTCCAACTCCTGAAATACTAACTTCAGATGGGCCTACTAACTCTTGTAAAGTTTGCTGATGAAACTGCTTGAGTACTATCCATTTATAATAAACTTTTTATACGACTTCAAGTATATGCCATTCGCCCATAGCGACGCTATTTTACTTTAAAGACGCCTCCCGTATCTCTGAATTGTTCTCTCATAAGAAAACATCGGTCAAAACGACATCACCCCCGTTGACATAGACACCCGTTAAGTGGTTCTGATTGCTTTACATCCTTGACACGTGGAATATGTGTCGCGGTATAGTGGGGCACGTAGAGAAGACACGTGTCAAACCGTGAATACACACTCTGGTCAACTCGGCTAATTCCTCTGTTAAGACTGGAGTTGTGACGTTGCCAGACGTTGCCGCAACATTCGCATTTCATAATGGCTGTTTTTTTTATGTTTGTTTATATGTTAGAATATACTATTAAAAAAAACCCGTGAAGATCCGGGTTAGAATAGATCTTCAGCAACCCATGCTTACCGATAAAGGCGACTGACTATGCTTGTCGTAAGAGGCTAAGAGACCAACGGGATCGGATGGTCAGACACACTGACCAGGTGGATGCATGTCATCATATTCCATTTGCGATCCATGCTCATGATGCCAATCACTGGACTGTCTGGTCCAGACTCGTTTATTTACAGACCGCCGTCATACAGCTGGGATATTGCTGAGTATTACGTTCAACAACAAACAAACTAACAAAACAAAACACCTTAATACCAAGTGCCAAGCAAGATACCATATAGTTTTGTTACGGAAGTGACGTCACCACTTCACCACTTTTTTCCCCTTAAAAGTACCATCTCTTCAAGTTTGTTTGGTATGACGCGGCTGGGAATCGAACTATCGACCTTCCGCTCTCCGGGCAGACGCTCGATCCACCAGCCCACGGAGGCGGTTTACATCAACACCGACACGACCAACAACCGACACCTCCGTGCAACCCAGTCGGATTAATCATTGAACAGATCCGCATCAAATCTTGCAAATCTCGTAGTCAGAGTTGCATCTGAACTGAAGGGCGCAAGACAGACCTGTCCTCATAATGCAGTTACCTGTCACAGCCTATTGCGATTTACCACACTACGCAAAGTTTAGTGTTAATATCACGTTGTTTAATTGTGGTACGCGATGAAAGTCCATCATTACTGTCGCGGACATGAATATTTCATACAAATCTAAGAATACACCCAGTTAATTTGATTCCAGGAGCACAGAAGACGAGAAGACCGTCTTTGACACTTTTAAACCGGTGTTACATTCACGGAGATATAGCAGCGATACGACTGAAGGTAGATACTTGGGACTGATATGTTCAGATGCAAATGAGTAGTAGTAGTAGTAGTAGTAGTAGTAGTGAGTTGGGTTTAACGCCGCTTTTAACAGTATTCCAGTTACATCACGGCGTCTCAGCTTAATGTTGGAGGAAAGCCCGAAGTGATGCAGGTCTCAGACTTTACCACTTCTGTGAAACCCACGAGAACGGGTATGGTGCTGACAAACCTAGAAACATAATCGGGGCGAACCGAGATTCGAACCCACAATCATAGGTTTCTGGCGTGCCCAAGGGACGCAACTCTGCACAGCGAATCGCGGCGCCTTCGACGACTGGGTCACCCGTGCCCCAGTAGTAGTAGTAGTAGTAGTAGTAGTAGTAGTAGTAGTAGAAGTAGTAGTATACTAGTAGTTGTTGTAGTAGTAGTGGTAGTAGTAGTAGAATTAGTAGTAGTGGTAGTAGTAGTTTGTTTGTTGTTTAACGCCGCACTCAGCAATATTCCAGTTATATGACGGCAGTCTGTAAATGATCGAGTCTGGACCATACAATCCAGTTATTAATATCATGAGCATCGATCCACGCAATTTGGACCGATGACATGCATCAACCAAGTCAGCGAGTCTGACCACAGAAGAAGTAGTACTAGTAGTTATTTAAGTAGTAGTTGTAGTACTAGTTGTTGTAGTAGTTATAGTAGTAATAGTAGTTGAAGCAGCAGCGGCAGCCGCATTAGTAGTAGTAGCAGTAGTATTAGTAGTAGTATTAGTAGTAGTAGCAGTAGTATTAGTAGTAGTAGCAGCAGCATTAGTATTAGTAGCAGTAGTATTAGTAGTAGTAGCAGTAGTAGTAGCAGTAGTAGTAGTACTTTTTAAGTAACGTTAGATAAATATGTTTAAATAACATTAACATAACATAAGACATTTAATAGACATTACATTTCATGTCAGTTTTAATTACTAGATGGATTTATATTTTAAAAAAGCATAATCTTACACAATATCAACCAATCACAGCTGCCAGATTTCTCAATCTGTACTCAGTCTCTACCAAAGCGACTGATTCTGATTTGGTGGGGTGGTCCCTCCCAAGGTTGGAATGAATGTGGTGGCTGCGAGAGGTCCCACCTGTCGACCTCTGAAGTACCTGTACACAATGACACAGGAATTACAAATAACGCAGTTCAACACAAACAAAACAAACACAAGACGCACAAGAAATTGTAGCGCTTCGAGTACCGTGACGTCTGTAGCTGAGCACGTGTGTTGTTGAACACGTGTGTAGTTGAGCACGTGTGTAGTTGAGCACGTCTATAGTTGAGCACGTGTGTAGTTGAGCACGTCTATAGTTGAGCACGTGTGTAGTTGAGCACGTCTATAGTTGAGCACGTGTGTAGTTGAGCACGTGTTAATAAGCACGTGTGTAGTTGAGCACGTCTATAGTTGAGCACGTGTGTAGTTGAGCACGTCTATAGTTGAGCACGTGTGTAGTTGAGCACGTCTATAGTTGAGCACGTGTGTAGTTGAGCACGTGTTAATAAGCACGTGTGTAGTTGAGCACGTGTTAATAAGCACGTGTGCAGTTGAGCACGTTTGTGGTTGAGCATGACACCCGGTGTCATCACTATAGCTAGGATGATTCGTTGACACATGCTCATGATATAGACGGAATCGTGCTATCGACTCTGTTTTTGACGGAGATTTCTCATTATATTGAAAGGGTTTTGTCGCCTTTATTTACGACTGATCAGTCAGATGTAAATGAGATCGCAAAACTACAGCAACCGTCGCCCCTACCACAAAGCGATCGTAGCGCAACGACAGTCGTAGGTCAATATAAAAGTATGGGAGATACGATCACCTCAGCACTACGATAGTGGAGTGAGAAAAGGTCTACAGCGATTTTAGCAATATTCCAGCAATCTCACCGCATCACCAATCACACCGGTAATGGGCTTCACACATTGTACCCATGTGGGGAATCGAACCCGGGTGTTTGGCGTAACGATCCAACACTTTAACCACCAGGATACCGACCCGCCTCCTCAATAAAGACGAAGGTGACAATTTGTCGCCCGGTGTAGCTCGTGGAAGTTGTTAAGTAATAATCAATATCGGAATGGTGTATTTCAGCACATGGGCACGTTTGTATTAGCACTGTACGGTTCCACCACGGAGGCCACGTGATGTTCCGCCGTCAGCAGCAACTATCTGCGCATGCGGACGTGTCAGGCGAGTCACACTGAGGGGCAAAAGAAGGCATACCGTGTTAAATTTGAGTATGTCACTCCTTCCTGCAACCGTTTGTGAAAAGTAATCTGTGGCTATTTTGGATAAAAATAAACTAGTTCAATGAAGACTAGGGTAAAAAACGAAACCACATGAACATCTGTTTTAATTTTTCAAAAAGTTGTAAATCAAATTATATTTTAAAAATATAACAACGAAGAAGCATTCTATGCGTGCTGACTTAGCGCCACTAAAGTTAACTTCAAGCAAGAATCATTATAAAACCAAGACTCACGGCGAATCTGAACAATCTTCAGCGCCTACAAGCTGATGCGTTGACCACTATACCAGCGTATATCGTAGGATTAATATTTATTTGCATTGAAGGTGTTGTGTGAATGATAGCGTTGTCCTAGACTTTCATTGTTTCTTGAGGGGTGTGGTGTTTGTTCATTTCTTATTCAAGTTAACTTTCACAAGGAAACATCTTTTCTATAAAAATAAAATCCGGGTGTGGGGGTGTGGGGTGGGGTGGGGTGGGGTGTGTGTGTGTGGGTGTGTGTGTGTGTGTGTGTGTGTGTGTGTGTGTGTGGAACTGAACATTTTTCAAGTTCGAAAATGCCGAGACTCAGCAATACCGATCGGAACATCGCCATAGGACGTATCCAAAGAGGGGAATCGCAGTCTTCACTTGCTCGCCACTTGTCCACCACAACACCATTTGCCGCATTTGTGACCGATACACATAGTTCAATTCCACTGCAGACCGTCCGAGAACCGGCCGACCAAGACTTACCACCCCTGCAGCCCATGCGGGTGTTCCAACTATCGCAATGCCACAACTACGGAGACTGCAGGACGCATCCCTGGTTTGAAGAGGATATCGGACCAGACTGACAGGAACCATCTTCGCGAAGCTGGAATCCGACCCAGAAGACCAGTTTTCGTCCATATTTTGCAACAGATCCATCGACAGCGACGCTTGCGTTGGTACCATACCTTACAGCCTTGGAATTTGAGAAACTGGAGACTACTGTGGTTTAGAGATGAATCACGATTTCTTCTTCACCGGCGAGATGGAAGGGGGGCATATCCTACACCAGAAGATCTGACTTGGTTGTGGTTCTTGGAAATTTGACAGCAAATCGCTACATGAATTAAATTCTTCAACCTCACCTTCTTCCAATCATTGACCGCTAGAAGGAGCAGTTTAAACAGGACAACGCTCCACCACACACAACTCGTATCACGGTAGACTACCTTCATAATGCAAATATGACCGTTTTGCCCTGGCCGTCGAGATTTCCAGATCTAATCCCAATCGAACAACTCTGGGATGAACTCGATCGACGTGTACGTTAACGTGAGAACACGCCGTAGACACTCCCACAACTGACCAACGCGTTACAAGCAAAAAAGCGCATAATTCCACAGGACAGAATTCGTACACTTATCCAGTACTTACCTTTTCTGGTGCAATCCGAGGGAAACAGTGTCAAAATAGAATCGCAAAATAATTTCAGCCTGACGCATTGTAAGACACCATCATTACTAAAGTCAGACATTTAATGAGGTCACAAGGTCATTTTTAAGCGAGCCAACATGGAGTGGTCTGATGAAGACTGTAAACGTGTATTTGATAAGACGCATAATTCCGCAGGACAGAATTCGTACACTTATCCAGTACTTACCTTTTCTGGTGCAATCCGAGGGAAACAGTGTCAAAATAGAATCGCAAAATAATTTCAGCCTGACGCATTGTAAGACACCATCATTACTAAAGTCAGACATTTAATGAGGTCACAAGGTCATTTTTAAGCGAGCCAACATGGAGTGGTCTGATGGAGACTGTAAACGTGTATTTGATAAGACATGTCAAAGCCCGTCGTTGGATTATCTCCAGTGCACTATATGCTCGGGCCAAGTATATTATGATAGATACTCTGGGCCATCGCTACCATTCGTCACGACTCGCCCCTTTCCTGCAAGAAGACTCGTCCTCCTATCGATGAATGTTATGTGCGAAAATACGACAAACCAATCAGAATGCGCGTATGACTTCAAGTACCTCGGTCCAAGATTCACTCAGGAATAATCTTGATTTAACATGTCTTGCATTTAGAAATATACCCGAGATATAGTTAAATATGTTCCATCATACTGTAATAAATACTGTTAGCCCCAATGTGTTTTCAAGAGCATCTGGAATATATTTATATATCGGGCAAATATACGTGATTATCATTACGCAACGAGTTGACAATTCGTTTGGCTATGCCCGTTTGCGCTTAGACGGAACCCAGTCGCAAAAAGGGCCATGAGAGTTTGTAAAATAGCATTATGAATATTTTGGGGGATATTTCTGTATAGTGCGCTCAGTCTTCATAACAAGAATGTATCCCCAAAAATATTTAATGGTCCTTATATTTGTTCAGAATACATACTAATATAATAGAAGATGGCTGTGGCGACTAAATGACACGGCTTGGATGTATTGTGATGCACATCTCATTCAATACTGACATGAGACTGACGCATTTTCCACGTCATAGCAAGTTAAAATAACATAAGGACTCCTTGCAAAATGTTGCCTCCCAGATTCATGAAGACCGCCTCCGTGATCTAGTGGTAGAATGTCTCCCCGGAGAGCGGAAGGTCGTGGGTTCGATCCCTGGCTGAGTCATACCAAAAGACGGTACAAGATGGTACTTGATGTTACCCTGCCTGGTTTTCGGCATAAATGGGCAAAAACAAGGACTGGTCGGCTCCGAGTCAGTATACTGTGTCTGCGTGGGGTATGCATGTTAAACTGCGTGTTAAGCATCTACGACGTGTTGTTCATAATATCGATCACGGCAGTGTGTGATTAAGACTCGATTATCTACAGACCGCCGCCATGACTTAACAGAATGAAAAGAAAAAAGTTTCCTGCACAACACAAATTGCCCCCCGGAAATATCTCAGCACAAGCTTGTTTCGCGCCCCGTTTCTAATTCATCAGATTCCGAGACATTACGAGAGCGTCTGCAATTAGTTTCCTTGTGTCCGCGAAGCAGAATTGGGTGGCCAGCGCCGCTCACACAGAAAGCCGATTTATTGCACTGCCGAAATTTCAGTGGCCAGTCTACCTCGCACACAATAATCAATGGCGGTAAAATGCCTTCACAATGAGTTGCCTCAACGATTTGGTGATTAGACACATTGGAAGTATCACCTCAAAATGTCTGCCTTTGCTTCCAGACCGGAGAATGAGTGAGTGAGTGAGTTGGGCTTAACATAGCTTATGGCAGTATTTCAGTTAGATTACGGCTGATCCTGGTTCGCCTAAGGGACGCAACTCTGCGCAACGAATTGCAGAACCTTAGACGACTTGGCCACTGGTGGTCACCACTGGTACATAGGGATGTTATGGTGTGATTGTTAAAGATGATATATTGCATAATCATGGGTGTCAATGTTACTTATTAATTAATTTTAGGTCGTTTCTGTACTCGAATTGGTTCTTTACCAACATCGTAATATATACAGATTTTTCTTTCAACGCGTTTCTCACACGTGTATGATGCTAGTTCGACACCAGCGTGGGTACAGTGTATGCAACCAGTTCGACACCCACGTGGGTACAGTGTATGAAGCGAGTTCGACACCACCGTGGGTACAGTGTGTGGAACCAGTTCGACACCCACGTGGGTACAGTGTATGCAACCAGTTCGACACCCACGTGGGTACAGTGTATGCAACCAGTTCGACACCCACGTGGGTACAGTGTATGCAACCAGTTCGACACCCACGTGGGTACAGTGTATGCAACCAGTTCGATACCCACGTGGGTACAGTGTAAGCAAGTCCATGTCTGGTGTCCCCCGCGGTGATATTGCTGGAATATGCTAAAACCGGCCTACAACCATGCTCACTCACCTTTAATTGATCTAGCTTTCAAGAAAATCGGGAAGCGCAGGGTCGCCGCCGCGTTTCAGCCCCGTTTCCCCACAGAGTTAGCGATATGTTTGTACAGCATCCACTATTAAAAAAATACATCGAGCCGTACCCAAAGGCTGGAAGACCTCTTATCGCACGTGACCTAACTACGTCACAATGGAATTCTCTTTCTGCACACGACACTTGTGTTATAAGTATCAGTAAGGACTTCTGTGTAGAACACAACAGTAACGTCATACAAACACAACGACGTGAGCCTCGTTAGGGGATTCAGCAGCGCTTGCAATGAACGCTCAGTGACTTTAGTTGCTGGTGTCGTAGTAGGACGTATTAAGTAACACAACCGGATGCTGTCGCGTCCCCTTGACCTTTTGGTCAATCGTCCTGGGCCCTGTTCCACAAGCGATCTGAGCGCTGCGATTGTTGCAAGCCCATGCTAGAGTATGGGTGTTACGATCGTCTTAGCACTATGATCGCTTTGTGGAGGGGAACTTGGTGTTGATCAACTGAAACACATTTCACAGTTGAATGGATGGGTATGTCGTTTCTCCCTACTTGGTCCTTAAGTACACTTTGGCTGTGAGTTTATCCTAAGTAAGTGGATGAGCGTGTTTTTATTTAAAAAGTTATTTGAAGAGTATTTCAGTAACGCCGGTCACCTTAATATGGGAGGAAAGCCCGTTGCAAGTCTAAGACGTTTAACACGTTGGTTTGTTGTTTTACGCCGCACTCAGCAATATTCCGGTTTTATGACGGCGGTCTGTAAATAATCGAGTCTGGACCAGACAGTCCAGTGATTGACATGAGCATCGATCCACGAAATTGGGATACGATGACATGCATCAACCAAGTCAGCGAGAACGACCACCCGATCCCGTTAGTCGCCTCTTACGACAAGCATAGTCGCCAAACATGGTTTGCTGAAGACCTATTCTACCCCGGATCTTCAAGGGTCGATGTATATAAGAAGATCACAACAGTCTCATATAGTCCATATTATCACTGTGGTACTTCACTCAGTCAACTGACAATAGTTTGCATGAATGTCGTATCAATTGACTATTTTCGATAGCAGTTAACTTACCATAACGCTGTAGATGTTGGATTATACTCGTGAAATCGTTTCGTCTCAAACCCACATGTCATCTCGTTCGGAACTTGTGGGAGTCCATATTGGTAAAAGTAACATTCACGTGGTTAAACTGTGAGGGCGGCAGTCGTGTGCGGTTTCTGATGTTTCGAAATGATTTCTTATGTAAATCAAATTGTAACACCCATTTCTGTTTTGTTTGTTTGTTTTGTTTTGTTTGCTGTTGAACGTCATCCTGAGCAATATTCCAGTTATATGACGGCGATCTGTAAACAATCGAATCTGGACCAGACAATCCAGTGATTGACATCATGAGCATCGATCCCTACAATTGAGATACGATGACATGCATCAACCAAGTCAGCGAGCCTGACCACCGGATCCCGTTAGTCGCCTCTTACGACAAGCGTAGTCGCCTTTTACGGCAGGCATGGGTTGCTGAAGACCTATTCTACCCCGGATCTTCACGGGTCACCACGGTAAAATCCATAAGCATGGGTATGGTGCTGACAAATCAAGAATAACAATTAGGGTAAACCTGGAATTGTAACCAAAGATCATAAGGTGCTGGCACAACTAAGGGACGTAACTCTCTGCATCATCTTTGACCACTGTTCCATCGGTGTCACCCATAGTGATATATGTTTATTTGTTGTTTGTTTATGTGTTTGTTTTACGCTGCCCTCTGAAATACTCCAGCTATATGACGGCGGTCTTTAATTAATCGAGTCTGGACCAGACAAACCAATGAATGACATCATGAGCATCGATCCAATTCATCAACCAATGGGATACAATGCATCAACCAAGTCAGAGAGCCTGATATATGTAGTAATCGTTGTGGCATCTGAATTCAGAAATCCATGACATACCCTCAGCTGTATTTTGGTTTCTTTTATCTACATCGTTCTCTTATCTCTTCTACGGGAAAAGTTCAAACGAAACAGTAAATTGGGGCATGAATTCAAACGTTTATACTCACATGGCTTGGTAAACTGACAGACCAGGAATCATATTTGGATTCGAACCTTCGAGCAGCGGATCCGGACACGACTAATGTACTTACATGTACATAGGTTACTCCTGTTGAAACTGCATGTAGTCAAATATGTAGATGCAGAGGTCACTATTTTCTAACTGCTGTAAAAAAGTCATATTTTGCCACAAAAATGCATACTTGTGACCCCAATTTCTTTATTCAGAGGTCACGTTTATGCATAGTCGTTCAGTACAATGATAAATGGGTTAAATGCTACTTGAACCATGTTTGGTTTTTTGTGGAAACACGGGTATTAATAGTCAAGTTGCGAGCGCATATTCGAATCTTAAGAAATGACGTCATGATAGAACAACGTTTCATCGTGAAATAAACAACTCTTCGTTCTTTAATGTTCTTTGCGATTTATCGCGTAGCTATCTTATAAAGGTAATTAAGTGTAACTTGCTTAAAGGTGCACCTGCTACCCATTTTACCTGTGAAACACGATCGTGTTAACGCCCCCTCGAGGGGTGAACGCATGCTGAGCCCATGGACGTCACTTCCGGTACGTTCATCACTCCATCCCGATATAGGTAAAAGAGGAACTGCTATAAATAGCCACACCAACTCCAGACTCAGCCCGAGGAACGGGAACCGTCCACAGCACCTTTGGCAGATAAAGAATCGATTGAACAAACTATTAGGCTTCTGTAATCGGCTTGGCGATTGTTGGTCGATCGGAGGCTGTCGAACTGATAAAATACCCTAAGTGATTGGCTTTGTGTAACGGCGCTGTGCCGTCACTGACGATGCAGAGAATTACTGCGGCGCGGGGATGATCCTTCAAGACGATCTAGTAAAAAGGTTCAATTTGCGAATTCTCCATGTCTGGCGTGGGAACAGTTTTAGTGGATGTTGTAGTACCGTGTGCACATCCCTGCTAAGTACAGGCGACAAAAGTATACGGCGCGAGCCCCAAAGCTTATGACCCCCCAGGGGCCATTGTTCGCAGTCTTTTACCGCGTGAGAGAGACATGGCGATTTACATCTCGCCTCAACTCTCCCCGACCTCGATACCGGAATATTGACTGAATCAATTAAAGTGTGGAGAGCGGTATGTAGGTCCTGTTGCCACAACCAGCTCCGGCCAAGATATTCACCTGGAGTCAAGATACTCACCTGGAGTCAAGATACTCACACCTGGAGTCAAGATACTCACCTGGAGTCAAGATACTCACACCTGGAGTCAAGATACCCACACCTGGAGTCAAGATACACACACCTGGAGTCAAGATACTCACACCTGGAGTCAAGATACTCACACCTGGAGTCAAGATACTCACCTGGAGTCAAGATACTCACACCTGGAGTCAAGATACTCACCTGGAGTCAAGATACTCACCTGGAGTCAAGATACTCACACCTGGAGTCAATATACTCACCTGGAGTCAAGATACTCACACCTGGAGTCAAGATACACACACCTGGAGTCAAGATACTCACACCTGAAGTCAAAATACTCACCTGGAGTCAAGATACTCACCTGGAGTCAAGATACTCACACCTGGAGTCAAAATACTCACACCTGGAGTCAAGACACTCACCTGGAGTCAAGATACTCACCTGGAGTCAAGATACTCACACCTGGTGTCAAGACACTCACCTGGAGTCAAGATACACACACCTGGAGTCAAGATACTCACACCTGGAGTCAAGATACTCACCTGGAGTCAAGATACTCACACCTGGAGTCAAGATACCCACACCTGGAGTCAAGATACACACACCTGGAGTCAAGATACTCACACCTGGAGTCAAAATACTCACCTGGAGTCAAGATACTCACCTGGAGTCAAGAAACTCACACCTGGAGTCAAAATACTTACACCTGGAGTCAAGATACTCACACCTGGAGTCAAGATACTAACACCTGGAGTCAAGATACTCACACCTGGAGTCAAGATACTCACACCTTGAGTTAAGATACTCACCTGGAGTCAAGACACTCACCTGGAGTCAAGATACTCACACCTGGAGTCAAGATACTCACACCTGGAGTCAAGATACTCACACCTGGAGTCAAAATACTCACACCTGGTGTCAAGATACTCACATCTGGAGTCAAGATACTCACACCTGGAGTCAAGATACTCACACCTGGAGTCAAAATACTCACACCTGGTGTCAAGAAACTCACACCTGGAGTCAAGATACTCACACCTGGAGTCAAGATTCTCACTTCTGGAGTCAAGATACTCACCTGGAGTCAAGACACTCACCTGGAGTCAAGATACTCACACCTGGAGTCAAAATACTCACACCTGGTGTCAAGACACTCACCTGGAGTCAAGATACTCACACCTGGTGTCAAGACACTCACCTGGAGTCAAGATACTCACACCTGGAGTCAAGATTCTCACTTCTGGAGTCAAGATACTCACCTGGAGTCAAGATACTCACACCTGGAGTCAAGATACTCACACCTGGAGTTAAGATACTCACACCTGGAGTCAAGATACTCACACCTGGAGTCAAGATACTCACCTGGAGTCAAGATACTCACACCTGGAGTCAAGATACTCACACCTGGAGTCAAGATACTCACACCTGGAGTTAAGATACTCACCTGGAGTCAAGATACTCACACCTGGAGTCAAGATACTCACACCTGGAGTCAAGATACTCACACCTGGTGTCAAGATACTCACCTGGAGTCAAGATACTCACACCTGGAGTCGAGATACTCACACCTGGAGTCAAGATACTCACACCTGGAGTTAAGATACTCACCTGGAGTCAAGATACTCACACCTGGAGTCAAGATACTCACACCTGGAGTCAAGATACTCACACCTGGTGTCAAGATACTCACCTGGAGTCAAGATACTCACACCTGGAGTCGAGATACTCACACCTGGAGTCAAGATACTCACCTGGAGTCAAGATACTCACACCTGGAGTCAAGATACTCATCTAGAGCTAAATACTCAACTGGAGTTAAATACTCAACTGGAGTTAAATACTCACCTGGAGTTTAACACTCACCTGGAGTCAAGATACTGACACCTGGAGTCAAGATACTGACACCTGGAGTCAAGATACTCACACCTGGAGTCAAGATACTCACACCTGGAGTCAAGATACTCACACCTGGAGTCAAGATACTCACACCTGGAGTCAAGATACTCATCTAGAGCTAAATACTCAACTGGAGTTAAATACTCAACTGGAGTTAAATACTCACCTGGAGTTTAACACTCACCTGGAGTCAAGATACTCACCTAGAGTTAAATACTCACCTGGAGTCAAGATATTTACCTAGAGTCAAATACTCACCTGGAGTCAAGATACTCACCTAGAGTTAAATACTCACCTGGAGTTAAATACTCACCTGGAGTCAAGATATTTACCTAGAGTCAAATACTCACCTGGAGTCAAGATACTCACCTAGAGTTAAATACTCACCTGGAGTTAAATACTCACCTGGAGTCAAGATATTTACCTAGAGTCAAATACTCACCTGGAGTCAAGATACTCACCTAGAGTTAAACTACTCACCTGGAGTTAAACACTCACCTGGAGTCAAGATATTTACCTAGAGTCAAATACTCACCTGGAGTCAAGATATTTACCTAGAGTCAAATACTCACCTGGTGTCAAGATACTCACCTGAGGCAAGATACTCACACCTGGAGTCAAAATACTCACACCTGGATTCAAGATACTGACCTGGAATCAAGATACTCACACCTGGAGTCAAGATACTCACACCTGGAGTCAAGATACTCACACCTGGTGTCAAGATACTCACACCTGGAGCCAAGATACTCACCTGGAGTCAAGATACTCACCTGGTGCCAAAATACTCACATGGACTCAAGATACTCAACTGGAGTCAAAATACTCACCTAGAATTAAATATTCACCTGGAGTCAAATACTCACACCTGGAGTCAAGATACTCACCTGGAGTCAAAATACTCACACCTGGAGTCAAGATATTCACACCTGGAGTCAAGATACTCATCTAGAGCTAAATACTCAACTGGAGTTAAATACTCACCTGGAGTCAAGATATTTACCTAGAGTCAAATACTCACCTGGAGTCAAGATACTCACCTAAAGTTAAATACTCACCTGGAGTTAAATACTCACCTGGAGTCAAGATATTTACCTAGAGTCAAATACTCACCTGGAGTCAAGATACTCACCTAGAGTCAAATACTCACCTGGAGTCAAGATACTCACCTAGAGTTAAACTACTCACCTGGAGTTAAACACTCACCTGGAGTCAAGATATTTACCTAGAGTCAAATACTCACCTGGAGTCAAGATATTTACCTAGAGTCAAATACTCACCTGGTGTCAAGATACTCACCTGGAGTCAAGATACTCACCTGAGTCAAGATACTCACACCTGGAGTCAAAATACTCACACCTGGAGTCAAGATACTCACCTGGAATCAAGATACTCACACCTGGAGTCAAGATACTCACACCTGGAGTCAAGATACTCACACCTGGAGTCAAGATACTCACACCTGGAGCCAAGATACTCACCTGGAGTCAAGATACTCACCTGGTGCCAAAATACTCACATGGACTCAAGATACTCAACTGGAGTCAAAATACT
This sequence comes from Haliotis cracherodii, assembly GCF_022045235.1. Lineage (NCBI taxonomy): Eukaryota > Metazoa > Mollusca > Gastropoda > Lepetellida > Haliotidae > Haliotis > Haliotis cracherodii. The sequence goes on from NW_027266266.1 coordinate 2,638,920, forward strand.
CACCTAGAATTAAATATTCACCTGGAGTCAAATACTCACACCTGGAGTCAAGATACTCACCTGGAGTCAAAATACTCACACCTGGAGTCAAGATATTCACACCTGGAGTCAAGATACTCATCTAGAGCTAAATACTCAACTGGAGTCAAGATATTTACCTAGAGTCAAATACTCACCTGGAGTCAAGATACTCACCTAAAGTTAAATACTCACCTGGAGTTAAATACTCACCTGGAGTCAAGATATTTACCTAAAGTCAAATACTCACCTGGAGTCAAGATACTCACCTAGAGTTAAACTACTCACCTGGAGTTAAACACTCATCTGGAGTCAAGATATTTACCTAGAGTCAAATACTCACCTGGAGTCAAGATACTCACCTAGAGTTAAACTACTCACCTGGAGTTAAACACTCATCTGGAGTTAAACACTCCCTAGGTCTTGCCTTATATGGTTAATTAGACATAACTCCCAGCATCTTAACAACAACAACAACAACAACAAGTATTTATGGATTACCACAATGCGAGACATATTGAATTGCTAACGTACATTTGCATTGCCAGAATTAACATGAAAATACATTTACTCGACACAGGAGTTATATTAACGACAGCATGGCGTCATTGCTTCTTGACACTGGTTGCCGATACGCTGAAAGCATAACTCATTTTATCCATGAAGTCAAGACAAAATGAACAAGTGATAAAAATATGAGTCATTCAAGGGGTAATAAATTGTATCAACTGCTGACGCAAATTGTTATGAACTGTGGTAAAACTACAGACGTGAATTAGCATAATAATCTGCAATAAAAAGGATTTCCGGTGATTGTATAACTAACCCAACAACGCTTACTTCTTTGGGGAGGAAACCCACGAGCACGGTATGGTGCTGAAACCTAGAAACATAATCACAGCGAACCTGGGATTCGAACCCATGACCATTGCTGAGGGAAGCAACGCTGCACAGCACCCACCCACACACCCACCCGTGTCCCCGTCTCGTGATAGGATGTCCAAGACGCGTTTAGATAAACACGAATACCGTTATGCTTTCCTTTCTTTATAAAATCATTGAAGATGTAGTATTTATCGCAATGAAAAATAGCAGTATAAATAAATTCGACAGAAAATGGAAGTATTGGTTGGTTGGTTGGTATATTGTTTAACGCCGCACTCAGCAATATTACAGCTATATGACGGCGGTCTGTAAGTAATCGAGTCCGGACCAGACATCCCAGTGATTGACATTGTGAGCATCGATCCACACAATTGGGATACGATGACATGCATCAACCAAGTCAGCGAGCTGACCACCCGACACCGTTAGTCGCCCCTTACGACAAGCATAGTCGCCTTTTACGGCAATCATGGGTTACTGAAGACTTATTCTACCCCGGATCTTCACGGGTCGAAAATGGAAGGAATTATCAGCCTACTTAATATAATTTGTCAGTCAATCCAATATAGGTATATACCCATATCTAATCATGTTTTAAGATACTATGAATTGCTACACTGATATACCTCATGTACCAATGTTGCATTTATGTCTACTGGATGCAAATAAAAATATTTAAAAAAATCCCCCCAAAACAACAAACATGAATAGGTCACTGAAGGAATCCATGATGACACAAGGTGATCGTGAAGCATTTTCCATGATCCAGATGTCAACCCCATGATTGCTGACACACCCAGTAAAGTCAAGGCAGGATAAACCATTGATGAGAGAGAAGTGGATCCCGTTGATGAGAGAGAAGTGGATCCCGTTGATGAGAGAGAAGTGGATCCCGTTGATGAGAGAGAAGTGGATCCCGTTAATACACAAAATAAGAAGCAATAAAAACATGTCCACAATCATAAGAAATCTCTTCCAAAAGCAGAGTCCACTGTATGATTCCGACTGTACCTTGGGCAATTGTTTATGTGTCACGATCAAATAGTTATGATACAGGGGTTCTCGAGAAGGTGAGCGTATCCTGCCCCACAGGTGGAACCCGTCACAAACGCATGCAAAGGCAAGTCAAGTGTTCACCGGAAAAATCACGAGAACATATGGTACAAGCGAAAACAGTTAATTTCATCAGACTTCGTTGCTGTGACTGATGCGTCAAATTGGAATGCCCTCCCCATTTTTCAACGCTTTTCTGAGGCCTTGAATGTTGTAGCCTTGATCAAACAACCCGCAAAAACAAGGAAAACACCATCACACGTCTGGACAATAGTTTTCAGAGCGACTATATAGTCTTGCGTGCTGCAGTGAGTAATTAACTCACACCTAATCACACCCTCAATTAATCACTATATTTAATTACATAAAAACGCTATCGCCCCATAACCAACCTACCATGATTGGTCCAAATTAGTCCCATGCATTGCCAGAAATCAATCCCACAATACCACTTCCGGGGCGCCGTCCCTAGTGGTATCGACCATGGCGCCAAACAAGTCTCATCCCATTCAATCACAAATGAAACTACAGTCCTCGATGAAACGTACGGAATATTACCCATAGTCAAATAAAAAGGACGAATTAAACACACTCCTTGGAAGCTTTATAACGTCAGATTAATACAACCAGTTAGCAAATCAATGACCATAGATGAAAACTTGTCCGCCACTCGTTCTCGGAGGACCTGCTGACTCGACTAGTTATATTGTTTGCCTCTGACAGGGTCAATGCCTGTGGACTTTCTCCACCAAGAGGCGTTAGATTATCTGTTTAAAGAATCTGGACACATAATTCATCGCCAAGCTTCTTCAGAAATCACGTTAGGAAAGATTGTGTAGGAATTGAATGCAACAATGATACTTAAAGAGGGGCTGGGATCCGGGAACTGGCAGTCCTGGTGACCCGAGTCTGATGTGATTACACTGGTATATACATACGGAGAGACAACGTGAACGTATTGGTACCGTTGGCCTGAGCCGACTGATTGAAGTCAAGTTGGGGGCGGTCGGGTAGCCTAGTGGTTAAAGCGTTCGCTTGTCACGCCGAAGACCCGGGTTCGATTCCCGACATGGGTACAATTTGTGAGGCCCATTTCTGGTTTTCCCCGCCGTGATATTGCTGGAATATTGCTGAAAGCGGCGTAAAACCATACTCACTCATTCACTGAAGTCCGGTTGCTTCTGAAACAAGATGTACCCTACAGAAGCGAAGCTTCAATTTGCCCAGGTGGGACCAGTGTGATCACGGGATGTCTACAAGGGTGGGGCACCATAGTGACTATGCTTTGGAAGAGCGGCAGTATATTTGTTCAAGGGAAGAACATCAGTGTGATTCTTCAATGATGGGGCACAGTGTTCGAAATAAGCGCCTGTCCGTAGGCCCGTGGCTGGTAGATCTCGTGTCGGGCCAATAGATTGAATTGTGTATGGGTCCTTATGGCCTACAGTAAATGTACGTGTTGATGTATTTGTCAAAATAAGCAGCAGTTTCATAAATGAGGTCCTGAAAGGTTTATTCAGTCTCTCCTGGAGGCAGCCTGGCATTTATAAAATCCAAACACTGGTGAGGCAACATGATATTTGCGTACGAGAAGAACATCAGTGTGATTGTTCAATAGTAGGGCACCATGATATTGGGGGAGAAGAGGGGGTTGGTTCTGGGGACTCACTGCATCTCCCACTTGTCTCATTGATTACACATATTTGAAACAGCATTTTTCTTCAATTGTACAATAAAGAAAACACAGTGTTTGTAAATCGATCTGAATATCGTAAATATGGATTAGAACACCCTCCAGGGAAGATACATAACATAACGTCATCTGTAGAAATACTTCCCGAATAATGACGTTATAAAAACTACAGGTCTAACTCACTACAGCGTCAAAGATCATAATTCCTCTTTCATAATTACCTGAATCTTTTCTCGACAACTGCATCCTTCATTGCAAACATCGCGTGCCATTTGTTCTCTTGTCGGGGCTCCGATCAGCTTCACGGTCACAAAGCGCGTGTGACGCCACTCTTACACTTACAGGACGACGTTATCTCGCCTTTGTCGGGGCTCCGATCAGCTTCACGGTCACAAAGCGCGTGTGACGCCACTCTTACGCTTACATGACTACGTTATCTCGCCTTTGATCTCAACAAACTGCTCTGGTACAGGTGACATATCTGGATGTAGAGATTAACAATTGATATCAGGCTATAAATAACGCGACAGTTCCGCAGCTTGTAAACAAAGTAACGCGCGGCTAGTCATTTGTTATGGAATATTAATATCTACTCCTGTATTTGGGAGACTATATAGACATCTTCTTTATTTTCACAAGATCGAGATATCATCAGGGCCAATATTTACAATAATTAATTTGGGAATCCATTAAGTTTTATAAAATGTATTGAACGGGACTTCTATTAGATCACTTGTGCCTGCCCCCTAAAAGACAAACAGTGTAAATATATAAGCGACAAAAACATTTTCAGAATCATCAGTAATCTTTGTTAACGCAGGGTCAATTGTACGAATCAGACTATATCAACAGACTGTTTTATCAAATTGCCATGATACCAGGTATCACCCATCACAAACACCTTCAAAGGCGGCCCCTGAACATCCGGGGTAGAATAGATCATCAGCAACCCATGCTTGCCGTAAAAGGCGACTATGATTGTCGTAAGAGGCGACTATGATTGTCGTAACAGGCGACTAACGGGATCGGGTGGTCAGACTCGCTGACTTGGTTGATGCATGTCAGCGATCCCAATTGCGTGGATCTCGGCTCATGATATCAATCACTGGATTGTCATCACATCATATGGTCTTAATCAAGATTTGGACACTTTGGACTTTCCTCCCATACGAAGCTGACACGCCGCGATGACATGAAATACTGAAATACTGAACAAAGCGGTATTTGGTTGTTCATTTGGTTGTTAAATTAGTAATAATGGTTTACATCACCCCCCCCCCCCCCCCCCCCCCCCCCACCCCCCTCCCTCAACACAAACACGCACGCACACACAAACACACACACACACACACACACACACACACACACACACACACACACACACACACACACACTTTGACATCTATAATTAAAAATAATACTAATCAAAGGTTTAATTATGTCTCATATTTGTCATTCAAGTTACCTCCCTTGAAATCCAAGGAAACAACAGACAGATCGAAACGGAACCACACACACACACACACACACACACACACACGTCAAATTCGCATTCGAAAAGAAGCACTGGGAGAGTAGTTTAAATATTTAAAGCTACACAGGTAGCCCTCTTGAATCTGGGGGCGGTGGGGTAGCAAGAATGTGTCTCACACATAGTACCGATGTTGGGAATAGAACTCGGGTCTTCGGCGCGACCAGCGAACACATTTACCACCTACCTACCCAACCGCCCATGCATTCCGCTCAGGAAGCCGAAGATGACTGAACACGTGGCGGGCCATATTACCTTGATTCAATCAATAATGTATACATATACTCGGCCTCGTGGAAGAATGATTATTTGTTAAGCGAGTGGTGTTTATTACGCAATTATTTTCCTGAGATAATCTTCTTTTTTTATATATGGCTTTTCATATTTATTAACAAATCGATATATTTTAAACAAACTGTTGAAAGTCGCACTTTAGAAAGTTATTTATCACCATATCCTTTTCAAAAGTCTTGTGTATTAATAAATACAACAACAACGACAAAGAAACATGTTCAATGGAAATGACGGTTGAACCGTCCATGGCGAACCCGTGACCTGTAACCTTTGACCCAACACGACGAGCCATCATGGCGGATGTGGACTCAGAGCTGGAAAGTCTGGTAAGATAGATGAGTGCTTTTAGCAGATATACATACTGGTTCCCGTCGAGATTTAATGTATGAAGTCATGACATATTCCTTTATTGACTTGGTAAATAGCAGAGTCGGATCTTCAACGATAACTGACTTACAGTGATTTGTTTACACCTCGGAGGATCCGTTTGAGACTTGAGTGGAATACTAACACGACTCACGGAATCTGTCGGTGAGAGAGCCTTTTGTATTTAGAGCCGGACTGAGATTTCAGAATGTGGAACGTATCATACTAAATATTGCTGATATAATGGACCAAGTTCGTATGAGTTGAACGATTTTAATAACTGACAGGTCAATAAAATATAGCCAGTGTGACACTTGGCTATAAACTCGCGTTGTACGTTGGTAGCCTATATAACATTACCGTTTCAGGCATGACTTGTCAAAATAACAAAACAAAACAAACTCCCACTGACTGCTCGGTGTCTATGACTGTCAAAGTAACAGCTGGCTGGTGATATTATATTTGTCACTTCACTCACATATATTAATCACAATGTTCATTTAGGCACATTATTAAAAGCCCATATATATCCTGAATATCTTCTTGCTCCAAACTGTCACATGTTTACGCAGGTGTTGTATATATTAATTGAAAGTAATAAATCACTGATTGGCAGTCTTGCTGAAAAGAATATTCTGTTTCTATGAAAGGCTGCTTGATTACAGTGCTATCATTGACGTTAATTCAAAGAAGTATGCATAGAAGCTGCAAAATTGTACAGTTCCCATTTCAAAATGATTTGGTTTGTTTTTTAATGCTGCACTCAGCAATATTCCAGCTATATGACGGCGGTCTGTAAATAATCGAATCTGGACCAGACAATCCAGTGATTAATATAACGAGCATCGATCCACGCAATTGGGATCGATGACATGCATCAACCAAGTCAGCGAGCCTGACCACCCGATCCCGTTTGTCGCCTTTTATGGCACGTATGGGTTGCTGAAGACAAATGAGGTGCAGTCGGGTAGCATAGTAGTTAAAGCATTTGCTTATCACGCCGAAGACCCGGGTTCGATTCCTGACATGGGTACAATGTGTGAAGCCATTTTCTGGTTTCCCTGCTGTGATACTGCTGGAATATTGCTTGGCAAGTCTAGATTACTGCAGTAAATGGAGAGAGTCTCTGTGCTCTTTTTATTATATTTCATAGCAATAATTTAACAACCGGTTTCTTTCTGTAAAATATATTAATTTCAGAGACTAGATGTTAGGCTATGGTAGAGGAATAACAGGCGCTCCATTATTCAAGAAATATTACAACGTGTAAGGAAAGTTATCAGATTTGTTCCTATGAACATGATGAATGAGTTATATTCTTTGTTCATTTCTACACTTATTTTTTATGACGTGCTACATGACTTAGTTGGATTTTCTGGTAAAGTTTGAAAATAATTCTTTTTAACTTATTTTTACCATGTTTATGAACTTGATCATGTCAAAAGTTCAAACCTGCAAATGTAAGAAAGCAGGGAAGTTATGAAATTATTGATATATTTTAGAGTTGGTACTGTATCGGGACAGATTTAGGAATGTCAATACTAAAATAACAATTTTCTGCCTCTGCCAATCTATGATATCTCTACAAGAAGGAGAAAAGACGAGTCATATGAACATGTCTGATTAGTTAAATATTCATACCACAGTGTTTCATATTTCCATAAGTTGACATTGTCAGTGGGCCTAAAATGTCCTTTGTCATATATTGCCCTCAGACCTGTGAAGATCCGGGTTGAGAATAGGTCTTCAGCAACCCAAGCTTGTTGTAAAAGGTGACTATGCTTGTCGGAAAAGGTAATTAATGGGATGTTCAGACTCGTTCACTTGATGCATGTCATCGTATCTCAATTGCACAGATCGATGCTTATGGTGTAAGACACTGGATTGTCTGCTCCAAACTCAATTATTTACAGACCACCGTCATATACTGTAAATCTTCAAATTAATGCCAGCGTGAATTAAATGTGCAAAATGTGAGTGGTCTTTGCTCGCATTGATTAAACATCGCATTTATATCTCAAAATGACTCCATAGTCATTGAAGCTGGTTTGTTTGTCGCATTCTTTTTCAGAGCTCCAGAAAACTTTTTGAGTTTTTACTCTTGGGTTTCTATTTTAATTGGGTTATTACATTTTTCATTATTACATTATTATATTTTTTCACGCATCTATTCATCACTCTATTGGGTTCTCCTAAAATTAGAGAACATTTTAAGATTTAAAAAAATGAAATAAGCTTTAGATATATATAACTGTTCTAAATATATTTGCTCGACTCGAAAAGAAAATTAGCTTGTAATTGTATTTCGGAAATTAACTCCTTTGTCCGCATGCTGAAAAAGTTTCACTGGGTATTTACAGAGCCGTTTTTATACATTTGAGTTTTTCACTTAATGCATGTGTTTCTGTAAGTTAATTGAAAGTAATAAGGGTTTTGAATAATTTTGGGAATATTTATGCAAATACGCTGCTTATCTGTAGCTCTGTGATTGGTACGTTAGACATACGTGAGGTAGCAGAAATCAAGAATAGGTAATTAGATATTGTGAGAACCACGGCAGTGGAGATATAGAGAGTGTATTTGTCCATGGCCTGGGGGCTCTCTTCTGACATAAGGCTGACATGCTGCGACTGGAATGCTTGTCAATGCTGGGCAACCCATTTGTGTTTCCAGAATCATATATAAGCAATGATGAGTATGGGTTAAAATCCCATCACCCTGATATATGAATTGTTTGTCAGAACAAACACCTCTGTGGTCTAGTGGATAGAGTGTCTGCCCTTAGAGGACCAGGTTTGTGGTTCGATCCCATGGCCACCTCCGTGGTCTAGTGGATAGAGCATCTGCCCTTAGAGTGCAAGGTGCATGGTTCGATCCCGTGGCCTGCCCTTAGAGCGGAAGGTCGATGGAAGGTACCATGCCACCTCAGTTGGCTAGTGGATAGAGTGTCTGCCCTTAGAGAGGAGGGTCGGTGGAAGGTCCCATGCCACCTCAGTTGGCTGTGTCATACCCAAAGAAATTAAAGGATTGTACCTGTTGCACCCTGCATGCATTATGGGAATAAAACAAGGATTGATCGACTAAGGAAAACTAAGGAATGATATCTCAGTGGGCCACACACACACATGCATACACTTCGCTATATAAGTGAAATAATCTTAACACCATTTCACCTCACCTTTCATGAGTGTAGCAATGTGGTAGGTGTCCAAGTGAGTGAGTGAGTGAGTTTGGTTTAACGCCGCTTTTAACAGTTTCCAGTTATATCGCGGCGTGTCAGCTTAATGTGGAAGGAAAGCCCGAAGTGATGCAGGTCTCAGACGTTTACCACTTCGGTGAAACCCACGAGCACGGATATGGTGCTGACAAACCTAGAAACATAATTTGGGTGAACCGGGATTCGAACCCACAATCATAGGTTTCTGGCGTGCCCAAGGGACGCAACTCTGCACAGCGAATTGCGGCGCCTTAGACGACTGGGCCACCCGTGCCCCCAGGCATCCAAGACCTGAATCACAGCAGGAATACTGATAATACTGTTAGAAGCAATGTCATACATTTCATGCCCTTTCTGACACTGAGGTGAAGGAGAATTGCAGCGTGGTGATATATGTCACTGCCATTGTTGTCTACCTGTTAACGAGACACACCTGGTCCATGACACGCGGTGCTGCTCCAAGGGATGCCGAGTGCAGAGTGTGGGCGTGAATGTAATTGTCAATGTGATGTCCCCATCATGCTCTGCCTGCAGATCATTGTATTCATATTGATAATAGTATGATTTTGTTGTAAGTCTATACAGGCATATTCCCTGGAATGAAGTGAGTGAGGGTGGGAGTGAGGGTGGGAGAGTGAGTGAGGGTGGGAGGGTGAGTGAGGGTGGGAGGGTGAGTGAGTGAGTGAGGGTGAGTGAGGGTGGGAGGGTGAGTGAGTGAGGGTGGGAGGGTGAGTGAGTGAGGGTGGGAGGGTGAGTGAGTGAGGTTGAGTGAGTGAAGGAGGGTGGGTGGGTGAGTGAGTGAGGTTGAGTGAGTGAGGTTGAGTGAGTGAGTGAGGGTGGGAGGGTGAGTGAGTGAGGTTGAGTGAGTGAGGGAGGGTGGGTGGGTGTTTGGGTGAGTGAGTGAGAGTGAGGGTGGGAGGGTGAATGAGTGAGTGAGTGAGGGTGAAACAGTTAGGGTGAGTGAGTGAGGGAGGGTGAGTGGGTGTTTGGGTGAGTGAGTGAGGGTGAGTGAGTGAGGGTGAGACAGTGAGGGTGAGTGAGTGAGGGAGGGTGGGTGGGTGTTTGAGTGAGTGAGTGAGTTACCCTCCCTTATCAGCAATATTCCAGATGGCTGTGGACACCCAGAACGGGCTGCATATTTTACACCCATGGGAATCAAACTCGGGTATTCGGTGTGACAGGTGAACACTTTACCAATCAGCTATCCTGCTTCCTCAACGCTGGAGCTGTCTTTATATTATTTAGCCAACATATTCCACCCTAAATTTGACAAAACCGAAACTTCTTTGCTTGAATATGTAAATTCCTTCTTTATTTTTGTTTGTATTGCCAGGAGTAGTGTTATTTTATTGGAAGAGCTCTTTTATAAAAAATCTGTACTTCCATCGTCAAAGGGTTACATCCCTTTCTATACTGATCCATTTTTATTTTTTACTGAAATTTGTTGATAAAAAACACTTATCTCAGACTTTTTACTATATTCCACATCTATCATGCCTGTCTAACCTTAACCAAGAAGTTTGGATTACGATTCTACATTGTCAGTGCTCTTCTCTGATAATCAAATTTGCTGCACAAGATTGTAAAGATGTTGAGTGATGAAGTGCAACACTTTGTCTGTGGTGACCGGCGTTCATGAATACCAGAGATTGTGCTGGGGAGTATGCTGATGCATCTTTGAAATTTGTTTCAATAAATAATTCAAATAGCTTCACTTGTAACAAAACTGATGACAAATTGATGTGAAACTGCCGTCTTAGGAACAAAGAGCAAAGTTTCTAAGAGCTGTTGTTATCAGTCTGGTAGCCCTGATGCTGATTGGTGAGTTCCAAGTGTGTAGTTTAGACACATGGATGCCTGGCATCTTTGAGAATGTCAGGAGTTGTAGACCAGTGCCCCCTGGTGGCTTCGCTGTACCTGCTCTGACTTGGCGTGTCACACCTTCCACTGAGGTAGCCCGTTCACGGAGCTCGCTGCCACCATCGCTGCCACCAGTCAAAACTCCAGACTGTGATAGTTGGCCACAACCATGCATGGAGTTGAACTCACAACCAACTGACCGCCATGTTTACAAACAGGTGATGACTGCTGTCATGCTGATTACACCCCCCCCAGCTTTAAGTATTTTGTTTGTCTATTTGAATTTCTATTTCATCTATCATGTAATTATTTCAGTGAGAATGCAGGGGGAAGTTAGGTGTATTTCTGTTAGTCTCGAACCAATCTGAGTAAGCATAAAAAAACTAAATGTGTCTGGGAAAGTACTAAGCCAGTTGTCATGGTCTTAAACCTCGGCCCAATTAACAAGAATGGTTTTCCCAAATATGTACACAAAAATATTAATGGCCCTACATTTTGGGTTAGAATGTTTTTCAAGATTCTTTTAACGGCTGAAAGGTGACAATGCTTGTAAGAGGCGACTAACGGGATCGGGTGTGGCGGGCTTGCTGACTTGGTTGAGGCATGTCATTGTATTTCAATTGCATAGGTCGGTGCTCATGATATCAATCACTGGGTTTTCTGGTCCAACTCAATTATTTACAGCCCACTGTAATATAGCTGGAATATTACTCAGTGTGGCATTAAACAAAAAACAAACAAAACATTTGCCATGTTTGTCCAAATCACTTTTGCGAAGAATGTTTATCAGTTTCTTCACATAATACTTCTCATCATGAACATCACAGGGTATTTGTAAAAAGACAGGTTTCTAAGAGTGCACCTTCGGCACCAGGAACGTAATGTAACTCTGCTTTAAGATTTTAACTGTTCCACTTGGCGTCTCAGTGTTCATTCTAGAGCACAGCATCGCAGCATTGACGTACTTCAAAAATGATGCAAAAATTATAATGTGGCAGCATCTACCTGATGCCCACTTGTCCGTTAGCCTTCATCAAAGCCTAAAAGATGAAAACGACATATTCGTGTCAACAAAAACAGGCAGCCTTGAATCACCATCATTCGAAGGTGTACTAGTCGTGGATGTTGATTTTGTGAAACGTTTGCTGATTGGACTATCAATATGTGCAATAGTCCAATCATATTTAGCACAGGAAAGTGGGCTTGATGTGGCAAGGGTGGAAACAAGACTTTGGTAAAAAGGCTGGTGGACACTCTTGCCTCGTGAAGATGATGGAGTAGTTGGGCACACGGTTTCTAATATGAAGGAATCTCATATACCTTAACGGGATTTGTTCCACAACATCCGTATGCTTTGTTTGCGGGTCTTTAAACACTCCTTCATAACACTCCCATATTACAGCACAGGGAATGAAATGACGGTGTAATTAGCTTTTTTCAGTATCTGACTCATAAAACAGTCTGATTAATTGCTTTTACTATTGGCCTACGTCAACATGGGCAAATATTGCTACCTGCATGTCAGGATATTAAGAACTGCAGTGGTGTCAAGTGTTTAAAGATGTAACTCTCCCATTCAGGAATTTGGAGATCAGCTTGTCAAATGTCATGTGAAAGACAGCACATGACAGCTCCGCTCACATCATCCCAGACCGGCCTGCACTGAGCACTAAAAAGTCAAATTCAGTCACTGGATAATTTGTAACAACTTCCGAACAAGCACCTGCCATGTTGAGAATGAGGATCACCAGGTATTTTGTGGCTCCCCTTTTGAAAACAACTCCTCATTTTTTTATAGGCCCAAAGATCCCTTCATTTTTAGCAACTTAAAGAACATTGCATTCTGAAACAAGGAATTTGAACCCTGGTATATATCTGTATATTGATTTTAGGTGTGAGAAATGTTTAGCTGTTGGCTCCTGGTCATGCTGAGGCAACACATGATGGAACTGTACACTGGCCGTCTCGACTTATGCACTGGGGGCCTATTATCATGATTGGGTGAATTGCTTTTGCAGTTTTTTAAAAATTAAATATTGGAAACGAAAAAATTCTCAATTACACCTCAGACCTATTGGTCATGTGGGGGAAGACACCCCAGACCTATTGGTCATGTGGAAAAGACACCCCAGACCTATTGGTCATGTGGGGGAAGACACCCCAGACCTATTGGTCATGTGGAAAAGACACCCCAGACCTATTGGTCATGTAGGGAAGACACCTCAGACTTATTGGTCATGCTGGAAAGACACCCCAGACCTATTGGGCATGCCGGAAAGACACCTCAGACCTATTGGTCATGTAGGGAAGACACATCAGACCTATTGGTCATGCAGGAAAGACACCTCAGACCTATTGGTCATGCAGGAAAGACACCTCAGACTTATTGGTCATGTGGGAAAGACTCAGACCTATTGGTCATGCAGGAAAGACACCTCAGACCTATTGGTCATGTGGGAAAGACTCAGACCTATTGGTCATGCAGGAAAGACACATCAGACCTATTGATCATGCAGGAAAGACACCTCAGACCTATTGGTCATGCAGGAAAGACACATCAGACCTATTGATCATGCAGGAAAGACACCTCAGACCTATTGATCACAGACATATTCTGATGGGACCCTAGCTGGAAGCCACATCAGAGACGTATTCTGATGGGAGTCTAACTGGAAGCCACATCACAGACGTATTCCGATGGGGGTCTAGCTGGAAGCCACATCACAGATGTATTCCGATGGGAGTCTAGCTGGAAGCCACATCACAGACATTTACTGTATATACGCTCATAACAAACTATGGATATTATGAACTAAACTTAGTGGTCCCTTTGAGTTAGTTACAACTGTAGTTTACTCAATATCTATTAATGGTTTGCCTTTTATTAAACTTAACAATTAAACATCAATTCATTTGTTCATGTCATTGAACTGCTCTTTCAGTTTGGAAACTAAGACACGTGCTATTCATTTAAACAGGAGCACACAATTCAGTCATTGACAGTCGAGCGGGTTTTGAAAATGACTAATTTTGATGACTCTTTTTCCTTGCATTCTTCTTTTTTAAACCATCATTTATATTAATTAAAATTTTGTTTTTGTTCAATGTGATTTCTGGCCAGAATTTTTGGTTTGGTCAGTGACATAAAGAAAAAGTGTTTTGTTTTTGTATGTGTTTTTAATGACACTTTACTGACCTACTTTCAAGTTAGTTTCCAAAATTAGTGTGGATCCCTTAATACAGTATTCCATGTAGTAAACGCCCAGGGCGCTCTCAAAATTAGAAATAAGGGGGCTCTTTTTAGAAAAGCATTTTGGTGTTAAAAAAACAGTTGAAAGATAAATTTCGTGGTTTATGGTGACAGCCTGAAATGTTTATATACGACAGATATATTTTTCCAGAATTTAATTGCCCATAATTAAGGGTGCATATAACACACAAGTGCGTATTATACACGAATAAATAAGTCTTATGTTCATTGATCAATCGGAAGGGGTGCCAACTGGGATTGTTCACTAGCCAATATATTAGCAAATATCGCCGTAGACGCTAATTAGAGTGGGGCGCTTATTACGTCAAATATGATAATTAAAAATGTGAGTGTTAGTTACCTTCAGATATTTCTCACCGAGTGGCTGGTGTTGTGTGTTACAGCGTCGTGAGCGGGAGTGGCTGGTTGGCGTGGAGGTGCACAGCGTCCTGGATGACATCCGACACACACTGACGGTAAGTACCAGACACCAGCGGTGAGTACCGGACACAAGTGGTGAGTCCCCGACACCGGCGGTGAGTCCCGGACACCGGCGGTGAGTCCCGGACACCGGCCGTGAGTCCCGGACTTCGGCGGTGAGTACTGGACACTGGCGGTGAGTCCCGGGAACCGGCGGTGAGTCCTGGACACCGGCGGTGGGTACCGGACACCGGCAGTGAGTCCCAGACACCAGCGGTGAGTACCAGACACCAGGTGTCCAAAACTACAAGATTACCAGGGACACTGATGATCAGTCTGGGTTATCTGGAGTCGGGTATTTCTTGGGGTGTAAAAGGCAAAATTGTGATGAAAACCATAAGAATGGATCTCTGAAAATCAGTGATGACACCAGGTGTTCACTACAAACGGAACCATGTCCTGCTCTACCAGTAGCACCGGCCACACACACAGTTTGCATTAAAAGTAAGTGTGCCACACACAGCCATACAATGGCGGCCTGCAAAATGGCGTCAGAACACGATATGCCATGGTTCCTCATGTGTTAGCCTAGGACTCAAATTCATTATAAATGTGAGATTGTGTTAAACAGCAGACTTCTTGTTTCTCAAGGACATCCCTGTCACATGACACGCTTAAATACTTGAAGGGGCACGGGTGGTCCAGGTAACCAGTGCTCTAAGATGCCACAATACGCTATACGAAGTTATCTCCCTTAGGCATGCCAGGAGCCTATCATGGTGTAACTATTATACAAACTTTCAAATAATGTATACAAACTTATATAATTATAGATCCACAGCAAGTGATTATATGATTAAAGGGAAACTTGTATAAATGTTCGACCATTATAACTTAAATATGATAACTTGGATATTTAATTACATGAAAATTTGTATAAATTATTTGAAAGTTTGTTACACCATGATGACCTATGATCGTGGGTTGGACTCCCAGATTAGGTTTCTAGAAGGAACCACACATAGGGATTGTTTCCAACTGTGGACCTTACAGGACAATACATTGATGTGAGCTTGGGTGTTTGGTCATCATTAAATACTCATCTCGTCCCACCTGCCTCACTAGAAAACACCGCATCAGTAACATTTATGCCAAGTGTTTGCCGATGTTGTCGACATCAGCATTCGGAACAGCAATTGCAATTCCTGTCAAACTCACATCATCTGAGTGGTTCCTTTGTTATGTTTTAAATAGATGTCAAGTTAAGTTTAGTATTGCAAGATCCGAATGTCCAACTTGTGAATTACAACAATTTCCATAAATCAGCATTTTTGTTTCTTTGTTTTGAGAGTGAAGTTTGTTGTCCTTGGAAATATATAATACAAAATACAATTCCCTCTCATCTTTTTAAAAAAAATATGGATGAGAATCTGATCATTTATTGTGGCCATGTATGAAAGTTATAAAAATATTTATGCAATATTTTCTGAAATGTGTTGAAATAATGCAAATATAGCATGTTTAACAGGTAGGAAATATGAAAATATATATGTTTATTTTATATGAAAGTTCTAACAATATTCATGCAATAATTTACAGAATGTATCATGTTAACAGTCAGTCGACTGGCATTTATGGCAGATGATCAATTAGATTTGTCATATAGATTTCTTTGATATTTTATCCGGCTGTTGCTTCAAAGGAACACAGTCACGTCTTTGCTTAAATATCAATATATTAGTAACATGATATTGATCAAGTAGAGCTATTATATAATAGCTGGTAGTTTCACATAATTGTGAGAAGTGAAAAGGTTTTGTTATCCAGTTAACAGGGTTGGGTAGGAGATGAAATGTTAGTCATGCGACCAAAGGAATTGGGAACTACTTTAGAGGATAATTAGCAATCTATCGTGTAGTGTTTTCCCTTGTGTGGAAAGTCTTCATTGTTTGGCTAGGGTTTAGTAAGAAGAATATTCTGTAGGGAGCAATTACTTGTAATTTTTGTTGCAAGTAATTTTTAGTAGTGTTTTGTTTTTCATTCCTCCTGCATGGCAGACATCTTCTTCCTTGTAGAACAGTCTCGCAGTAAATGATACAATCAAATATCAGCCAATTAGAATGCAGGAAATTTTTAAAAAAAAACCCCTCTTTATTGATGCTATATTATTCAAACATATATCACCAAACACAGCAGCACTTGTAGCTGCTTGGGGCATTTGTCTTTTGAATGACGTCTTGTGCCAGTTGCCAAGATATCCGAATGTTGTAGCCATGGTTACCATGGTTACAAGACTGATAATGAAATACATGTTTTGATGACTTGTCTTAAAGAAATACAGTTTTCACATTAAATTATGACATTACATTAAATAATAACTTCACTTTTTATGACCAACCAAAAGACATGCAATGAATTTGCTTTAGCTAGATTTGTAAATGTGATACTGATATTGTTATTTATGGGTGTATGTAGTCACTAATGGTATCAGCGCTTAGTAGGAAGACCACACCACACATAAAGTTGTCACTTCATGATAATAAACAACACAAACAACAATCGTAGAGTGAAGAAGTCCCCCCCAAGGTGCTGGGCCACGGTTGAGCTGTCCATGTTTGTTCTTCAAGGGTTTGTGGATCCTGATGAGATCTTTCAATACAAGTCTGTTCCTTACATTTTTCGACACACGAGGCCCAGGGTAGAATAGGTCTTCAGCAACCCATGCTTGCCGTAATGGGACTATGCTTGTCGTAAGAGGCGACTAACGGGATCGGTTGGTCAGGTGCATGACATCGATCCCATTTGCATGGATCGATACTCATGATATCAATCACTGGATTTTCTGGTCCCGACTTGATTATTTACAGACCGCCGTCATATAGCTGGCATATTGCTGAGTGCAGCGTAAAACAACAAACCAACCAACCTTACAATTTTCCCTCTGGGGTTCTGTGGAAGAAAAGGTTGGAAATATGTCGTGATGATGATTGGAGGGAAACATCTTCCTGAAGCAAGGGAGTTATCTGTTTCCACCCGAACTAGGCTGGAATTATGGACTTATGTTTTGGCTGGACTAACGAGTCTATGCAAAGTCCAATCAAAATCGCAGAACAAAATCAACATCCGGTTTGTAAACTGCTGTGCAGATATCGGTCTGTTGCTGGATTTGCAAAGCATGTGCACCGCCAGCCAGAGATAACTACACACAGATGTCGCTTGTGGTTGTTTGGTACTTGCCTCATAAGTATTCTGTAATACATACCACTAGTATATATACTTTACTTAGTAGTCCTGTACTCCTGTTACCATGGCAACATGTCCTCGCAGCCTAATTATTTAAAGATGCATAATATGACACACAACAGTGATGCCTCCATCAAATATACCACTTTGTCGGTGATACTCCTCTTTTTTTTGTGTCTTTTGACCTTATCAAAGACACATGGCGCCAGGAAAGGGTTGCAAGTTTTGTCAAATCACTGTCCTTTAATTTGCTAAAACAAGATCTATTTATTACAAGCTTGAGGCTTTATCAATATCATCCTTTTTGCCTTATGATAGAGATTTTAATAAACCCTCTTAGTTCAGTCTTTGTATTACATGTGATTTGTGTAACAGTTTGGTGTTCATTATTCAGGGGCTGTGTCAAAAGGTTTCATATCTTGTTAAATAGATTCAGTTTAGGAAGACAGATGTCTCATTTTTCAGGAAAATCAATTTTTGTTATGAATACAATCCATATCTAACTTTTTGAGTTTAAAGTCTGAAAAAACAATTAATAGAATGATAATTTTGATGTTAGGAAAGTTTTTCCAGTCGGCCCCCAAACCATGATTCCAAGGTGGCCATTATGAATCACTCTCCAGCATGTGAAGTAGAAAAAATCAATTTATTGACATGATAGTTGAAGTAGAGTAAGATGCTGTGCGCATCAATAGTAACGGCAAGTCTTTGGCTTTATGTTCAACTGATTCTTCAGTCCATTGTTACTTGAGAAACCTGGCACTCAATGTGGGCTCTTGATATGGACTCTGTTGTGGTTCTCAAGGTGGGCTCTTGATATGGTCTCTGTTGTGGTTCTCAAGGTGGGCTCTTGATATGGTCTCTGTTGTGGTTCTCAAGGTGGGCTCTTGATGTGGTCTCTGTTGTGGTTCTCAAGGTGGGTTCTTGATATGGTCTCTGTTGTGGTTCTCAAGGTGGGCTCATGATATGGTTACTGTTGTGGTTCGCAAGGTGGGCTCTTGATATGGACCCTGTTGTGGTTCTCAAGGTGGGCTCTTGATGTGGTCTCTGTTGTGGTTCTCAAGGTGGGCTCTTGATGTGGTCTCTGTTGTGGTTCTCAAGGTGGGTTCTTGATATGGTCTCTGTTGTGGTTCTCAAGGTGGGCTCTTGATATGGTCTCTGGTGTGGTTCTCAAGGTGGGTTCTTGATATGGTCTCTGTTGTAGTTCTCAAGGTGGGCTCTTGATGTGGTCTGTGGTGTGGTTCTCAAGGTGGGTTCTTGATATGGTCTCTGTTGTAGTTCTCAAGGTGGGCTCTTGATATGGACTCTGTTGTGGGTGCTCAATACAAAATATGATGGCAGTTCAGTGGTAATTAAATTGACCTATCTGCAACAATTGTTAAGGTGCTGAGGTTTGGAACCTGGGTGATAAGTGATCTTCACCCAAGAGCTGGTCTTGATGTAATGTCAGATGAAATGAGAGATGAAATGAGCCAGGCATGCCTCCACTCCACTTATATGGTCTAACTTGCTTCCAGTACTTTCCACACAGTGCTAGACCAGTCCAGTGTCCATATCTCTTCATATCCACCCCCGCTACACCGGGAATTTACAGATAATTCGAGCATCTAAATATGATAACTACCTGACCACTGCTTACAGTAAATGGTACTACATTCCTGACAACTAATCATTGTTCAAATGAAATGCAATGAACTTCTACTGAATCTCAACAGAAACTATGTAACACAGTTACAATCAATGTAAAGCTAGGTTACGTGTAGATTTAACCACGATAAATTTGACATTCAAAATCTCACACTGCTTGTTCGGTTCCACAATCATTTGAAAGTGGATACATCTACAGGTAATCTAGGTACACACTTGAAACACAGTATGGTTATCTCCTCACTCACTCACCCACCTACTCACTCACTCACTCACTCACTCACTCACTCACTCACTCACTCACACTCACTCACTCATCCACCCACCCACTCACTCACTCACTCACTCACCCATCCACCCACTCACCCACTTATTCACTCACTCACTCACTCACTCACTCACTCACTCACTCACTCACTCACCCACTCATGGATCTGTTTAAGTGCAGGCCAAATGCCCCTGAGACTAGAGCAAAAATGTGGACACAATATCAGGTTACAAAATAATGGGTGAAATATAATGTTTTACCATGTTTTATTGTAACTGCTAATGGATGGTTCATTTACAAGTCAATGTTTGTGATGACACTATCACATTCCACACAGCAGCTGGAACATGACTGCTAGACCCCAGTGAGCTGTAGATAACTAAACAGTCCATCGACTGCCAAGTGTTGGTACATTCTACCAACAAACCTATGAGGCAATATCAGTCTCCATAACTTTAGGCTCTTGGTTTTTTTCCGAATCTGTGTTATGGCAGAGCTGTTTCTTTTAGACATTATGTACATTAGTCCAGTTGTGAATCTCAGTTCACCTGATTGTGTTTCTAGGTTTGTCAGCACCATACACATGCTTGTGGGTTTCATATAAACATCTAAGATCTGCATCACTTTGGGCTTTTCTACCATAGGGAATGCTGTTCCAAGCAGCGTAATCTCTCTCTGTCTGTCTGTCTCTGTCTGTCTGTCTGTCTGTCTGTCTGTCTCTCTGTCTCTCTGTCTCTCTCTCTCTCTCTCTCTCTCTCTCTCTCTCTCTCTCTCTCTCTCACCCATCTCTATTGAAGTACGGAAGTAAAGAATTAAACCCCCTTCCACAGAAGTAAAAAATTCATAATGTGACCCAGTATTGAGCTCATTAGGTGTTGTGTACTGATCTGACACACAAACCCATTTTGCACCAAAATCAATTCCCTTCAGAATAAAACTGAAATAACAAGCTGCCACAGGAGATGATTTATATTAATGACTTTAATCTTGCCTCATTTGTCATCATGATTGGTAGGTGGTCTGGCATTTCAGGCAGATAAATATATAAACTTCCTATCTGCAGTGGTTCATTGATTTGCTCACGGCTATGAATGATGCAGTTGATTTTTGTTCTGTGCTGCAAAGCCGGTGAGGTTGGAAAGTGTTATACATTGTACATTCTCATTACAATCAGGTCTTAGTTCTTGCTACCGCTAAACAAAGATCTGAGGACACGTCAGACCGACCTTGCGCGAACTTTGACCGACCAATGGAATGACCAATCAGAAAGGTCGTTCTGATGTGACCCGTAATGGGATGTCCTCAGATCTTTGTTTAGCGGTAGCGAGAACTGAGGTTCACAAAAACTTACACAAACAGCACCAAAAGTAACTCAGATCATTTTTTTATTTACCGTACAGCTTGAGATAATTTATTGAAATCTTTAGAAAAGTTTGTTTCAAAGAGCTAAGTGTATTATTGTTTGGGGGTATAACTGTTCACAGAGTGTCAGAAGCTTAATGATACTCTGTGACATGGACTGTCTCCATGGTCTGGTGTATGGACCATGTGCCCGGACTTCCTCTGTGTTCTGGTGTATAGACCGTCTGCCCAGACTGCCTCAAAGGTCTGCTGTATAGACCGTCTGCCCGTACTGCCTCCGTGTTCTGGTGTATAGACCGTCTGCCCAGACTGCCTCAAAGGTCTGCTGTATAGACCGTCTGCCCGTACTGCCTCCGTGTTCCAGTGTATAGACCGTCTGCCCGGACTGCCTCCTAGGCCTTGTGTGTTAAGTTTTTGCACGGACTGCCTCTTTGGCACAGTGGATAGAGTGTCTGCATGGACCACCTTTATGGTCTAGTGGATAGATTGCCTACCAAGACTGCCTCTGTGGTCTAGTGTATGTAGCGTCTACCCGGAGAGAGAAGAGAGATCTAGGTTTGATCCCTGGCAGCATAGCTCCAAGATATGTTAATAGAAGGTACGTGTTGTTCTCCTGCCTGGCGCTGGCAAAAGAGGATAAAATTAGGATTTCAAAATTCAAGTTCCTCTTTGCAATACTTGTGTTCTGTACGCTGTGTGTATGCCACGACTGGTTATCTTCAGTGTCCTGAGAGAGGTATCACAGTTGCCAAGGGAGACAATATGTCTTGGGGGTGATATCTTTGGACCAAAATGGGCTGTGAGGAGGCCTAGTGGTTAAAGCGTTAGCTTGTCATGCCGAAGACCCAGGTTCTATTCCCCACATGAGTATAATGTGTGAAGCCCATTTCTGATGTACCCCTCCATGATATTGCTGGAATATTGCTAAAAGCAGTGTAAAACCATACTCTCACTCACTCACTTTGGGACAAAATACACCTCAATACAACATAAAGATGCTGTTGGCAGGCAGTTTGTTGTGTACACATCTAGAACTGATTCATCAGTCTGTAATGCTACTTAATCCTCATCAACATAACGGTTATCAATTTTCAGTTAGCAATATGTTCGAGGACGATTACTTTTGGCTTTTAGTGTTGACAGAACCTGATTGGGCGACCGTTAATGATGAGTGATTAATGTTCTAATTGTTGGGATTATTGATTATGGAACTGTGTGAAGGGGTGAATGAGTGAACAGAGAAATTGTTCCAGAAATAAATATGATTGTGCAGTAGATGTCCTGACAACATTGACGTTGTGCCCCCCTCGATCCCCCTCAATCCCCCTTGTATGTCACTGACAACATTGACGTTGTGCCCCCCTCGACCCCCCTCAATCCCCCTTGTATGTCACTGACAACATTGACGTTGTCCCGCCCTCGGCTCCCTCAATCCCCCTTGTATGTCACTGTCAACATTGACGTTGTGCCCCCCTCGACCCCCCTTGTATGTCACTGACAACATTGACGTTGTGCCGCCCTCGGCTCCCTCAATCCCCCTTGTATGTCACTGTCAACATTGACGTTGTGCCCCCCTCGACCCCCCTTGTATGTCACTGACAACATTGACGTTGTGCCCCCCTCGGCTCCCTCAATCCCCCTTGTATGTCACTGTCATTGTCGTTGTGCCCCCCTCGACCCCCTCAATCCCCCTTGTATGTCACTGACAACATTGACGTTGTGCCCCCCTCGGCTCCCTCAATCCCCCTTGTATGTCACTGTCATTGACGTTGTGCCCCCCTCGACCCCCTTGTATATCACTGACAACATTGACGTTGTGCCCCCCTCGGCTCCCTCAATCCCCCTTGTATGTCACTGTCATTGACGTTGTGCCCCCTTCGACCCCCTCAATCCCCCCTTGTATGTCACTGACAACATTGACGTTGTGCCCCCCTCGGCTCCCTCAATCCCCCTTGTATGTCACTGTCATTGACGTTGTGCCCCCCTCGACCCCCTCAATCCCCCTTGTATGTCACTGACAACATTGACGTTGTGCCCCCCTCGGCTCCCTCAATCCCCCTTGTATGTCACTGTCATTGACGTTGTGCCCCCCTCGACCCCCTCAATCCCCCTTGTATGTCACTGACAACATTGACGTTGTGCCCCCCTCGACCCCCCTCAATCCCCCTTGTATGTCACTGACAACATTGACGTTGTGCCGCCCTCGGCTCCCTCAATCTCCCTTGTATGTCACTGACAACATTGACGTTGTCACGCCCTCGGCTCCCTCAATCCCCCTTGTATGTCACTGTCATTGACGTTGTGCCCCCCTCGACCCCCTCAATCCCCCTTGTATGTCACTGACAACATTGACGTTGTGCCCCTCTCGACCCCCCTCAATCCCCCTTGTATGTCACTGTCATTGACGTAGTGCCCCCCTCGACCCCCCTCAATCCCCCTTGTATGTCACTGACAACATTGACGTTGTCCCGCCCTCGGCTCCCTCAATCCCCCTTGTATGTCACTGACAACATTGACGTTGTGCCGCCCTCGGCCCCCTCTCAATCCCCCTTGTATGTCACTGACAACATTGACGTTGTGCCGCCCTCGGCCCCCTCTCAATCCCCCTTGTATGTCACTGTCAACATTGACGTTGTGCCGCCCTCGGCTCCCTCAATCCCCCTTGTATGTCACTGTCAACATTGACATTGTGCCCGCCTCGGCTCCCTCAATCCCCCTTGTATGTCACTGTCATTGACGTTGTGCCCCCCTCGACCCCCTCAATCCCCCTTGTATGTCACTGACAACATTGACGTTGTGCCCCCCTCGACCCCCCTCAATCCCCCTTGTATGTCACTGTCAACATTCACGTCGTGCCCCCCCTCAACCCCCCTCAATCCCCCTTGTATATCACTGTCAACATTCACGTAGTGCCCCCCTCGGCCCCCTCAATCCTCGTTGTATGTCACTGTCAACAGGACCCAAAACGAGGCAGTGGCTAAATTTTACCTGCTTGCACTGAATGCAGTGTTACATGCAAGGTTAAAATACCACTGAAAATATAAAAATAACAACTTAAAAAAATCACAATTTTGAACAAAATAAATATTATTTTCCAATTTGCCTGCGAAGAGAACTCAGTTTGGAATCCAAGATAAATTCCTGGTATTGTCGTTTTCTCAAATAATGCACGGAAGTAGAGTTTCGACGGTGTTCTCCACTGCTGAATCCCCTTCCAGAGTTAGAACAGCAACTCATGCTTGATGTACGAGGCAACTAACTGGACCGGGTGGTCAGACTATACCTTGATAGTTTGGGATTTTTCTCATAGCTTCAGTCACTGGTTTGTCTGGTCCAGGCTTGGTGACTTGCATGTCATTGTGCCCTGATGGTGTTGCTCATAATATCAACCACTGGTTGTCTGGTCCAGACTTGTTAACCTGCATGTCATTGTACCCTGATGGTGTTGCTCATAATATCAACCACTGGTTGTCTGGTCCAGACTTGTTAACCTGCATGTCATTGTACCCTGATGGTGTTGCTCATAATATCAACCACTGGTTGTCTGGTCCAGACTTGTTAACCTGCATGTCATTGTACCCTGATGGTGTTGCTCATAATATCAACCACTGGTTGTCTGGTCCAGACTTGTTAACCTGCATGTCATTGTACCCTGATGGTGTTGCTCATAATATCAACCACTGGTTGTCTGGTCCAGACTTGTTAACCTGCATGTCATTGTACCCTGATGGTGTTGCTCATAATATCAACCACTGGTTGTCTGGTCCAGACTTGTTAACCTGCATGTCATTGTACCCTGATGGTGTTGCTCATAATATCAACCACTGGTTGTCTGGTCCAGACTTGTTAACCTGCATGTCATTGTACCCTGATGGTGTTGCTCATAATATCAACCACTGGTTGTCTGGTCCAGACTTGTTAACCTGCATGTCATTGTACCCTGATGGTGTTGCTCATAATATCAACCACTGGTTGTCTGGTCCAGACTTGTTAACCTGCATGTCATTGTACCCTGATGGTGTTGCTCATAATATCAACCACTGGTTGTCTGGTCCATGCTAGTGACTTGCATGTTAGTTTACATATCAAACTTCTCTCATAGCAACAATGTCCTCCTGCTCAATGCAACTACAAGGCCTATATTATGTAACACCCAGTGGCATAAAACTAACTGACTTCATCTTGAAAGGAATCTTCCTAAAATACCTAATTTAAGCTGCTTGGAAGTGTGGCACATAAACGACCACTTCATGCAAAACCTATATTATTGATGTTCTCTACAGCTGCTGTCTGTATTGGGCCGGAGTGTTGCCCTGGTATAGATCTGGTGGATGTAGGGGAATCAATACGGAGCTTTATACACGGAGCTCCTAGGGAATCTATTTTGAGTGGACGTGGTTTAAACATGGAAATCATGACACAAGGTTCCTGTGTTCAGTGAAGTTATATTACGACGGAATTAAATGAGGCTGTCATGCATTTAGACATGTTTTTCACAATGTCGTTTGTACTCTCAACACAATTCAGGTTGTTAATCATGGGATCTATTTGAAAAAAGTTGCAAGGACGTCAGAAAGTGTGATTGATTAATCATGAAGAACTTGAGTTAAATATCCTTGGTGAGGAATGTAAGAGCAAGTCCCAGGGCACAGTGGTTGGTGGTGGTGGTGGTGGTGGGGGGGGGGGGGGGGACAGGGGGTGTGTGTGTACTTCTGGGATGGGATCTGACCCCTGGATGTTCATGCCAACACTTGTTATCTTGGGTCAGTGTTAATTAGTTATTACGTGTTGTTGAAGAGGGTTGATAAGAGAAGATGTGGGGCCGACAGTTTTCATCAAATTGATATGTTCCACCCATAAATGTAATTTTAGAGTGAGTGAGTGAGTGAGTATAGTTTTACGCCACTTTTAGCAATATTCCAGTAATATCACGGCGGGGGACACCAGAAATGGGCTTCACACAATGTATTTATGTCGGGAATCGAACCCGGGTCTTTTGCGTGACGAGCGAACGCTTTAACCACTAGGCTACCCGACCGCCAAATTTTAGACATGATGCAGGTGTTTATTTTATTTTTTAACTTCTTATGAATAAAAGAAAATCACAGAAGACCAGATATGAGTCATGACAGCCATGTGGTTTGGTTTTCATGCTATCGATCACTAGTTTGCCTGCTGGGAAGACCAGATGTGAGTAATGACAGCGTGTGGTTTGGTGTTCATGCTATCGATCACTAGTTTGCCTGCTGGGAAGACCAGATGTGAGTAATGACAGCGTGTGGTTTGGTGTTCATCCTATCGATCACTAGTTTGCCTGCTGGGAAAACCAGATGTGAGTCATGACATCGTGTGGTTTGGTGTTCATGCTATCGATCACTAGTTTGCCTGCTGGGAAGACCAGATGTGAGTAATGACAGCGTGTGTTTTGGTGTTCATCCTATCGATCACTAGTTTGCCTGCTGGGAAGACCAGATGTGAGTCATGACAGCGTATGGTTTGGTGTTCATCCTATCGATCACTAGTTTGCCTGCTGGGAAGACCAGATGTGAGTTATGACAGCGTGTGGTTTGGTGTTCATGCTATCGATCACTAGTTTGCCTGCAGGGAAAACCAGATTTGAGTCACAACCATGTGGTTACGTGTTCATGTGGTTACGTATCCCATGATCGGATTCGGCCCACGGACCTTATGATCGGATGTCAGACGGCTTGTCCACATGACCAAAGAGGTTAATCCCAAAGTAAGGATGTCCTCTGTGGGATGACTCCAAGCCCTGCTACACTATCGATCACTAATTTCATTTAATGGGGTTGAATGGGGTTGATTACATTTGGTTGGTCATAGTTATGAAACAATTGGTGTTATCTGGCTGTTATTTTATACCATTCTACTCCCTCCCTGCCCCCATCAAAAGGGTTGATCTGCTGACTGGCTGTTATTTCATATAATCCTACTCTCCCTGAAAGGGTTGATCTGCTGACTGGCTGTTATTTCATATAATCCTACTCCCCCTGAAAGGGTTGATCTGCTGACTGGCTGTTATTTCATATAATCCTACTTCCCCTGAAAGGGTTGATCTGCTGACTGGCTGTTATTTCATATAATCCTTCTCCTCCTGAAAGGGATGATCTGCTGCTTGGCTTATCTGCCCCTGTCCTGATCATATTTCAAAGTTGCTCTGATTTAGAACACAGTGGTGACGGCCCATACAGTCCGTCGTCCTATTTCAGCGACATGGGTCAATGTTCACTCTATCAACCACTGGTTTCCAACCACTAGACTCAAACTCACTTTGAGTTTGTCATGAAATCCCTTTTTTGGGTAAAACCTCTTTCGTTGGACTCTTTGAGCAACATGACTCTGTGTAATGCAACATTTGTACCTTGCTGCCAATCCATCCTGACTGTGACACCATCGCTACGGAACCTGGGTGCAGGAATCTAACTGTACCCATGGCATCAAAATTATATAGATAATGAACTTTTGAAAATCATCTTGCATACCATCCCCTCCATATACACATATTTGGAATGAGTTTCAGGGCCCTTGACTACAAATTTTGCTGACTCGTGCATACATCTTCAGCAATCCATGCTTGCCGTGAAAGCCGACTATGCTTGTCATAAAAGCCGACTAACGGGATCGGGTGGTCAGGCTCGCTGACTTTGTTGATACATGTTATTGTATCCCAATTGAGTGGATCAATGCTCATGATATCAATCACTGGATATCTGGTCCAGACTTGATTATTTGCAGACTGCCATCATATAGCTGGAATGTTGCTGAGTGTCAGAAGTCTATAAGCTCTGTGATACTGTGGTTCTTGTTTTCTGTAAGCTGGAATATTGTTGAGTGTCAGAAGTCTATAAGCTCTGTGATACTGTGGCTCTTGTTTTCTGTAAGCTGGAATGTTGCTGAGTGTGCCGTAAAACAACAGTCACGTAGCCACTAGCTGCGACATACAATGGGTTAAGTGAGAGCATTGATGCAAAATGGTACTTGTATATGATGGTATAAAAATATAACTAAAATATTTTTGATTTTTTTTTTTGTTAATTAGCTTAGTAAATCTGTCTAAATAGTAAGTTTTTTTAATGATTAAGAAAAACAATCAGATTACATCAGAAACTGGTCGGTTGTTTGGTGAAAAAAATGATCATACCTCCGTGTCAGAATGATGAGATCTGATTGGTCCACGTGATCTTAATAAGCTATGATGTTTCCTGCCATGGAGGGAAATAAATTTTGCTGCAGGCGAATAAATCCCTTATACCCCGCCACGAGCAAGTCAGACTACATGTGGATTTCTGAGGCAGAATAAATTCCGCTTCAAAGCAAAACGCAGCACACTTTTTCCGAGTCATTGAAAGTCACATGAAATAGCACAAGTTAACCTCAGTTCTTTTCTATCAGTTTTAAATTTAAAAAAAAATAAAATTAATGTCATAATTGTTAAAACATGTAAGAAAAAATTGTTGTAGCAGGATCACTTGGGGTACACACGATTTTATGCATCCCTCGTTAGGTTTTATGTCACTTGCCTCGGGCTCGTGGGATAGAACGTAACGCAGGACGCATGAAACCCCATGTAACCAAAGTGATTCTGCTACAACTTATACCAATATTTTCTGTATTCAGATATAACTTTTGATGAATTTTCCTACTAGTTACCGTATATGACCGCGGATAAGCCGACCCCGTAGATAAGCCAAGGTGTTAATTTAACCATTGAAATACGAGAGAAAATGATATGACCCGCAGATAAGCCGAACCAGGAATTGAAAGGCAAAAAAACACTGCGAAGTCGGACTGCAAGACATGTGCCGGTACTCGCAGATATTCAAAAATATAAGATGAAAAACGTTGTAATTATATTGAAAAAGTCAATATTATTTCTAAAACAGATTTAACAAACCAGTCATCCACTTTCATAATGTGGGAAGCTGTTTCTCGTGGGTTTTTTTAATCTCATAATGATCGTTATATGTTGCCATCAACAACAAGCGCCATTTTGTGAATCGGTGTATATGGAATTATGAACCCGTGAGAAAATTCTATGTTGAAATTTCAAGATAACTAATAATGTTAATCATAAAATGATGGGTCAGTTTGTTAGCTGGACACTTGTCTGGGACTTATCTGGAGTATCAATGTATCAATCTGCGATGTTGCATTTGTTGATGTGATTAATTAGTCTGTAACAGTTCCTGGAAATGTGTTTGGTAATCTGTTCCTTGTCTTTTTCCAGGAATGCAGTAAGCGGTTCCCCATTCAGACCTTACCAAATGGAGATAATGGTGAGTTTCCATGGTTACCAGAAAATTAATACTGGAAATTGTAATTACCTTTTCGACATAATAATCACCCAGGGTGCTCTCAAAATTAGGAATAGGGGGCTCTTATTAGAATATTATTTTGGTGAAAAAAACAGAGTTGAAAGATAAATTTCGTGGTTTATTCTGACAGACTGAAATGTCTATGTACGACAGATATATATTTCCAGAATTAAATTCCCCATGATTAAGGGGAGTGTGTATTATACGAAAATAAATAAGTCTTGTGTACATTGATCAATTGGAAGGGGTGCTAATTGGGATTGTTCACTAGCCAATATATTAGCAAATATCGCTGTGGGCGCTTATTAGAGCTGAGCGCTTATTACGTCGAATATGATAGTTGAGTTTGGTACTACAGTAACCTGGTACAGGACCAAATGTTTCATGTTCGTCATTCCAGAAAAAACAGGAATGTATAATTTGGATGCAGGTTTTGTGACAGTACTAGGTGTCCTGAATAAAGATAATAGATATGTACATATAAGACATTTGTTTGATTCCTCCTTCCAGAGAAATTGAGGGGCGGTCGGGTAGCCTAGTGGTTAAAGCGTTTGCTCATCACGCAAAGACCTGGGTTCGATTCCCCATAAGGTTACAATATGTGAAGCACATTTCTGGTGTCCCCCCGCCATGATATTACTGGAATATTGCTAAAATCAGCGTAAAACCATACTCACTCACGCCAAAGAAATTGTGAAATTCCTGAGGCTCTGTCTTCTATCGCCTGCTGAAACGATGCTCGTGTTGTGTAGCTAGTATCATGATGCACTCAATAGTCTGGAAGGTAATTTAAGGTACCGACGTTTACTACAATATCTGAAAAACTATCGGACCTACTCCAGTCGAAGTTGGTATGAGATTATTAAACAGTCATACATAACTGGATATTACATTTAAAGACAATCGGTGCATGAATAAAAAATCTGTCTATTTAGCTATCACTATATTTCATCAACAACCAGACCTGTTCGTCACGGGTGGAACGAGCATTCATTGTAACAGCCATCTGCATAATGCTACCCCTGCGTCGGGGGTGCACGGGAATCACGCATGAATACAGTGTTAGCGTTGGGCGTCTCAACGTGCATGATTCCCGTGCACCCTTTAATAATCTCATACCAACTTTGACTGGAGTAGGTCCAATAGTTTTTCAGATATTGTAGTAAACGTCGGTACCTTAAATTACCTTCCAGAAAAAAGCTGTGTCCCTGTCTGGATCAGGCTAATCAAGGCCAGATATACTACAAAAATAAAGTTAAGGACCACCCAACAGATTAACTATTGTAATATGAAAGAATCGGGAGGTGCTTAACTTCTTTTGCGCAGTATATGTGCATTGAGACAGGTGGGATAAATGCATGGTTATATCTCACATTCGACAGCCGAGCTATTCCAATCATTGGGTGCAGCATGAGTATTTCCAAGTTCCGTTTTAACGGATATGACCAAGAATGGCCTTCATCTGGTGCCAGGTTTTCATGACTTTCAGAATTACACTTTTTGTTGGAATCATGATTAAATTTTGGTCCTTTCGATTTCAGACCATATCTCACCAGAAATGTGAAAAACAAATTGATTGCCCAAGAGATGTTCTTTGTTCAGAGCAGATTCGGCTGCTGTTGAACGAAATGTTAAAAGAAGCTTGCTTGAAATGTATACACGGCTCAATCTCCTCTGAAGTCTGTACTGAAGGCTTTGGGTTTTATTTTACTTGCTGCCTCAAATAATTTAATCTAATTTGATCAATTTAACTGAAGTCTCTTGGTGGCGCTGTCATAGAACACAAGGAGACGGAATGAAGCCATGAACGTTACTTCCTTGGCCCACAGAATGTAAAGCATGAACGTCTTCTGACTTGTTCCATGGGGCATTGGGGCACACAGTGTTCCCAGAACACCTGAATAGGACAACCTGACTTCTTTGGGAAATAAGCACTGTGATTTATAATATATTTATCCAGAGCCTTTTTGAGCAATTGAGTTTTTACTCTAGGGTTTCCATCTTCATTGGGTTATTACATTTTTCATTGGGTAACCAATATTTTTTCACTAATCTATTTATTACTGTATTGGGTTTTAACCAAAATTAGTGAACATTTAAAAAAAATGAAATAATGTTTTAGATGTATATAACCATGATAACTGTTCTAAATATATAGGCTTGACTCGGAAAGTAAATTTGCCTGTAATTGTGTTTCGGATATTAGCTCATTTGTACTCATGCTGAAAAAGCTTCATTGGGTATTTTTATTAGCTGTTTTTATACATTTGAGTTGTTCATTTAATGCATGCATTTCTGTACGTAAGTTAATTGAAAGTAATTTGGTTTTGAATAAAAAGATATTTTTGGGGGTGGTGGTATTCTTTTATGCAAATACACTGCTTATCAGTATACCGCCATGTCTGTCACTCTTGTCACAAAGGTAACAGAATTATTCCCAATCCTGAGAGTGATCTGACATGTGTAGCGTTGTGTTGACATTGGGCTCACCATGACAATGGTCCAGTGAACGTGTCCAGGATATCTAGGTCAGACTTTTTCTTTGTTTTTTTTTATGGATTATTGGCCCCAAAATTCATGTCAGTTGGTCTTTAAAATAATTGTAAAATTCAAATGTCAAATTTGTTTTTTATTTCCTTTCAAGATTTGTCACACTTTGTTTAATTGCAGTATTCTAAATATTTTTTAGCATTAATAGTGACAGTAATTGATTTTTTTTAACATTTTACATATTTGTGATTGGCGGAATAAAAACAACACTGCTTTTGCAAATTTCATTTTTTTTGTGAGTCGTAAACCAAGTTTTTCAAAAGGTCTGACCTTATAATAGAATGGAGATATGATACACTAGAGAACGGAGGATGTGACAAATTACGTGTGAGATGAAACATTGTTTTGTCTCGTGTTTCCCCAGTGACGGACCCGCGGCAGATCAAGGCACAGCGGATACTTATGAATAGCCCAAAGTAAGTGGAGACAGGGAAATCTCACATCAGTGGCCAGGTTTCGCAGACACGATAACCCAGTCCAAACTTTTGATGCAAAAATAAATAGTAATAGTGTGTACTTTTGTATAGCTGGGAAGTGTGTTAACATCTTCCTCCACCTAACTGCCTAGCGGTAAACAAGCTTATTCTTTTGACAGAAGATTCCAAAGAATGAAAAAAGCCACACTTTCTTAATTTTATGTTGCACAGAATAATTCCAGGATTTCCACACAAGCTCAGTAGAAAATAAAAATATAAATAAATAGCTATGTCAATCATATATTTATTTATATGAAAGTCATTCTGCCATGGAGTTAAAACTGCAGCTGGCTTCTTGAATCAGTGATAGTGATGAAGACATGGAATTTATATATAACATTTTATATTGTGTTAATGGGTCTATATTACCAGCGGGAGATGATAAAAAGAAATATATCATATTTATATTAATTGATATATTTTCCAGCTGCTCTTCAGGGGTGACATGCCCCTGGTATGAAACATTAAAAATGTAATTTGTTGTGACTTGATGGAATGCAGTGATTGTATGTTTTTCCTGTTTTCCCCTGTTTCAGTGGCACGGGGCACATCAAGTGTATGGTCACCCTCAGAGGAGACTCCATATTTGAAGCAGTAAGTGTACGTCCTATATAGTACCCACATGGATATGTCCTATATAGTACCCACATGGATATGTCCTATATAGTACCCACATGGATATGTCCTATATAGTACCCACATGGATATGTCCTATATAGTACCCACATGGATATGTCCTATATAGTATCCACTTGGATATGTCCTATGTAGTACCCACTTGGATATGTCCTATATAGTACCCACATGGATATGTCCTATATAGTACCCACATGGATATGTCCTATATAGTATCCACTTGGATATGTCCTATGTAGTACCCACTTGGATATGTCCTATATATACCCACTTGGATATGTCCAATATAGTACCCACATGGATATGTCTTATATAGTACCCACTTTGATATGTCCTATGTAGTACCCACATGGATATGTCTTATATAGTACCCACATTGATATGTCCTATATAGTATCCACTTGGATATGTCTTATGTAGTACCCACATGGATATGTCCTATATAGTACCCACATGGATATGTCCTATATAGTACCCACATGGATATGTCCTATATAGTATCCACTTGGATATGTCCTATGTAGTACCCACATGGATATGTTCTATATATACCCACTTGGATATGTCCTATATAGTACCCACATGGATATGTCCTATATAGTACCCACATGGATATATCCTATATAGTATCCACTTTGATATGTCCTATGTAGTACCCACTTGGATATGTCCTATATAGTACCCACTTGGATATGTTCTAAATAATACCCACTTGGATATGTCCTACATACTACCCACTTGGATATGTCCTATATACTACCCACTTGGATATGTCCTATATACTACCCACTTGGATATGTCCTCTATATACATGTTATGTACGCTAAACGGAACAAAATGCACTCACTAACCTTTTTGATTATTTGTGTTCTCTATATCAGATGTCATTCATTTTATCGAAATTTGCATACTTTACGGATAAAAGTTCATTATTTTAATTAGTTGCGCCGAGCAAAAGCCGGTCTTTGCGCAGTTTGACAAGGGAGACAACTCCATCATATAGCGGTACAGGGAGAAATTGTGTATGGAGGTCTGAATTGGTCATGTATATTACCCACATGGATATGTCCTATAACATCCACCAAATGTTTGCCATGGAGGGAACATGACTCCCACTACCCCTTAAACCACCACCCACTACGTACTCCGATGGTGTGACTGGTGCACCCTGTCTCCCACTACCCCCAACACTACCGCCCACTACGTACTCCGATGGTGTGACTGGTGTACCCTGTCTCCCACTACCCCCAACACTACCGCCCACTACGTACTCCGATGGTGTGACTGGTGTACCCTGTCTCCCACTACCCCCAACACTACCACCCACTATGTACTCCGATGGTGTGACTGGTGTACCCTGTCTCCCACTACCCCCAACACTACCGCCCACTACGTACTCCGATGGTGTGACTGGTGTACCCTGTCTCCCACTACCCCCAACACTACCACCCACTATGTACTCCGATGGTGTGACTGGTGTACCCTGTCTCCCACTACCCCCAACACTACCGCCCACTACGTACTCCGATGGTGTGACTGGTGTACCCTGTCTCCCACTACCCCCAACACTACCGCCCACTACGTACTCCGATGGTGTGACTGGTACACCCTGTCTCCCACTACCCCCAACACTACCACCCACTATGTACTCCGATGGTGTGACTGGTGTACCCTGTCTCCCACTACCCCCAACACTACCACCCACTATGTACTCCGATGGTGTGACTGGTGTACCCTGTCTCCCACTACCCCCAACACTACCGCCCACTACGTACTCCGATGGTGTGACTGGTGTACCCTGTCTCCCACTACCCCCAACACTACCGCCCACTACGTACTCCGATGGTGTGACTGGTACACCCTGTCTCCCACTACCCCCAACACTACCACCCACTATGTACTCCGATGGTGTGACTGGTGCACCCTGTCTCCCACTACCCCAAACACTACCCCAACACTACCACCCACTATGTACTCCGATGGTGTGACTGGTGCACCCTGTCTCCCACTACCCCTTAAACCACCACCCACTATGTACTCCAATGGTGTGACTGGTGCACCCTGTCTCCCACTACCCCCAACACTACCGCCCACTACGTACTCCGATGGTGTGACTGGTGCACCCTGTCTCCCACTACCCCCCACACTACCACCCACTATGTACTCCGATGGTGTGACTGGTGCACCCTGTCTCCCACTACCCCCAACACTACCGCCCACTACGTACTCCGATGGTGTGACTGGTGCACCCTGTCTCCCACTACCCCCCACACTACCACCCACTATGTACTCCGATGGTGTGACTGGTGCACCCTGTCTCCCACTACCCCCAACACTACCCCCAACACTACCACCCACTATGTACTCCGATGGTGTGACTGGTGTACCCTGTCTCCCACTACCCCTTAAACCACCACCCACTATGTACTCCGATGGTGTGACTGGTGCACCCTGTCTCCCACTACCCCCAACACTACCACCCACTATGTACTCCGATGGTGTGACTGGTGTACCCTGTCTCCCACTACCCCCAACACTACCGCCCACTATGTACTCCGATGGTGTGACTGGTGTACCCTGTCTCCCACTACCCCCAACACTACCACCCACTACGTACTCCGATGGTGTGACTGGTGTACCCTGTCTCCCACTACCCCCAACACTACCACCCACTATGTACTCCGATGGTGTGACTGGTGTACCCTGTCTCCCACTACCCCCAACACTACCGCCCTCTATGTACTCCGATGGTGTGACTGGTGTACCCTGTCTCCCACTACCCCCCACACTACCACCCACTACGTACTCCGATGGTGTGACTGGTGTACCCTGTCTCCCACTACCCCCAACACTACCACCCACTACGTACTCCGATGGTGTGACTGGTGTACCCTGTCTCCCACTACCCCCAACACTACCACCCACTATGTACTCCGATGGTGTGACTGGTGTACCCTGTCTCCCACTACCCCCAACACTACCGCCCACTACGTACTCCGATGGTGTGACTGGTGTACCCTGTCTCCCACTACCCCCCACACTACCACCCACTACGTACTCCGATGGTGTGACTGGTGTACCCTGTCTCCCACTACCCCCAACACTACCACCCACTATGTACTCCGATGGTGTGACTGGTGCACCCTGTCTCCCACTACCCCCCACACTACCGCCCACTACGTACTCCGATGGTGTGACTGGTGCACCCTGTCTCCCACTACCCCCAACACTACCGCCCACTACGTACTCCGATGGTGTGACTGGTGCACCCTGTCTCCCACTACCCCCAACACTACCACCCACTATGTACTCCGATGGTGTGACTGGTGCACCCTGTCTCCCACTACCCCCAACACTACCGCCCACTACGTACTCCGATGGTGTGACTGGTGCACCCTGTCTCCCACTACCCCCAACACTACCACCCACTATGTACTCCGATGGTGTGACTGGTGCACCCTGTCTCCCACTACCCCCAACACTACCGCCCACTACGTACTCCGATGGTGTGACTGGTGCACCCTGTCTCCCACTACCCCTTAAACCACCACCCACTATGTACTCCGATGGTGTGACTGGTGTACCCTGTCTCCCACTACCCCCAACACTACCGCCCACTACGTACTCCGATGGTGTGACTGGTGCACCCTGTCTCCCACTACCCCCAACACTACCCCCAACACTACCACCCACTACGTACTCCGATGGTGTGACTGGTGCACCCTGTCTCCCACTACCCCCAACACTACCGCCCACTACGTACTCCGATGGTGTGACTGGTGCACCCTGTCTCCCACTACCCCCACACTACCACCCACTATGTACTCCGATGGTGTGACTGGTGCACCCTGTCTCCCACTACCCCCAACACTACCCCCAACACTACCACCCACTACGTACTCCGATGGTGTGACTGGTGCACCCTGTCTCCCACTACCCCTTAAACCACCACCCACTATGTACTCCGATGGTGTGACTGGTGCACCCTGTCTCCCACTACCCCTTAAACCACCACCCACTACGTACTCCGATGGTGTGACTGGTGCACCCTGTCTCCCACTACCCCCAACACTACCCCCAACACTACCCCCAACACTACCACCCACTACGTACTCCGATGTGTGACTGGTGCACCCTGTCTCCCACGACCCCCAACACCACCACCCACTACGTACTCCGATGGTGTGACTGGTGCACCCTGTCTCCCACTAACCCCCACACTACCATCTACTACGTACTCCGATGGTGTGACTTATGCACCCTGTGTTGCAGGACATCAACTTCAAGCACAAACAGGGGAAGGAGCATCACATCTACAAGACCAGCATCCTGGAGGACTCCCAGTGGAAGTTGCAGCAGGTCAGTACCGCTGGGGGTGGGGGCAGGGAAGGTAGAACTGTGATGGTAGTGGTGTGATGGTAGTGGTTTGATGGTAGAGCTGTGATGGTAGTGGTTTGATGGTAGAGCTGTGATGGTAGTGGTTTGATGGTAGAGCTGTGATGGTAGTGGAAGGTAGAGCTGTGATGGTAGTGGTGTGTGGGTGGTAGAGCTGTGATGGTAGTGGTGGGATGGTAGTGGTGGGATGGTAGTGGTGGGATTGTAGAGCTGTGATTGTAGTGGTGGGATGGTAGAGCTGTGATAGTAGAGATGGGGTGGAAGGTAGAGCTGTGATGGTAGTGGTGTGTGGGTGGTAGAGCTGTGATGGTAGTGGTGTGTGGGTGGTAGAGCTGTGATGGTAGTGGTGGGATTGTAGAGCTGTGATGGTAGTGGTGGGATGGTAGAGCTGTGATGGTAGTGGTGGGATTGTAGAGCTGTGATTGTAGTGGTGGGAAGGTAGAGCTGTGATGGTGGTGGTGGGATTGTAGAGCTGTGATGGTAGTTGTGTGTGGGTGGTAGAGCTGTGATGATAGTGGTGGGATTGTAGAGCTGTGATGGTAGTGGTGTGTGGGTGGTAGAGCTGTGATGGTGGTGGTGGGATTGTAGAGCTGTGATGGTAGTGGTGGGATTGTAGAGCTGTGATTGTAGTGGTGGGATTGTAGAGCTGTGATTGTAGTGGTGTGTGGATTGTAGAGCTGTGATTGTAGTGGTGTGTTGGTGGTAGAGCTGCGATGGTAGTGGTGGGATTGTAGAGCTGTGATGGTAGTGGTGTGTGGGTGGTAGAGCTGTGATTGTAGTGGTGGGATTGTAGAGCTGTGATTGTAGTGGTGTGTGGGTGGTAGAGTTGTGATTGTAGTGGTGGGATTGTAGAGCTGTGATTGTAGTGGTGGGAAGGTAGAGCTGTGATGGTAGTGGGGTTGATGGTAGAGCTGTGATGGTAGTGGTTGGATTGTAGAGCTGTGATTGTAGTGGTGGGAAGGTAGAGCTGTGATGGTAGTGGGGTTGATGGTAGAGCTGTGATTGTAGTGGTGGGAAGGTAGAGCTGTGATGGTAGTGGGGTTGATGGTGGTAGAGCTGTGATGGTAGTGGTAGTGGTGGGATGTAGGGCTGTGATGGTAGTGGTGAGATGTAGGGCTGTCATGGTAGTGGTGGGAAGGTAGAGCTGTGATGGTAGGAGGGGTGTGGGATGGTAGAGCTGTGATGGTAGTGGTGGGAGGGAAGAGGTGTGATGGTAGTGTGCTCACTTGCACAAAGTGTAGCACTGAGGTGCCACAATTATTTTTCCGGAATGACTGTGCCAGGAGTATGGGTTTGAAAGCCCTGATTATGATGAAGACCTGCAAGCACTTCAGCCTTCCTCTCCACAAGTTGACACACACTGGGGCGACGGAGATACTGGTCAAATCAGTGTGAAACCCAACTCACTCACTCACTCACTTAATTATTGGTTGTGGGCTAGCTTAGTGGGTAAAGTGCTTGTCATGCCAAAAACCTGGGTTTGATTTCTAACATGGGTATACTCACTCACTCACTCTCGCTCTTCACACACTCACACTTTCACTCACTCGCTCACTCTTGCTCCTCACACACACACACGCACGCACGCACACACGCACGCACACACACTCTCACTCACTCACTCACTCACTCACTCACTCATGTTGCAGATCCAGGATGCAGGGAACCACCTGTGCAGGGCTTTGATGACCGTCAACAGTCACGATGGCAGCTACAAGTTCAAGTCAGGGAAGGAAGTTATACTTGTGAGTTAGTTGTGTAGATGTTGTAGATTTAGATGGTGATTTCCCTACATGTCCAATAAGTCTGGATAACAGAGGTTGAACTGCATGTCCAATAAGTCTGGATAACAGAGGTTGAACTGTACGTCCAGTAAGTCTGGATTACTGAGGTTGAACTGTATGTCCAGTAAGTCTGGATTACAGAGGTTGAACTGTATGTCCAGTAAGTCTGGATTACAGAGGTTGAACTGTGTGTGACACTGTGAGTGAGTGAGTGAGTATGGTTCTACGCCATTTTTAGCAATATTAGAGCAATATCACGGCGGGGGACACCAGAAATGGGCTTCAAATATCGCACCCATGTCGGGAATTGAATCCGGGTCTTCGGCGTGACAAGCTACCCGACTGCCCCTTCGACTGTGTGTGCATTACTGTCTCTGTGTTAGTGTTGATCGTCTTGTCCTCAGCTGCTGGATGACATCATGAAGAGTTTGCTGAAGGGCCGAGGAAGTCTCACGCTGCCAAAACGGAAATCATTACAAGACCTTGTCAATAACAGAAATATGGTAAGCTGAGTCTGCTGCTAGGTTGTATTGCATTGTAACAATGGAACAACTTCTTCAGCTCTTTTCTGTGTCAAGAACAAGCAGTAATATGCTTTAAGGAGTAATGCAGGATCTGTATACAAATATAAAAAATATCTAGGATTTTACAAGTATTTTCATGTTCATGTCACACTATGTTTACGACACGAGTATCTAAATTCTATTATTTTCCCAAACGATACGAAGATGCCCTACGTCTGTCTGTCCTACCCCACACACTTATGGTCCTTCTACATACCATCTACTCAAGACTGAGTCAAAGGACCTTAACATGACTCAGAGCTCCAGATAAGCTGCGTATCTGCGTAAAATACGCATTAGAAATGCAGAAATATGCAGTGAAATAAAATTCAAGCGTATCAAATACGCAACAAACATTACAGATTCGCTACAAAAATAAAACTAGTGCTTTTCATAAAAAATATTGTGAAGTAACCCTGTGTATTCGATTAGCAAATCAAACTTATTTTGAAATTATATACAGACATTCCGTCAATCTTGCCAAACTCCACGATGACAGTTACATCATGATCATTTGCCATCACACTTTCTTTTGGAAGTATTGCGGTATTTTTGAGTCCTATAAAGCTCTCAAACCCACACGACAACAGTTTGCAGGGACTAGATGAAGTGTTTTTAAATATTTAACATAAATACCCACAAGTGTAAAAACTAGTGGGTAACAGAAATTTGAATACCCAGATAGAATTACTGATACCCAAAGATTTTAAAATGCAGGGGTAAAATACCAACAACACCAAAAACTTATCTGGAGCTCTGATGGCTTATAAACCGAGGAAATAAAAAAGAAGTTACACACAGATAATTTAAACAGCAAGGTTTGAAGAATTCTAACCCCTCAGTAGAAATGTCCTCGGCTAACAATGGTGATGCGTTTCGATACATACATGTATACAAAGTTACATCGCTTTAAATTTATCATGAATTAATCACTAAAAGTATACAGGGGTAGTGTTTTCTCTGACTGATAAACCGTCTAAATGCAAGGAATAACAGAAAAAAAGGAAAAAAAAACATCTTACAGTGAAGCAGTACAGTGTGTCGTGGTATAAAAGGAATGCAAACAAAGCATGCGAGAGAAAAAACATGTGCAGCATGGGCAAAACTAAGTTATGACATATAAAACTGAACAAACTTTCATCACCTTCCCTGGTGGCTCAGTGGGAAAACAGTTGGTTACAATACTTAACATTTAACAAAACGTATGCAGGTTCAATGCCATAATGAGAAAGTCTTCGATTTTAGAACATTAGACGCTTGAAACAAAACGTCTAAATTTCATCTGCTTCCCAGCTCATCAGGTCTTTCTTCCAAAAAGTAAAGGCAGTATGTTTGATTGGTTTAAATGCATTTGGGACAGCTCATTCTGTAACTCCAAATGACTTCATATGACGTCTCTAAATCTCAGAAAGACCTCATACAAGGTCTCTGAAACCCAGATAGAACCCATACAAGGCCTCTGAAACCCAGATAGACCTCATACAAGGCCTCTAAAACCCAGATAGACCTCATACAAGGCCTCTAAAACCCAGATAGACCTCATACAAGGCCTCTAAAACCCAGATAGACCTCATACAAGGCCTCTAAAACCCAGATAGAATCCATACAAGGTCTCTAAAACCCAGATAGACCTCATACAAGGTCTATAAAACCCAGATAGACCTCATACAAGGCCTCTAAAACCCAGATAGACCTCATACAAGGCCTCTAAAACCCAGATAGACCTCATACAAGGCCTCTAAAACCCAGATTGACCTCATACAAGGCCTCTAAAACCCAGATAGACCTCATACAAGGCCTCTAAAACCCAGATAGACCTCAAACAAGGTCTCTAAAACCCAGATAGACCTCATACAAGGTCTCTAAAACCCAGATAGACCTCATACAAGGCCTCTATAACCCAGATAGACCTCATACAAGGCCTCTATAACCCAGATAGACCTCGTACAAGGTCTCTATAACCCAGATAGACCTCATACAAAGCCTCTATAACCCAGATAGACATCATACAAGGTCTCTCAAACCCAGATAGACCTCATACAAGGTCTCTCAAACCCAGATAGACCTCATACAAGGCCTCTCAAACCCAGATAGACCTTGTACAAGGAAATAAAATGTGTTTTGTGTTTGCAGCATGTTTTGTACCCTCCTGTGCCGAGCGACATCGCCCTCTCCTTCTACATCCATGCATCCAAGTTGATCCTCGCTCTGTATCACGTTCACATCACCGGCCAGAAGATTGAGGTCACAGCCCGGTACCAGGTGAGCTATGATGTCAAACACGTGTGTTACTCTAAGGCCATGCATTTTAATCCTGCTTTACAAATCCACCAAATTCGAGGCGACTTTGCCTGTCATAAGAGGCAACTAACGGGATCGGGTGGTCAGTCTTGGTGACTTGGTTGATGCATGTCATTGATCCCAACTGAGTGGATCAATGCTCATGATATCAATCACTGGACTTCTGGCCCAGACTCGATTATTTACAGACTGCTGTCATATAGCTGGAATATTGCTGAGTGCAGCGTTAACAACAAACCAAAAAAACAAAAAAATTGAAAGTGAAAAAATGTTATTTATAAATGAAAGGCAATGGGTTTTTTCATTCTGCAGACCAGTAATAAGTCAAATCTAAAAAACATACCCTCATCTACTGTTGCTGTAAATAGAAATGTTTAAAATACTTTAACTGAAAGGAAAGGCCTTCATAAGTTTATTTGAAATGTTATTTATAATGAGATGTATGTTTAGCCCAAGCTTGTCTCTGCAGGTGGAAACTGTGGTTCAGTGGCTCAATGACGCCATCATGCTTTTCACTCTGGCTCTGCAGCAGTGTCAGCAACTCAAGGACAAG
Source organism: Haliotis cracherodii (assembly GCF_022045235.1). NCBI lineage: Eukaryota > Metazoa > Mollusca > Gastropoda > Lepetellida > Haliotidae > Haliotis > Haliotis cracherodii. The sequence goes on from NW_027266266.1 coordinate 2,681,621, forward strand.
GTAAGGAGCTTATTAATGTGTTGGAATCCATCTGTTTCCTCATAAACTGACTAATAACAATTGTCATTGTTTCCATGACAACTGTCCTTTGGGGGACCAACAATATGATCTTCTGGAGGAGAGGAGCCAGAGATTGTTCAGAAAAAATACATTATTCCAGAAAACACTGAAAAAGGTCCCAGGCGTCCCCAGGATATTGCATGATTGGTTCCTTATTTCAGAATAGTATATCTTAATAATACCGCTTCAAAGATAGGGAACAACAAGTTCAATCTTTTAACGTCATTTGGTGTGACATGGCTGGGGTTCAAACCCTGACCTACCCCTTTCCGACAGACGCTTGATCTACTCGACCACAGGGGCGGTCTGAAAACAGTAGAACAGTCAGCGAGAAAACATTATTAGAGCGTAAACATACTGTATGTTCACCGTAGAGATGTTTGATTTTTGATTTGGTATGACTACATTGTGTTTGTAACCTAATGGACCGCCCCCGTGGTCTCGTGGTAGCTCGTCCGCCTGGAGAGTGGAAGGTCCAGTGTTCGATCCCCTGTCGCGACATACCAAAAAATGTTTAAAGATGGTACTTGTTGTTACCCAGTCTGGCGCTCGGTTTTAAGGGGCTAAAACAAGGACAGGTCGGCTCGGAGTCGGTATACTGTGTCTGAGTGGGGTATTCATGTTAAACTGGGACATGGTATCTCAATGTGCTAGCACTATAGTGGAGTAGTACAAGCACACAGAGTCTGGACACACACACACACACACACACACACACACACACACACACACACACACACACCAAGCGATATCTACACTGTAGACATCGCTTTTCCGATATCTACACTGTAGATATCGCTGCAATGAAATTACATCACAATACTTTGCAGACCATTGTGACATCACTGGTTACCATGACGTCACAATCAAATGACATCACTAATGGCTCCGCTACTGAAGCTGTTTGCAGTACTTTTTACACTGAAGACACTGCTAATTACTGTCTACAAATTGAAAAAGTTGAAAGAATGATGTTGGATGATAAATAAAATCTCACCCTCGTGTCTTTTGATATCAAATATATCAAAAGACACTCGGGTGAGATTCTCTATTTATCATCCAAAACTGGCTCCCACAGGAGATATCGCTTGGGTGAGATCAAGCGATAGCTATACTGTAGATATCGCTGCAATGAAATTGCATCACAATGCTTTGCAGATCATTGTGACGTCATTGGTTACCATGACGTCACAATCAAATGACATCACTAATGGCTGTGCTACTGAAGCTGTTAGCAGTACTTTTTACACTTAAGACACTGCTTATTACTTTCTACAAACTGAAAAAGTTGGAAGAATGATAAATAGAATTGGTTACATGGTGAGATGAAAATAAAATCTCACCCTCGTGTCTTTATATAGACAAATATATCAACAAATATGCAGTGTATGATTAGTAAACTGACCAATCAGTATGACATGTCCGACATTGTTTGTTTCAGTTGACTGTTCTTCTCCAGTACAAGGGACTATCATAAGTGTCCAGATCCCGGCAGATTGAGCACTTTGTCAAACAGCAGACATCCCGGTTGATGGCCTCCGAGCAGTCTTATTGAGATGCACAGATATTGTGTTTTGATAGGATCTCAACTTACAGACAATCTCATAACTGAGACAAGAATAGTGTTATCAACAGGGATAAAAGATAAATATGTGATATCATCTTACTGAGGGAGATGAATAGTGTTATCAATATAGAGATATGATAAATGAATAATATCACCTTGCACAGATATCAAGACTGGCAAGAAAAGTGTTATCAACATGATAACTATGTGATAACACGATGATATCAGGTATATTATAAGTACTGTGATATGAACAGTGCTTTTGACAGTGATATCACCTTACAGAGGCAATGAATTGTGGGATATCAGGGATATCACATTTGAGTATTATCATATTTTAATCACTACACAAAACTACAAACAGGCAAACAGAAAAAAACACTTTTAGAGTCACTACTCATTGTTGTCAAGAATACCGTATCTCCTCTTTTAGAGACATGGCGTCTGTTCTGTGTCATGCTGGCACCGTGGCAACTGACTGCTTGCGGAATCGGTCACACAAAGGGTACATGGACATGGTCATTATCAGTGATTATGGCTTAAAAAAATAAAAGAATTTGTTCTCAGGCAATGGCTTTTGAAAAAATAGTGTGGGCGGGCAGTGTTTCTTTGTTTTTTGGTTGTTCAAACTAGTATGTTACCAAATAAAACAGTTATGTAACAAAATAAACAGTTGTGTACAATCAACCTGGTAAAGGGCCTTGCGACATAAATGTATTACTTGAGTAGATTACTTGAATACAGTATTTGACTACTGTTGGACTAGGTATATTTAAGGATTTTTTTATTTAAAAAAAAAAATGGAAATAAAAACGTAACATGCGGTGAACTTATGATGATACGGGCGGTGCCTGAGGACCAAGACTACAATTTTTTCAGATTATATTCACCAACATGTCACAGTATTAGTGTACGGGGTCTAGTAGGGGCCTGAGTTCTATCTTTGGGAAAAGAGGTATGACCCAGCATCGACTAGCCCTTGAATGTATTTGAGGTCAGGCATCTAATTGAGGAAATACGGTATCTATATAGTGGAATGAGTGCATTACTTGAATAAATCATTTAACGTTTGGATCCCTGAAAATTAAAATACAAGGCACATTACATAGATGAAAATAAAGTGCTAAGTGTTATTTACATTTTGTGAAATATTTTATTCTGATCAAAAACTTACACAGGATTGATTAACAATTTGTTCCTGACTTGTAGAAAGAAGCATTGATGTCACTGTTACATACTTTCTTATGCACCTGAGTATATGTTTCTGTGAGAATCTACATGGCATTAAGGAGAAAGTCACAACAATCAGGGATATAGTAGTTCATATTCTCACTGCGTGTTGAACTCGGCATGCTTTTGTAGTTTGAGTTTTGCAAGGTGTACTTACCTGGGTATGTGATTATACATCGTGTGTACAGCGCACTGTTGAACTACAGACCTGGCCTCCAGGGTATTACAGCATGCTTGGGGCGGCACTCTGCAGACAGGGGACGTGTAGTTGATGTACTGACACTGTATTCAGGAAGGAATGGAATGTTGTTAGGCTGCACTTTCATTCCTGACTTTACATGAAGAACACACAGCAGCCGTGTTGGGAGGCAACAGCAGGGACGAGACATCTTGTAGCTTCCGTTTCTTACAGATTCACAAATTGTTTATCAAGGAAAACTTGGAATGATTTCTGATTAGATCGGTATATACACACCAAGATCAAGTATTTTATTGATGTGTTACATATCAACAAATGCAAGAAACCATATTGAGAAATGGCCTCGGGGGTCAGTTAAGGGGAGATAACTATTGGGGTTACCTCCCTTTACAAAAGTTACGATGAGAAAAAGCAGTGTTTGTGTCTTGTTGAAGTGAGGTATATCTGTACACCGTGGGATGATGAAGGTTAAAGTTTTGAACCATCTGGGTGTAGGTGATGCAATAAGCTTGTTGTTAGTTGTAAATGAGGTTAGTTCTAGCTTGAGGTAATTAACTGTCCAACTGAACATTGAATATGACCATCGAACATTGCTGGAAGGCATGAAGAACTTAAACAATGCAGGACCGTATGATGTCACAATGGAATTACCTTTCTGTACAGGATGATGATGATGATGATGATGTCGTTGATGATGATATCGATGATGATGATATCGACGACAATGATGATGATGATGTTCATGCCGATGATGAAGATGTCAATGATATCGACAACGACGATGATGTTGATGTCGATGATGATGATGTTGATGTGGATGTCGATGATGATGATGATGATGTCGATGATATCGACAATGACGATGATGTTGATGTCGATGATGATGTGGATGTCGATGATGGTGATGATGATGATGCTGACAAGTATTGTACAAAGAGCCTAATAGAATTGTACATAGTGTAATTGCCTTGATGTTGGAGCACAGTGGAGTGTACATAATGTTTTAGACAAGGTCGGTTTGTTAGGTCATGTGGGAATCATGTTATTAAAGAACACATCGGTTGGAGAACCGCGATTTCTATGTTTGAACAGATAACCATAGTTACCATAGTTACCACATGGAGGGCACTTTGTAATGAATCCTGCCCAATATTTGTCAGTTTATTTAAATACACCTTCCCAAGCTTGCCAAAGCCCCAATGTAATCAGGTCTCGCAAAAATTGCACAAATATAATTAATCATTTACCTGGTTGTTCATTGTGTTTGATATCCAGAATTCACCCTTGAACTTTGGCGACCCACCCTAATTTCTCCACTCAGAACTGCATGTTATTGTATATTTTTTAGCCCCAGAAATCAGATGCTTTGCTCCTCAAGGGAATATAAAGGCCAACTAATGTGTCTTCCTATGAAGTTCTGTTGTTTGTTGTTTAATGCAGCGACCAGACGACCCAGTGAACGACATCATGAGCATTGATCCACACATTTGGGATACGATGACATGCATCAACCAAGTCAGCACACCTGACCACCTAATTGCCACTTACTACAAGCATAGTCACCTTTTACGGCAAGCATGGGTTGCTGAAGACCTTTTCTACCCTGGATCTTCACAGGATATTTGATGAGTCCTTAAGAAGACAGGCCAACTATTTAACAGAGACTACGGTTAGGTTGTCTCCCTTTATTTGCTCTTTACTCTTTTGTAAAAATGACCCTGCAGAGCTTTATTGTAGTGAGTGAGTGAGTTTGGTTTTACGCCGCTTTTAGCCATTTTCCAGCAATATCACGGCGAGACTCCACAAATGGGCTGCACACATTTTACCCTTTTCGGGAATCAAACCCAGGTCTTCAGGGTGACAAGCGAACGCTTGAACCACTGGGCTACCCTACCGCCCTCTTTATTGTAGCAACTCTTGGACGATTCAGTTCTGTATTGTCCCATAGAGACTTGATACTGAATGACTGAGGTAGAACTTGCGTGTTCTGGTTGAAGATACATTGTGTATGATATTGTGACTGTACAAATGTAGAAAGTCCCTTGAACGCACACAGTATTGACCAATACAGTTCCACATCCGTGTTGTCCGATCTGTCTGTATGGCAGGTAGTTGAGAGTGATACTATTTATTTTCGATATATTTGTATTCTTAGTTATGTAGAAGTAATATGTGGCTGAAATATCGCCGATGCGACATTAAATATTATGTTTGAGCAAAATATCCCTGTAAGGCCGTGAAAATGTGTGAAAAGTGTTCCCGTCATCATGCAGATCATTAAAACATGCTGTGTCAACAATTTTTCAGGATAAGCAATAATATTTGGTTTTGTCTGTTACAAATGTCATACTTTTTTTATAATTTTTAAATTTTTTTTATTCAGTTACAAATGTCATACTTAATATTTGTTCTGTGAATATTGTCTGGATTTTAACAAGGAGTTGTCTTCCCTTGACTAAACTATGCCTTTGTAGTTGTCAAACATTTTTTGGATAACTTTTTTCTTGCTGAGAAAGAATCGAAAATAGGTGAAGTGACCCGGTCATTTTGAAAATACATCTCTGGTGAGCTTACGTTTGTTTCCTGGCCTTATTGGGACCTTGTGATACCGGAGTGATGTTTGTGTGGGAATTGGGGGCGCAGGTGGCCCAGTCGTCTAAGGCGCCGCGATTCGCTGAGCAGAGTTGCGTCTCTGGGGCCCGCCAGAAACCTATGATTGTGGGTTCGAATCCCGGTTCGCCTCGATTATGTTTATAGGTTTGTCAGCACCATACATGTGCTCGTGGGTTTCACCAAACGTCATCACTTCGGGCTTTCCTCCCACATTAAGCTGACACGCAGTGATATAACCGGACTGCTATTAAAGGCGGCGTTAAACCCAACTCACTCACTCACCTGTGTGGGAATTGCAGAGTGTTTGTAATCAACCAGTATTTGTAGATAGGAGTTACCTTCAGCTGGTCACATACAGTGTCCATGTTGGGATTCAAACCTACATTTTTAGCAAACACTGTGTCTGCTGGGCATCAGCATTAGATTTGTCATGACACAAAAGGGCACTCCCAGCATGGTTATTAGCTAAATACACACTGGCAAATCACAAAAATGAAATGCCTGTCGTTTGTAAATTCACCATAAAGATGTTGCAGTGCAAAGGCAGCCTGAAACAAGTCTAGTTTCATTGCAAAGATTCACGCCCTGGATTAACCCTGACAAGATTATTTATTTGTTGTTCCATTTTTACAGTGATTAGGAAATTAGAAAACTAAATGTTTATGTGGTCTGAATATGGTCTGAAAATCATTAGATAACCATTTATTGTATATTTAGATGCTTTAGTCCTTGTTCACTTACAAGCATAGTCTCCGCATTGCTCTGAAGAGGTGTTGTAGTATTGGTGCATGCTGACATTGTGTTCCGAGGTAGTATTGTTACCAGAAATCCAGGAATTGTTCTGTTGAATCAGGGCAAGACTTCAGCAGCTGGTCCTTGTACATAGACATGCGTCCTTGACCTTACGGTTCAGTTCCGGTGACCCACACACTCAGTACAGTCTCGTGTTGATACAGCACTTTGGAAACAAAATATCCATAGAGCACTTTGCATGTGGTAGTCATGTTATTTGTGTTATACATATCACCATAGGAGGTGTGGTTTTGTAATTGATTACCTGTCATCTATATCAAACTTACAAAATATGTCATAAATGTATACTTAAAAAGTGTGTGTTTGTGTGTACGTGCACACACTTGTATCTGTGTGTGTGTGTCTGTATATTATGTCCAGAACATGATAACTCGTGTTATAAGATCCCTGTAGAGAGCTAAGCTTTATTTTACTGACAAGGCAACAGAATAGTTCTTAACAGGAATAAAGACAGAGTTTTTATTGTTTCATCTCTAAAACGGGATGGCTGTGTAGACTAAGGTATGCCATTCATTATGCAGAATTGCCTCCCTTAGCCATGCCAGGATTTGATGGTCCAAATCTCCCAGAATCCATGGTTTGTCCGATCTGTGTTCATGGGTTTAATAAAGTGGTGCACGTCCATGTCTCATAAGCTACACTCAAATATCTGTCTCAAGGCAATATTTTAAATAAACTAATTTCATTAAATCTGATCTGACAAAGATCTTAGGACAACCCATTACAGGTTATGTCAGAACGACCTTTCGTCCGACCAATCACAGCAGTGCTTACCAGATGAGGAAAGTGTCAGTCGGAATGTTTTTTGTAATCATTCAACCTTGAAAAGGTTAACACAGGGAATTCCAAATGACAGTTACGGGCTGTATGACTGATTTCGTCAAAATCATCGTCTTTCTCGCTTCAATGGGACAAACATTTGAACGGAAGAGGTTGTGCATAGCCAGTAGGAATACTGCCACAAAATCTTGGCCATCTATGATTAGAAATATTATTAGAAATTCCAGAATGTTCTTTTGTTCAGTTTTCAAATTTTGAATCTAGAACTTTATCAAAATAATTTTCAAAGCATAGTCTGGAATGGAAGTCGCAAGTTGGAAAATAGTTCCGTATACCTAAAGAAACCTGCTTTCTGATTGGCTAAAATTGACTTCATTTCATTGGTCAGTGAATGTTTGCAAGAGGTTGTTCTGACGTGACCTGTGATGAGATGTCCTCAGATCTCTGTGTAGCGGGAGAGAGAACTAAGATCTGATTTTAACGAGTTTGAAATAAAACCATCTTCAGAATACACCAATGCCATGATATATGTTATGGCCATTACATAAAAACATCAATAATTCTGTTACATCTCCTCAGAAGCTGAAACGTAACATGTTTCTTCCCACCACTGATGGCACCAGACTTTGTTCAAGAGGTTCGCATCCATGGCAGCTAAATTGAAACAGTTATTTATGGTAATTACCGTATCATTATGCTTAAAGACGTACTTGGTGTGTGTGGAGTTTGTGGTGTGGCTTGACACTGACGTTTCAACCAGGAGCTATTTATAGACATTACTCGCTCGATTCCTTTCTGCGTTATGCAGAGATTTCTATTGGCTATGGAAATAGTTTTGTCGCTCTATTTATAATGTACTGAGGGTAGGGGCATCAACATATATTTTCCGTTTTTTTTACGATATCTTGTGATAGCCATTATTCAATCAGTTTGTTCCAAAGGTAATGAAATTTTGTAAATATGTAGTTTAGTTGTGGGGTTCAAACAAATGTTCTGCTTGTCACAATAGTTTAATTTCTTATTTTGATTTGACCTATGAACTTTGTTCCAAATCCCCTTGACCAATGAAGGTGGAGCTTCTCTGGCTTGTTCCGACCAGTGATGCCACCTGAATTTGGTCAAGAGGTTCGAATCCGATTTTGAATGATAACCACGGCAGCTATTTTGAAAAAGCTACCTATGTCCATTACTGAGTCCTTTCTGCTCAAAATGTGTTGTAATGATCTTTAAATTCTCTCCAAATTTATTTCTGGCTCTGTAAACACCTGCTCTGAAATTGCCAGCTTGAGGAAGCTTTGGCTTGTATGTATCTCCTGATGATGACAGCATTTTGTTCAAATGATAAGGATGTGCTGTGCTGTGTGTGGAACTAGTAGATACATTGTGTGGCATTAGACCAATGATTCTCCTAAGAAGATTTATATTATGTAAATTGTGAAGCTGGTGTGTTTTATGATCGTGTTATACAATAGTGTATGAATTCTTGACGATTTTGAAACAATGTGAAAATTTAGTTACTTGTTTCATATTTGTTAGTAGTTTTGACATCCTAATGAAGCAGAATATATTTGAACATCAATGCTGACAGCCACTGTTAAGTGTCTGATGAACCAATATTGACTGAATTGGGACATTTTATTTTCGAATTTGGGATTTTGTTGCAGCTCTTGCTGTACACCTTGATAATCCCTGATTTGAAACTTGTTCCATTGTTGAAATCCCAACACGAGTTTGCCCTTGCATTCAGAGTGGAGTCTTTGGTCATCTGGCGAGAAGGGGCCCAGCATCCCATACTTGTCTGTCTGAAGGGGAGCGGGTGCTGAGGCCTGGGTGGGTTGTTTGTGCGTCATCCAACCCTGTAGGCATGGGATGCTGCTCTTATAGCAATGAATATTAGTGACAGTTAAGCTGATCTTTTGCTTGAGCTGATCCTTCACTTGAGCTGATCCTTCAATAGAGCTGATTCTTTAGTTGAGGACTGTTTCCATGGTCTAGTGAATAGAGCATCTGCCCGGAGAGTGGAAGGTTGGTGGTTTGCCGCATCAGATCAAAAAACGTTAAAAGATGGTACTTGGTGTAACCCTGATGGACCTTGGGGATAAAACATGAGCTGGTCAGCTGGTGCCAGTATATTGTGTCTGAGTGGGGTACCTATGTTCCCTTATGGAGTTAACCAACTGGTATCTCAGTGGGCTAGCACTTTATCCTTTAGTTGAACCAGTCCATCAGACTGATCCTTTAGTTGAACCAATCCATCAGTCAGGCTGATCCTTTAGTTGAACCAATCCATCAGTCAGGCTGATCCTTTGTTGAACCAATCCATCAGTCAGGCTGATCCTTTAGTTGAACCAATCCATCAGTCAGGCTGATCCTTTAGTTGAACCAGTCCATCAGTCAGGCTGATCCTTTAGTTGAACCAATCCATCAGTCAGACTGATCCTTCAGTTGAACCAATACATCAGTCAGACTGGTCCTTTAGTTGAACCAATCCATCAGTCAGGCTGATCCTTTAGTTAAACCAATACATCAGTCAAACTGATCCTTAAGTTGAACCAATACAACAGTCTGGCTGATCCTTTAGTTGAACCAATCCATCAGGCTGATCCTTTAGTTGAACCAATCCATCAGTCAAGCTGATCCTTTAGTCCTGTGGTACACATGCCCCCTCCTTCTGTCTGCATGTTTGGTACATTGGCCCGTATTATCTTAATCAATTGATCGTCATCCTGTCCCAACACCTCTATAACCCCAAGCCACACCTCGCTGTATTTGTGGTGTGTTTTTGTCATACTTTATATCAGTTCAATTGTGCCAAAATGACCAAGCATAATTAAATCTAATTATTCATACAAGATAATTAGTAAACATGGTTTAATATCCTAGCTTTCTGTATCAAGCACTCGGTAGAAAGTATTTCATGCATTCCAGGGAATTGTCTCATAATGATGATGCTTTAAATTAATATTACCATTTTTGAGTTGATCCCAGAAAAATGTTACATTCCCAGTTGCTAGGCAACCTTAAAACATCTTGTTCAAGGCACCGGTTGAGCAACCAGGGAGAGATACCTGCTAAGTATGTTGCCTTACTTCTGGCTGTGAGTATATGTGTATAGTTGGTGACCTTGCAGAGAGCTGTTATAAATAGAGTGTTTGTTATGATATTGCCATATTTGTACAAACAGTTTGTATAGATGATTAAAATAATTAAGATTTGATCTGATTGTTTGTTGTTCATGGTACCCAATACTGGTGTTCGTGGAGTATGTTCCACCTCCTTCACCTGGGTGTGTCATGTCATGAATTAATTAATATAATGGTCCATGAATGTTTTGTGCAACAATTTATGCTACTGAAAAAAAGTTAGGACCACCCGTTCTTTCATATACCCACAATACAAGTGTCAAGATATGTGGTGTCGACCTGGACAAATGACTAATAGGATAAATAGGTTTGTTTCTTTCTTTGTTTTTTAACTCCGCACTTAACATTATTCCAGCTATATGACAGCGGTCTGTAAATAACAGCCTGGACCAGACAATGTGATAATTGACATCAAGGATCATCGATTGGAATACAATGACATGCATCAACCAAGTCAGTGAGCCTGACCATCCGATCCCGTTAGTCGCCTCTAACGGCAAGCGTGGGTTGCTGAAGACCTATTCTACCCCGGACCTTCACAGGTGCAACAAATAGGTACCTCATATCTGAGGATGTACAAACCCTTCAGTGCAACAGGAAAATACGGAGCTACTGATCGGGGAAATATACTTTGTACGAAGTGGGTAATGGAATCAAGGCCATCTCGGAGTCATGGCCCACTTTTTTCGATCGGATGGGGTAGCCTGGTGTTCAAAGCATTCTCTTGTCAAGCCAAATGCCCACTTTCTTGTTGTATGTCCAGATGTCAACGATCAAAATGCTTTGATCACATCTCAACTCATTTTGTTTCTTATTTCACACTGTTACTTCTTGAGATCGTCTCAAAGACAAGTACTGACAAGCCGAGAGCAGAATCTAACAGATTGGGAGTATAAAAAGCAAGATGGTTCTTCTCATAAGTTAGTTTAGAAATGAAGTGTACTCCCATTGTCCATCGACATCCAACATGTGCTCTGGGTGCGGCATTGATCAAGTGAATGGGGATCCCCACACAAGATGCCAGTCATGCAATGCATGTCCGGAGCAGTCGGGTAGGGTGGTTCCTCAGAGCCCCACCTGATCATGCATGTCCTCTAGGATTCTACTCACCACTTTAATAGTGAGTGTGTTCATCTCGTGCAGCAAAACAGTCGATTTGGGACTTCCAGGTATGTTTTTACACATACGCTTTGACAAAGACAGTTGTTACGTGTCGATTCCCAACCCAGCAATCTGTAATTAAAAGAACTAAATGAGAAACCAACCAACAACCATCAAATGTAGATTTACAAATCAATTCACATTACTGCACAGCAAAAACAATGGCAGTACACAATAGAGTGGTAGTACAATATTCAATGGCAATACTTTATTTGATGGCAGTGGTCAGTATGAAATACAAAAATGCAGTGATGATAGCAAAAGTCAGTGACAATAAGGGATTCAGGGGTGATGAGTGATCCACAAACGAAAGCTGGTCTTGATGTGATGCAAGGTTTTAGAGATACAAACACACTCTTGTCCCACTATATGGACAGTCTAACTAGCTTCTGGAAATTTCTACACAGAGCGGTACTAGAACATTCAACTTGTTTCTTCAACACAGTATCACCGTCCGCCGTTTACCGGACCAGATGTTCACATACCACAGTAGGATCTGCTTACATTAAATAGTACTACATTCCTTACGACTGATCACTGTCCAAACACAAGGCAACGAGCGTCTACCGAATCTCAACTTTAAACAATGTAACAAGTTACACTCATTGTTTAATTATAAAATACACTTTCATATGATACAGTGTGAATTCTCTCATTTTGACCCCCTGTGTCGCTTTGTCATTGTTGCAGGTAATGTTTCTGCTTTTATGGAGTGAAATTTGGTTCACATGATGCTATAACGCAACTCGCATAAAATAAACTGACGTTCAAATGAAACTTTACCAGAGTTTGAAATCACTTTTCCTCAAAAATAACAAAGCATACATGCATGAAATAGTGTATTGAGAAGATAAATATATCAACATAATCAACACTGAAAATGACAATCATACCGCGACCGAGAATGACGTCAGATCCCTCCAAAGTTGGGTGTGGTACAAAACTCGAGCTTTCAGAAACATGGACAATAGGTAGAGTACATAAACAATCGCTCACGTTCAAAAACAAGTCATTAGTAGCGTGTGTGACCACCAAATGCCTCAATACACGCAAAAACTCTTCGACGCACAGAAAAAGTCAGTCGTCTGATGAGGTCACGTGGGATTTGACGAGGAAGTTAGTGACAATTCTGGGCTCTATCGTTGTCATGCTGAAAATAACACCACGTGGCTGCTGTTGGAGAAATAGTAGGACAACTGGACGAAGAATGTTATCCATGTAACTCTGAGCTGTCAAGTTTCTGTCAACGTGCATTTGCAGTTTTTCGTGGTGCACGTGTTTTTCACTTTTCGCGTGTTATCTCGCAAACTTGTAACAGACGATTAACGTTTTCTGCATACACTATTGTTGTATTTAGGTTATGTGTTTCAGATAGACTTCATCGAAAAATAATTTAAACTTTGTCTGAAATTTATATTTTCAGTTGGTAAAGTTTCTTTTGGACGTCAGTTTATATATGTTTTAACTTCCAAGATGCTATCGCTTAGTTTCAGTCATCACTCAACACCACGGTGTACTTCTTTTGGACGTCAGCTTGTACAGGTTATACTCTGACAAATGATCGTTGGTGCTATCAGCCACTGTGTGTAGTGCTTGCATTGATCCAATACTTATTTGGTCGGTCATCTTGTTGATGTAGACTTGATACCAAATACGGGCTCGTCCGATTTAGGAAGGCAATTATATTGATTATCATGAATGTATCTGACGCGTTTCCTTGTTTATTTATTTTGTTGTTGTTGGTTTATTTGTTGTTTAACGCCGCACTCAGCAATATTCCAACTTTATGACGGCGGTCTGTAAATAACCGAGTCTTGATCAGACAATCAATTGATTGACATCATGGGCATCGATGCACGCAATTGGGATACGATGACATGCATGAAACCAAGTCAGCGAGTCTGGCCACCCGATCCCATTAGTCGCCCCTTAATGTAGGTAAGTTTATACAATAACGACATCGCCTACCGGCTCGTATAGGCTATCTCCGTTCATAACATCCATAACTCTTCAATCCACAACTACTTCCGTCCGTGTACCATGCTGGTTTTCTACTTAGCGTTTACACAGGTCTCCAGTGTGTGTATATTTTCATTACCATGCTCTCTGAGGCTATCTTACCCCAGCCCTTGTCCAGCACGGCAATTAATATGGCCCATTCTATATATATTGTGCATCTGCGAAACAGTAATATATATATATATATATATATATATATATATATATATATATGTGTGTGTGTGTGTGTGTGTGTGTGTGTGTGTGTGTGTGTGTGTGTGTGTATATATATATTATGTCGTAGGAGATAATTAACATTATGCAACTAACAATTAATCAGTAAGGATAAGAATTTATGGATGAACAACTTCTTTATTACAATTAAGAGCGACGTTTCGGTGTAGGTTCTAACACCGTTATCAAGCACTTGCACTTGCTTGATAACGGTGTTAGAACCTACACCGAAACGTCGCTCTTAATTGTAATAAAGAAGTTGTTCATCCATAAATTCTTATCCTTACTTAGTACTCCAACTTCTAAATGCATATCAAAGAAACAATTAATCAATCGAACATAATACCCACAGTGCCTCGGGTAATTGACCCACAATGCATTTCGGGTAGCATGCCTTTTACTCGCCATATTGAAAGTTCCCGCGCATGGATTATTTGTTTACCCACCCACCTCCCTTTGAACAATCATCTGCATGTCATCTTTTATTACTTTCTCACCATAGTTTACCTACATACTTGCCTCCCATCCCTACCTTTGGGGACTGATTGTTGATTTGGGCCTCAAAACATTCTCCAACACCCCCCCCCCAAAAAAAAATTCCTTTGAGAACCCGGCGTGCTAAGGGTAACCCTAGGACACATCCGGCGTGTTACTACTTAGCCCCAGGGTCAGCGGCAATCAGTCCTCCTAATCTCCCAATCTTGTATTTACGTTAACAAAAACACGTATTTTTCACATATTCTTTGTTATGTCATTGTTTGCATAAATACCACAAGCATAGTCTCCTCTTACGTCAAGAATGGGTTGCTGAGGACCTATTCTAACCCGGATCTTCACAGCTATATCAGCTTGTTAAACATCTTTGAGACTACATGACATACACTATTTAAAAGGTCTAATCCTACTGTTTATAAATATGAAAGGTATTTCTATTACATTACTTAAATAATGCTTAAGAAATAATTACATAAATAAACCGCGGGCTGTAAGGGCTTGCTCAAATTTAAAACTATCAGCCCGAGAACAAATATGTTCGGGCCAACAGACCTCTATCTATACTGAACCAAATTAAAAACTTCACAATCCTAAAAATTTAACATTTTGACCAGTTATCATTGTGGGCCCTTATTGTGTATTTAAACAGTAATGGCCACGTATTGTCTTCAGATAACACCCGTTTTTGTGCAGGTGAATCGATCAAAATCATGTGCACAGCACTATAGTGGCAAAAGTGTTTTTTTACGTGCAACTGGTCACGTGGCCATAATACCGCACATGTTTTCAGCCATACTTGTTAGCAGTCATTAACAAAAAAAGAAAAACACAAGAAAACAAAAGACTTATGATTTAAACTGTTGATGTTATTACCGAATACCGTAGGTGCTTGGAACAAATTATGGTTACCACCGTTAATTAAAATCCTTCTTTGGACATTAATGATTAAAAATTACCTTCTCTGATACATTTGTCCGTTGTATATCATATATGGGATTACTTTTTAAAATGTGAAGTTTTTAATTTGACTCAGTATATTTCGAACACTGACAATCAAGTCATGAGATGCATTCAATAAGCCGTTTGGTGCCGAGGCGTCAGCGAGCGCTGGCGAGCACCTCCGAATATTTCCAAATGAACGAAACGCACGCTGAGGGCCCTTTTTAGCGCCTCCGCGCATACTGAGGAGGAGGCACGCCGAGGGACAAAGATGGCGGACTTGGACAAATGCGGGGCCTGTGAACATTAACTTTTCGACATGGAACAACTTGTAAGACATACAAGCACTCTGTGGTGAAGTTTGATACCACCACGTTCATTGGAAGACTTGTCACTTGTTCAAACCAGGAAAACCCAATCGTTTTAGTTGCATTTTGAAGCCCCTCGCAGCACGGAGTATTTTCCCTTGCAACCCATGTTAATTTCAGCACCCAAAAAAATCCTTTTCATGCGTCTGTTTGTTAACAAGATGCAGTTTTGTCCCAATAACACTCATATGATTTCTTTTTGTAAACAATTGACATATATTATTATGCGATATAAACCTTCACTTATAAACTTCAGATATTTTCATAGGAGTCTGTCTTCTCTTAACTAAATCTAAAACATTGCGATTTGTTCATTTTTACTGCAGTCTACAGTATTCCAGCAATATCAGGGCGGCCTGTAAATAATCGTTTGTCCCTGACAACTTTACCAGTGGTTGATTTGGACAACGTCCCATGCCGTCGGGGCATTCGGGTGGTAACGATTGGCGGGGTACAACGAAACACAATCCACCAAGTCACCGATCCATTTAGTTAAATCTTACACCATGCATACAAACGGACACAGCGAACTGTTACAAAATCCACGATTTATCTCCTTTATATTATCATATAACATTTCCGTACATAACGAACTCTCTACAGCGAACGAACGGATATAGCGAACTGATATCGGATCACCGACAAGGCCCATCCACCACCAATTGGTGACTTGTGCATCGAACTGGAAATCTCACTGTGTCGGGGCGGTCGGGTAGCCTAGTGGTTAAAGTGTTCGCTCGTCACGCCGAAGACCCGGGTTCGATTCGCGACATGGGTACAATTTGTAAAGCCCATTTCTGGTGCCCCCCGCTGTGATACTGCTGGAATATTGCTAAAAGCGGCGTAAAACGATACTCACTCACTCAGTGTCAAGTGTCACTGACATTAATTTTGGCTGTATGCAATCAGTGGCAAATTCGAATCAACACAATCACAGTCTATATTTTTATTTTCACAGTCTATATTTTTATGTTAAATAAGTCGGTAGGATTACATGAGTTGGGTCCGACGTATATCACGATAATGCCATAAAATAAAGTTGTGTTATCTAATAGGTGACCATCAAACTAACGGTAATTTTATTGTATTTTTATTCTAAACAATACAACTTTACTTACACAATGTTCAACAATATTGCTAAATTACGCCATTTTGAAAACCGCGCCCTCTGCCGGCGGCAGTTGACACAAGTTTTGTTCCGGGTCTGTATTGGGTTGACGCATTTACGTGTTGTTTAGGGGAATCCTCTGCCGTAGTTACAGGGATGTGGAGGATCCACAGAACGTTTTACCAAGAATTATATGTCATAATACTTATGTACACACTTTTTTTACAATGCGAAAAAGAGAGTTTCGTATAAAGGAAAGTTTGCTGGCCCATGGGCCTCATGTTTTAAAATATATTTTGTTTTTAGTTTTCCTTCTTTACTATGTGTAATTACCCATGAAAACTTCATGTTGAACTTGAGAGGTTTTGGACAAATGGGTTTCCACAATTAAAATGGGACGTGTTAGGTTTACTAGTCAAAACGTGATTTGAATTTTACAAAACGATTTTGTTTGAGAAGTGGCTGAAAAATTCTGAGCCTAACTATAACGGCCTGCGTTGATGGAGTTGCTAATTATTTCTCAACATAATCTCCCCCCCCCACGATCCATACACGTGGCAAATAGCGTATTAATGGCAGTCACTTTACATTGGACTCTCAATTCTGACGTGCTCTAGTCCACAATGACAATGAAAGTCGATACCAAACCCACGCCGACTCGTCCTAACTTCCAGAAATCGACATGTTTGGAATCGCATTAATCTTCAAACATTTTAAAATTATATATACAGTTGCAGCACTCGGAGGAGCGGGCATGCATCCGGGTAACCGTCGAACAGAACTCACATCCAGTTGCTGTGACTGCGAGGAGATGGGCCAGGACACAGGGAGGTGGGCCGACTGGCGCAAGACGTGCGGAGCGCCACGTGCCTTGAAACAACGCAAAGAAAGTCAACGTCTTCAACGTTCCTGACACCTATGACAACGGTGGATAATCCAGGCAGATGTAAGGAAACAGCTGCCTTGTCTCCCACCCCAGCTAAGCTTGAGAGGAAAGTACTGGAGAGTGAATAGTGGTTGCATAATAAATCATTGCCACTGGCAAAGTGAAGAGACAGATTGTTTTATACAGACGGTATTACAGTGAACGAATATACCGTTCTACTTGGGGTGGGAGTGATCTACCACGGGGCCGTGGTAGTCTATATATGTTGAGCCTATTGACTTATAGAATATCTCACGGGTGGTCCACCAGTCATCTAAGGCTGTACCGGGCGGTCGGGTAGCCTAGTGGTTAAAGCGTTCGCTCGTCACGCCGAAGACCCGGGTTCGATTCCCGACATGGGTACAATGTGTGAAGCCCATTTCTGGTGTCCCCCGCCGTGATATTGCTGGAATATTGCTAAAAGCGGCGTAAAACCATACTCACTCACTCACCAAGGCTGTACCAAATGGCGTCCCTTGGACACAACAGAAAGAACACAAAGTGTTGTCGTTATATTTTAAAAAAGATACGAGTATTTAAAAAGCAGATGTGCTATTCTTCAGGACAATTAGACACCAGACCATATTATATCTTTATAGAAACAGAGCCGACATTTTGAGTTACGTTTTCCTGAAGAATCCCCTTATCATCAATAACCACGTGGTCACAGTTACTTCTAGAAAATTACGAACACCAACAATTTCAGAAAATAATTAAAACGTGGAAGAGCAGACAAAATAAGCTGTTTCCCCTAATTATTAATTCTGAAAAATAATAGAGAAGAGAAGTCCATACATGACCTGTTCCAGGCTACACGCGCGTCAGAGAAAATAGAATATGTGGTGTGTGTAATTTTACATTTAGTTAATGAATTTCATTTCTTATTTGTAAGTCCGTCACCAACTGATCAACGAATAGCCTTTTTACAAAGATATTATGTATAAATACCACAGTTATTTATTTTACATTCTTAATGCATAGTCATTATTTTCCCCTGTTATTAAAACTCTCAAACTATATTTAAAAAGTATGTTTGTTTTGACTTGAATATATCATGTGTGTATATATGACATAGTGATGCATGTTCTCTGTCAAACTATGTGAGATTTTTCAGAATAAATTTCTGTTCTGTTCTGTTCAATCACAATCCAACTTACTTACTTACTTACTTTGAAGATTTAACGTGCGCTTTCCGACTGATGCGTATTTCGCACACGGGCACGGCCAGGCCATTTAATGTGTTTTCGAAAGGAGCGAAAGTGGTCAATCCAACTTGAACATATTATTTTAAATACATTTCTACTGGCTACGACGCGCGCCCGTGCTTGTCAACATCCGGGACCTGTCGTCACCCGTGAGACGAGGGGGCAGGGTTCGGAGCAATGTGACTGACGACTGGCCGAACCTTGGTATTTCAATAAACTTTAGATGCGTTTTCTGTCTCCTCTGTTCGTTCCTCGTTTATACAGCACGCCCATATAAATAAAAAATGAAAATTAATCAGCTTCATTTCGGCGTTTCCTCACTTCAGGCCTGTGATGGATGTCATCCATTGTCTCAAATACCCAAAATACGACACAGGTACATATGTACTAATATATAATGCGATCACATGTACTTACATTACGGGGCGGTCGGGTGGCCTAGTGGTTAAAGCGTTCGCTCGTCACGCTGAAGACCCGGGTTCGATTCCCGACATGGGTACAATGTGTGAAGCCCATTTCTGGTGTCCCCCGCCGTGATATTGCTGGAATATTGCTAAAAACGGCGTAAAACCATACTCACTCACTCACTCACTCACTCACTTACATTACACACATGCATTTCATCTATCTAGGAATCGCTTCACTTTTGACCATCACCATGGCAACTGACCCGGATGAACATATACACAATCTTAAAAAAATGAAACGCACAGGTAGATCTTTAGTAAATTTAGTGTACCTAATAAAGTCGATTTATTACTTGCCCGTGAAGAGATCACCCGTTTAATAAACATACAGCCGTATTACACATTGTGTAATACCAAAACGCGTGTTAATGTACTTCCAGAACACGTTTCACGAACAAATATTGAAAGTTCTCAACATCCCTTGACTTATTCAACGACATCGCGTGTGGAGATGATAGATCACTGAGAGGAGCTTATAGTCCGGCAGAGAAATGAATATTTTCCCCAAACCCAGAATTAGGGGATAAAGTTTTTTTTATTGCTGGATTTGTTTAATGATGTACTCTAGATTATGAAACTGACTGATGACACTCTGTCATCTTTGGGCATTTTGAAATATTCAAGATGGCCAACAAGATGGCCGCCAAAACATGAAAATATCGCTTCCTTGCTAACAGTATGGAATATGATACCACTTTTGGAGCAAATCACTAATATTTTGATTTCAACTAATTAGAATATGGTATTCTAAATGAACTGGTATCATTTAAAACATAATTTGATTCTTAAATAAGCAAGATAACTGGCAAAATGCCTGTCGAAACATTATAAAGTCAACAAGCACGGCATTCTTTTTAAGGATAATTCTGAACATTCAAAAATGAATATTGGCTCAAGGTTTTCTTCACATACATACAATCATCATCAACAACACGGTTAGTGAGTTGGTTGAAGCAGACACTGGAGCTACAATGTAATAGGAGAAGGCCTCGTAAGTGTGTCACTTGTGCCTAATCCATTTGGTTTTCCGAAATAAAATATGTTTAAAACAATACCGCCGCTGGTAGTTTAATTTGTGAAAAATAGCAGGACATTCAGCTGTCGGGGCTATGGGTCAGTGGGTGATTGACGATTTGTGATGGCGCCAGCTGGGGGCGGAGACGACACACTTTCCAATTTATTTCTCAACCTTATCTAATGCTAATTCAACAAGAGACACAGAGACACATAGTTTTTGATAGAGGCTACTTGTTATACTATATTGTTGATTAAAATATGTAAAACTATGTATCTCTGGCTGTCTTGTCATCCCTTCATTCAGTAAAGTGGACTGTTCCAACTACACACATTACCTAATTATAAATCTCATCCAGGCATGGCATACCCACATCACCTAATTGTAGTTTGGTACCTTGTGGGGAGAAATTAGGCGATCTGGGAGGATACCGTTATATCATCTAACATGGCCAGCTCTGCTCTTAAGTAAACAAGAACCTAATCAGTGAGGGGTCCTTTATCATCCATATTTGACTGCTTATAAAAATCTTATATCTCTCCTCACAGCTGGTTATTATATATTTTTGCTGCTGAATATTCGAAACAGAGTGATTGAGTTGGTACAACACATGTATACGGTTCCATTTTAAATGACTGCAGCGCTCCATTATGAAAACAAGTTGTTTTAACGCCGCTCTCAGCAGCATTCCAGTGATATATGACGGCGGTCTGTTGTATATGAAATAAATGCAAGTTGAATCTTGAATCTTGAAAGTTGCAGCTTTTCCGCAAATCAGTATGACATGCAGTATACAGTATATCAACTGCAATATACTGTATACAACATGCAGTATACAGTGTGTTTGCTTGTTTTTGTAAAGGCGTCAATGCGGCAATACGACAACGTGACAATGTCCCTTCCAAGATTCCATAGTGATCCGTGCAAATAAAACTGAGTTATGAAATAGAAGTTTAACATGCCAGTTAAAAGATAAAATGTAAAAATGCGCTGATGAGTTCATCTGCATGCCGAGTCTATACGCTGTGATGAACAATAATGCTCTGAGCCAATACATTTTGTCAAATGTATGACATGTATTACCTGTAGGAACATATTGCTTATACTCGTCCATGTTTTTGACGGACAATATAATTTACATGCTCGGTAATAGTGAGGACGGGCATCATTGTGTGTTTCCGTGCTTTGTTCAGGTTGACTTGTCCTTGCATGTGTTTGTGACGGGTGCCACCTGTATGGCAGAATACGCTCACCTTTCGCGAACACCCGTTGGATGGCCTGAACCACTTCGGATTTGTATCCCACATCAGTCTGATACACCGTGATATAACTAAAATACTGTTCAAAGTGGTGTTTAATGCGATCACCGTAGTGTGTTACTGCAACTGTCCAAATTTTGTGTAGTGATGTTATGTAATATGTAAAATAAAGCATATTCAATTATCCAATTGATTTGATTAGAGTATACTTGCGTCAGTGTATTTTATTAACGCCCAAACCCGTATTTGTTAAACACATATAATAACAGATCATATACACGCATTGTGCCTTGACTTACTATTAGCTTTAATAGGCCATTCCGGAATAAAATAGTTCCCCCCAAAGCGAGGAACATCTGTTTTAGTTTGTTTACAAGAAATGTATTCCCCAAAATATCCTCATTAGATGAGAAGGTCCGTTAAGAACTACCTCAGTAAGTCAATCACAATGACAGAGCGTTGTAATACATTTACATCAAGTACAAATTGGCCGACACGATAAACGTGACGGGAGATATTTCCGAAGTTGTTAATTAACCTGTGACGATTTCAAGCCTTTGTCATCACTGATCAATTGGCCGATCATTGAAAGGTGATTGTAAAGATGTGTCAAATAGATACTAAGGTAAATTCATAGATTGCTGTAGATTGTCACTACGATAGTTTGGATTTTTGGGTTGTTTTTTTTCTCTGGGATGGGTATCCTTGAACGGCATGCAACCAAACTCTATGACTTATCCCAGAGTATGCTAAGACGCTACGTTCAAAATTAAAGGGTCTAAATGATGAAAAACAACGCTTCTGTATGAATTCGTACTTGGGAATTCCCAGGGTTTTCCCCAGGAATGTGGAAGTAGTCAGTGTTTACGTAATTTCAAGAATACAGTCACCTGATAAATGTCATGTGACCCACCTCTCGTCCTATGGAAAAGCCGTATATCGTGTAAACTTCACATTACAAAATTAGTTACTGTTATAACCAAATGAAACACAACCCATTATCCGATAGAGGTAACTGTGCATAGCGGAGGGATATGTTATCTCAATAAACTTGGTAGCATGGTTTGGTTTGACTTCTTGGCGTGTGTCTGAATTCCATTAACATGTTACATATCCTAAAACTGACTTATCAGCAAATCTCGCTGCACTGCGCGCGACAGATACTAGAGCAAGGCCTGCCAGAAATACGAAACTTAGTGCTTCCGAAAAGAAGCCTTGGGTATCACGTGCGTCGGGGGACCAGCGCCATCTGATTGGCCGTTAACAGTTGTACAAGGCGGAGCAAAAAGCATCGTTTTTCCGTCCATTTTACGCTTGAAAAACTCGACGCTTTTCCGGACACTTTCTAGACGCTAACCAATTAATCAGTTTTAATTGTTGTTTTTTATAATTTGATTTCAAAATGCAGTGGGAATTTATCTTATTTTGTAACTATAGAACATTAACAATCGTTAGAAAATCCACAAGCATCCCAGTTGACACTGAATAATATAATAACAAATGTATATATAACGATATATACTGATTTGGGGTTTTTCATAGACAATATTGCCTATTATTTTTATTAATTACATTTCCAAATGAAACTATTTCATTAAGAATAACATTTTCTAATATGTTGATGGCAAAACAATAGTGATATGCACCAAAAGTAGTCCCATATTCCATACAATTAGCACGGAAGAGATATTTTCATGTTTTGGCGGCCATCTTGAATATTTTAAAATGCCCAAAGATGACAGAGTGTCATCAGTCAATTTCATAACCTACAATGTGTACTTAAACAAATCCAGCAATAAAAAAAACTTTATCCCCTAATTCTTGGATTTTGTCCTCTCTGCCGGACTATTATGCACACTCGATGACCCCAGCAACCTTGTTGCTAGGCTGACGTCACATGGCATTTTTTCGCCAATGGATCTTGCAACACAATTTAGGTCATCGGGTACTGTGACGCTATTGTAAACTTTGAGGTGCAAGTCCCGTTCCACAAGGCGATCGTATAGAAGCGCAACGGCAGTCGTTAGTCTAAGTTAAAGTATGTGAGTTGCGATAGTCTTAGCCTTACGATAATTTTGTGAATTCTAAAGGTGGACCGTTGTATGGTATTAAATTCATAAGTTTCATCTTTTGACGCGTTTGAAGTATTATTATGTTAAACTCAATTGGACTATGCCGTGGATCGTGTAGGTGTCAGCCTATTCATACTCAACAGTATAATTCTAAAAACGTCATAAATGGCAAGTAATAAATAAAATACTAAACGAGCTCCCGTGTAAAACCAATTTGTGAAACTCGTGAATAGTCGTGGTATCTGACTCGCTTTCGCTCGTCAGATACCATAACTATTCACTCGTTTCATAAAATTGGTTTTACATGGGAGCTCGTTTAGTTTTCTATTAAGGATTAACTGTTTATTTTATTCGGTTCATTGAGGTATAATTCGAAAAACCGATGTGCAACTGTATGAATCCGCGTAGCGGAGTCTTACAAAAGTTTGCACATCGGTTTTTCGATTCATACCTCAATGAACCGAAAAACATATACAGGCAATGCTTATAATTAAATTCGACAACGTAAAACATGTTTTATCTACAATAGTTTAACCCAAGACAGTTGCATATATCAAAACAGACAAAAATGACGACATTGATAAACATTCCAGGTGTAGGAATACATACAGTGGCGTGACATGAATCAGGTGATCGTTTAATTTATGCACATAACTTGACACGCCTACACAGTCAGTAGCCAATCAACGGAGAGTGGGATTAAAACAATATTCATTGGACCTGTCAATTAAGGCAAGAGGCGAAAAGAACTGCAACAGTCAGACTGTAACGAACCGGAAGAAATATGTCCGAGAAAAGGCGGCTATTTCAAATAACAAGGTCATTTACTGCGTGATTTACATTACTTCCCTGATTACGGTAAAACACAGTTGGAGAAATGCTAGTTAAAAATGAAACCCGAAGACATGAAAGCTGAACCGAAGCGAGCGGGGAACAGGCGAGCGAGTCTGCACGTTTGCTGTTTCATTCATTCTCGGCCTTCGGTTTCAAAGGGTAGTCTGGACAATGAATATGCATGAAAGTCGCTAAATGTCCTGTGTATGACGACACACGTGAGCAGAAAGGGAATTCCCTCGACTATAATATTGGGATTCCCCGACATTCCGCAGTAATAAAAGTAGTGCGCCGCGGTGGGCGTGGCTTAATTTTTTACATTCATTGGGACCAATTCAGCTAATCAGAATGCAGGAATTTCCATGAACACAACGAAAATGTAATTATTATATATTGAATGTAATATCATAGATACAAATATGAAATTTTGGAGCTCGATAGTCACATGTTCTCGTTGTAAAAAGGCATTTAAAACTGTCATTAGTTGCCTGTACCCAACATCTCGTGTGACCGCCCCGGGCAGCAATCACGGCTCTGCATCTTCTCGGCACTGACTGGATAAGTGTACGATTTCTGTCCTGCGGACTTCTGCGCCAGTCTACTTGTAACGCGTTGTTGGAGTGTCTGCGGAGTGTTCTGACGTTGATCGAGTTCACCCCAGAGATGTTCGATTGTGTTGAGATCTAGAGATCTCGACGGCCAGGGCAAGGCGTTGTTGTTGGCTTTATGAGGGTAGTCTACCGTGACACGAGCTGTGTGTGGTGGAGCGTTGTCCTGTTGAAACAGCCCCCTCTAGCAGTCAGTGATTGGAAGCAGGTGAGGTTGAAGAATTTGATTCATGTAGCGATTTCCTGTCAAATTTCCCTGAACCACAACCAAGTCAGATCTCCCGGTGTAGAATATGGCCCCCCACACCATGACACTACAATTTGTCGAATTCACGTACACACGGTGGGGCAAAACGCTCATTTCGACGACGATAAACACGTTGTCTTCCATCTCGCCGCTGAAGATGAAATCGTGATTCGTCGGTAAATATAAACCACAACTCGTCTCCAGTTTTTCAAATTCCAAGGCTGTAAGGTATGGCACCAACGCAAACGTCGCAGTCGATGGATCTGTTGCAACACAGGGACGATAACTGGGCTTCTGAGTCGGATTCGAGGCTCACGAAGATGTTCCTGACAGTCTGGTCCGATATCCCCCTGACACCCGTGATGCGTTCTGTAGTCTCCGTACCTGTGGCATTGCGATGACGTTGTCGGCCGGTTCTCGGACGGTCTACAGTGGAACTGAACTGTGTGTATCGGTCACAAAGGCGGCAAATGGTGCTGTGGTGAACATTAAAGTTGCGTGCAACAGAAGACTGCGACCCCCCCCCCCCCCCCCCCTTTTGATACGTCCTGTGGCGATATTCCGATTGGCAACGCTGAGTCTCGGCATTTTCAAACTTGAAAAATGTTGACAAATGAATGACAAATTATTGGCTTATGCTTGCTTTTTAATAGCCAAAGCCAAAGTTACGAACGCCATAACCTGCACATGCATTTTACTTTACTCCATGACATTTTTGAACAAGTGTGAAAACAATGCCGTTTAAGTCATTGCAAATGGCTGCGTTTTGACGCACCGTTTGTCGAATATCAGGCCACCAACATTTTCCAATAACATATATTCAATTCATATACCGTATTTTTTGTGCATTCTACATACTCCTTTTGCGTTTCTTTTTTTGAAGAGTGTGTATGTTCCCTCTGCTATCAGCTGAAACGTTGTGATTGATAAGCTTCATGTTTGTTATTTGTTTAACGCTGCACTCAGCAATATGACGGCAGTCGGCAAATAATCGAGTCTGGGCCAGACAATCCAGTGTTTGACATTATGAGCATCGATCCCCGCAATTGGGATACGATGACATGCATCCACAAAGTCAGCGAGTCTGACCACCCGATCCCTTTAGTCGCCTCTTACGGAAAGAATGGGTTGCTGAAGACCTATTCTACCCCTGATCTTCACAGGTATATCAGCTTGTTTAACATCTTTGCGACTACATGACATACACTATTTGAAAGGTCTTAATCCTACTGTTTATAAATATGAAAGGTATTTTTATTACATTACTTAAATGCTTCACAGGTCAACTATTTTGTTAACAATCTGTTGCTGTTTATGAAAATATCAGGACGTATATATGAATATATGCAAGTGACATACCCGGACATACATACTTCCGGGTATGCCCGGGTGACCCGCTCGTGTCTGTCATCATCGTCTATTCGGAGCGCACCTGACCCGGATCTATATGCCATTCCGTCCCTTTCCTGGTAGCCCAATTTTTTCTCAACATTTAACTTTTTGCTATTGAATGGGGAATATTTACCTCTACAGGTATAAAGGTAAGCGCAGGTATAAAGGTAAGCGGTCAGTCCACGCTTCATTCACTCGGCGTCTACTCGAAGCTCTGAAGACATGTTCGTCGTTACTGTCGGTGTCGCGACACTGCTGTCCACATTGTTTGTGGCACAGGGTACGTATCTCTTTTTGTATATTAGCTTTATACTGTGAGAAAAGTATTTCTTTCAAATCGATTTTTTTAAAGCACAGAATTAGATATATATGTTTACAACAAAAATTATCCATGGTAACAGATTTCTTGCAAGAAATATTACTGCTGTAATTTATTATTTTTTAAAAATTCGTCAAATTTTTAAAAGTTTTATTTTCTATTTGTTCTGAAGACGAACCTGGCTTAATTCTACAAAGTTATTTTTTTAATGAAATGTATTTCTGTGTTAGATAAGCAATCAGCTATACTTACTTTTAACAATTTTTTATATATATTAAAAATCGAAAAATTATTATTGCTTATGTACTGACCAAATCGATTCCGTTAGACAAGAAAATATACTAGCCACATAAAGAAACTGTGCACGGAGAAAATATAGATACATATGAAATATAGGTTTGAACACAGCAATTATTGGAGACATTCAAACGCCCATGCGATATGACGTCATTGATGGGGGCCTATGGATGTGCAATGTGTTACTGCACGTGCATCCTGTGCAGCTGTACACAGCATGTGCAACTCAAAATTCGCTGTCACTTTGGAAAGCATGATCTGTGGTCATTCAAAAATTCAAAACTTCTCAGGCGCAGACACAAGCATATCACAAGCAAATCATGCCAAGATTGACAGCTGCAGAGCGTCATGAAGCCATTGGAATGATCCGAGTGGGAATGAGGCAACAACAGGTGGCAACACATTTCCAATGCCATCATAACACGATATCGGCATTGGTGAGGCGTTATCAGAACACAAATGACGTTGCCGACCACCCACGTTCAGGACGTCCCCGAGTAACGACGCCAAGACAGATGGATTCGAGTTACACATTTCCGACACAGGTTCCAAACGGCAGTAACGACGTCCCAGACAATTCCTGGACTGCGCCGTATCCATCCCAACACTGTCAGGAATCGTTAACGTCAGTACGGGATTCGACCACGACGCCCTGCCATACGTCCCATCCTGACACACCGTCATCGAGTCAACCGTCTAAGATGGTGTCGAAATCATGTTCGCCAACCTAGAATATGGTGGAGAAATGTTGTCTTTACAGATGAATCGAGGTTCAACATTTCTCACACTGATGGGCGCCAACGTGTCCACCAGCGTTTGGGAGAACGTTATGCACGCAACTGTATTGTGGAGAGGAATCGTTTTGGAGGTGGCTCTGTGATGATTTGGGGTGGGATAACAGCACGGCACCGAACCCCTTTGCTGGTTGTTCAGGGTTATCTCACCGGTGTTGGCTACAGAGATCAGATTCTGAGGCCTGTGGTCATTCCTTTCCTGCAACGTCATGGCCCGGGGTCGCAGTGGATTTCCTTCACCATAACAATGTCATGTTACTGCCATGGCCTGCAAATTCTCCAGATCTCTCCCCAATAGAGCATGTGCGGGATGAAATGGAGCGCCGTCTGCGTCGTCTTCCACATCCTCCAGATAACGTCCGTGACTTGGCACAGGATTTGAGGAGGATATGGCAGGCCATTCCCCAGGCCTTCCATGCCCATTTGGTGGACTCCATGCGTCGTCACCGATGCACTGCTGTGATTCACGCACAGGGTGGTCATACCCGTTATAGACTTTGTGACTTTGTCGTTTGACCACCTACTCCATTTTGATCTTCTGACGTCATCGTAACAGATGTTGTTCAGGTCCCGTTGACATTTTCTTATGGTCCGATCATTCAGCTGCTACAGCGTCTGCATCATTTTGTTCTTGCTGTGTTGTATTTCAATCCAAAATATATTTTCTCCGTGCACAGTTTCTTTATGTGGCTAGTAAAATTGGTTAGGCCTAAGGTGTAAATATTTAATAGCAATGCGTACCTTCGTTAGTAATTGTTGTATTACCACCCGTTCAGCCTATGAGATCGGTGCAAGTCGGCAGTGCAGGGACACCTCACTGTGCCCTCACCTATTTTTATAGAGTACAGGGGTAGTTAGCCGTGGTTAAGCGGGTAACAGTAGGGGGATTACCTATAGTCTGTTTCATGTCTGTATAGAGAAAATAACTATCTGTCAGATTTAAAAAATTTCATATACATTTCAACAGTACATTCACTTTACAGAATCATATATTTAATAAAATTTCATATATTTCATACTGATTGATTACGTATTGCATAAATAAATATACATTTCAAATTCACTTTACAGCAGAAATATTCAGTTCACAATCCAACATATTTAGCTACAGCGTCAGCATATTCAGTTGGTGTCAGTCTGCCAGTCAACAAGTTGACCTTCTCTATCAGGATGTTGTCGTCAATTTGGAGATATTTCCCTCTCTTTGGTGGCAGTCGTCCTCCGGCATGTCTCTGAACGTGATTGTTCATTCTTGATAATGTCAATAAATTTAAAGATGTTTGGATGACTTGGGCCCAATTTCTTCAGCTTGGAGTGCCGGTTTAACCTCACTGTGCCCTCACCCCAAATGTTGTCACTACACCTGTTAAGGCGACTAAGGGCCTATGGGCTCCGCCAGTCTTGAATCAAGTCTTGATGTGACGCCACCGTCTGCTGACTCACATGTAAACATGTCAGTCACGCGGGTTATGGCGTACACAGACACAATGACTACGTCTTACACAATATGTTTTGTTTGAAAGAAGGAACGGAACAGTGTTCTGGGTAACCACCACATACTTAACGTTGTTGTAGATTATAGGGTAATAATAATAATAATAATAATAATAATAATAATAATAATAATAATAATAATAATGCTGTTGGCAAGTCAGTATGGATTCAGCTGATTTTTGCAGTTATCCTGTCATTGGACGGCGCCAAACACAATGAATGGGATGAACAGTCTCTACCCATTTGGGGAATCGAACCCGGTGTTACAGATCGCAAAAACGGCGTAAAACTAGCCACTCATTCACTGTGAGGCAGCGAATTCGCTGTGAAGGGTTGCTCCCCGTGATGGTAATTCGTTCTCATCCCAGATTCAGGACCCCATGTGGTGTGGTGTGGTGTGATGTGATTGTGGATGTGATGTGATGTGATGTGATTGTGGATGTGATTGTGGATGTGATGTGATGTGATTGTGGATGTGATTGTGGATGTGACGTGATGTGATGTTATGTGATGTGATTGTGGATGTGATGTGATTGTGGATGTCATGTGATGTGATTGTGGATGTGATGTGATGTGATACAGATGTGATACTGATGTGATGTGATGTGATGTGATTGTGGATGTGAAGTGATGTGATGTGATTGTGGATGTGATTGTGGATGTGATGTGATGTGATGTGATGTGATTGTGATTGTGATTGTGATTGTGATTGATGTGATTGTGGATGTGATGTGATCTGATGTGATACTGACGTGATGTGATGTGATTGTGGATGTGATGTGATGTGATGTGATGTGATGTGGATGTGGATGTGGATGTGGATGTGATGTAATGTGATGTGATGTGATGTGATTGTGATTGATGTGATGTGATGTGATTGTAGATGTGATTGTGGATGTGATTGTGGATGTGACGTGATGTGATGTGATAGTGATGTGATTGTGGATGTGATGTGATGTAATACTGATGTGATGTGATGTGATGTGATGTGATGTGGATGTGATGTGATGTAATGTAATGTGATGTGATGTGATGTGATGTGATGTGATGTGATGTGATTGTGATTGATGTGATGTGATTGTTGATGTGATTGTGGATGTGATTGTGGATGTGATTGTGGATGTGACGTGACGTGATGTGATGTGATAGTGATGTGATTGTGGATGTGATGTGATGTGATGTGATGTGATGTGATGTGATACTGATGTGATGTGATTGTGGATGTGATGTGATGTGAGCTAATGTGATGTGATACTGATATGATGTAATGTGATGTGATGTGATTGTGGATGTGATGTGATGTGATACTGATGTGATGTCATAGTGATGTGATGTGATACTGATGTGATGTGATGTGATGTGATGTGAGCTGATGTGATACTGATATGATGTAATGTGATGTAATGTGATGTGATATGATGTAATGTGATGTGATGTGATTGTGATGTGATGTGATCCTGATGTGATGTGATGTGATGTGAGCTGATGTGATGTGATACTGATATGATGTAATGTGATGTGATGTGATGTGATGTGAGCTGATGTGATGTGATACTGATATGTGATGTGATGTCATAGTGATGTGATGTGATGTGATGTGATGTGATGTGATACTGATATGAAGTCATGTGATGTGATGTGATGTGATGTCATAGTGATGTGATGTGATGTGATGTGATGTAATAGTGATGTGATGCAATGTGATTGTGGATGTAATGTGATGTGATGTGAGCTGATGTGTTGTGATACTGATATGATGTAATGTGATGTGATGTGATGTGATTGTGGATGTAATGTGATGTGATTGTGGATGTGATGTGATGTGATGTGAGCTGATGTGATGTGATACTGATGTGATGTGATGTGAGCTGATGTGATGTGATACTGATGTGATGTGATGTGATGTGAGCTGATGTGATGTGATGTGATGTGATGTGATGTGATTGTGGATGTGATGTGATTGTGGATGTGATGTGATACTGATGTGATGTGATGTGATGTGATACTGATGTGATGTGATGTGATGTGAGCTGATGTGATGTGATGTGATATGATGTGATTGTGGATGTGATGTGAGCTGATGTGATGTGAGCTGATGTGATGTGATACTGATGTGATGTGATGTGATGTGATGTGATGTGAGCTGATGTGATGTGATACTGATGTGATGTGATTGTGGATGTGATGTGATGTGAGCTGATGTGATGTGAGCTGATGTGATGTGATACTGATGTGATGTGATGTGATGTGAGCTGATGTGATGTGATGTGATGTGAGCTGATGTGATGTGATGTGATGTGATGTGATTGTGGATGTGATGTGATGTGAGCTGATGTGATGTGATACTGATATGATGTGATGTGATGTGATGTGATGTGATGTGATGTGATGTGATTGTGGATGTGATGTGATGTGAGCTGATATGATGTGATACTGATATGAGGTAATGTGATGTGATGTGATGTGATGTGATACTGATGTGATGTGGATGTGATGTGATGCAACGGTCCTATTTCCGCCATCATTGCACACAAACACTCCTGACTACTGCACACAGTTTCAGTAAACAGTCGTGGGATTAACAGAGTTCCCCAGTCACGTCTCCACTTACCGTGGTGTTATCCGAATTAAATTCAGTGAAGGGGATATTATTCACAAAGGCATATTGATAAACAATTCCAATGCCCTACGTGCGCATATGCCAGTTATTTCTAGATGAAAAAATATGGCGACATGGGAACAGTGTGTGAATCCCATTTCTGGTGTCCCCCGCCGTGATATTGATGTAATATTGCTAAAAGCGGCGTTAAACCCTCCTCACTCACTCTTTGTGTAAAGTCACAGTTTTATTGTCGGGCAATACATGCTTTGTCAATTTATTCATTGATTTTCATAATATGTTTCTTTCGTCAGGCAAATCTATCGGAACAAAACTGCGACCTCTGGAGGAAATTGAAGAAATACTTTCGCGAGAGAAACGAGATTTGAATATATTTGAGAGAAGCGACCGTAAGATATTGATTATAATATTATACTGAATGTATAGAATCTCACCGAGCGTCTTTTAGTAACAAATATATCAAGACATATATCTACAATGTAGATATCGCTTGATCTCACCCAAGCGATATCTCCTGTGGGAGCCAGTTTGGGATGATAAACTTATGACCTTGCTCGTATACTAATATAGTTATCATATCGTAAAATGATTATAAAAATCGATTGAAACATGAATTAATTGGTCTTTATTCCATCTTACACGTATTTAACCCTTTAAATTACATCATATAACTGTACATGTATTTCTGCATTCTGATTACGAGAACGAAAACGGAGTAAACCTACAAATCTTGATTAGGAAAATAGATATAACCAACAACGATGAAAATATTAATTAATATAAATGTCATAAATTTGATATAAACGCTCATATAATGAATGCTATAACCGACTATATATTCATTCCAGGCGTGTATGTATACATGCGTCAAGTCCTTCCTCTGTTTCAACTGTATGTTGGACGCAGCGGCCCCGTCATCGACATCCGCCACTTCGAGAACTACGACAGGACCATCAACATCAGCAACGTCTTCTACGTCAGGCCAACACACGTGAGGCACGTGCAGAATGTGGTCCGAGCTGCCCATTGGCTGGGACTACATGTTCGAGCGGTGGGCTACTTTCAGAGTCGCGCGCCGCTCTACGTGGATGAAGGTCACGTGATGATGGATATCACAGGTCTGGAACGTCATGACGGACCCAAGCTGCAAATAAACGAACCGGTAATAAGCTTATAATTCTTATAGAACTCACTGATAATCTGGTATTTCAATTACGAGTTCATTCTTATAGATAAGTGATTCCTTGGCGTTTGATTGGCTAACCAAGCAATGTTTTCTTGTCTTTTGTTTCAATAAACCTTTAAAAAAAGTGGGACACGCCCACTAGCTTTCTAACATTTCCTGATTGGCTGAAAATAGAGTGGGCGGGGCTTGAGTTGCGTTATTAAAATAAACAATATCACTGATTTCTTTTCGATGTCTACAAGTGTTGATGTTAGTGATTAAATAAGCGTTTTGTGAAATTATTATTTTGACGTGTTTATTCATAAGAACTGACTTCAACATAACATTATGTTTTGTGTTTTACATTATGTTTTCAAAAGCTTAGACCTCCATTAACGTAACCAGATACTGAAGTCATTGTTAAGTAATCACAATGTTCGTACACAGTAAACACTCACAAAGTTATACACTTCCTACGGCGAGAGTGAGTGAGGTGGATCTGACGCCGCTTTTATCAATTATTGAGCTCTGTCATAGTGTGTCACTTTACTGTGGGGGGAACCCGAAAAGTGTTTAACCATCATCGTGAGACAAGGGAGCTAACTGACACAAACCGTCCACAAACTAGACTTTTATGGTCAGTTAACTCCCTTGCCTCGGAAAGATGTAGTCCCACGAACCTACATCATAGCTTTGTCACAGGCGTTCTTAAATATACGAGACCGTCTCCGTGACTGCGAGATTTGCAAGATTGGATGCGGATCTGTTAAATGATTAATCCGAATGGGCTGCACTCCGGAGGTGTCGGTTGTTGCCGTGTCCGTGTTCGTGAAGCCGCCCCCGCGGTCTAGTGGTAGAGCGTCCGCGCGGAGGCCGAAGGGTCGTGAGTTCGTTCCCCGGCTGCGTCACACCAAAAGACGTTCAAAGATGGTACTTGTTGTTACTCTGCCTGGCGCTCGGCATTAAGGGTCTAAAACAAAGACTCTGGGTCAGTATACTGTGTCTGGGTGGGGTATTCATGATGGTGAGGTGAGGTGAGGTGAGGTGAGGTGAGGTGAGGTGAGGTGAAATTGGGTTTAACGTCGCGTCCAAGATTATTGCACTTATATAGCGACGTGTGTGTGTTTGTGTGGCTGCTTGTACTAGTCCGGACGGATGCCGATTTATAGTGCTAGCCCACTGAGATACCATGCCGCAGTTTAACATGAATACCCCACTCAGACACAGTTTACTGACTCCGAGCCGACCAGTCCTTGTTTTAGCCCCTTAATGCCGGGTGGACGTTCTACCACTAGACCACGGAGGCGGTTGTCTTCATGATGGACTGCGGCATGGTATCGCAGTGGAGTAGCACTATAAATCTGCATTAGTCCGGTCTAGTACAAGCAGTCACACACACGTGCATGTACGTATGTAATAATCTTGAACGTGATGTTAAACCCCTTTTCACCTCATCTCTTTAAATATACATTATCCTGGTTCCATGTGTACGCTACGCTGGCGCAAGCTATATGTTTCCCATTTGTTTCAACAGACTGCCACACGCGACTACCACACCGTGACGTCTATGAGCGGCGTGTTCACCTACGAGTTAAACGCATTCCTTGTGCGACGACGTCTCACCTTTCATTCGGAGCCCATCCAGGTGAACGGAACTGTCGGGGGCATGGTTGCCGCGTCCTCACACGTGAGTTGTCTCCCTTTGGTCGTGCGCGCTTCGAACCACATCCGTGATCAAATCCGGATGTTTTTCTTGTAGGTTACAGTGAGATGCGAGTGGTGACGAATGTTCCTGAAATACATTCGTGACAATTCATGTCTTTCCGAGACAAACTGGATGGCATTCTTGTATGTTACTGACAGAAGCGTGTGGTGACGAATGCCCTATAAGTTGAAATATTGATGCAATCGGCGTTACGTTTCCGTAATGTTTCAGCATAGGTCAGTGTCTTCATCTCAAGCGGATTGATTACGTTTAAAGTAAAATATCAACCAATGTTTTGATTTTTTGTTTTTTTTGGGGGGGTTTAGTTGTTGTTTAACGCCGCACTCAGCAATATTCCAGCTATATGACAGCGGCCTGTAAACAATTAAGTCCAGACAATCCAGTGATTGATATCATGAGCATCGATCCACGCAGTTGGGATGCGATGACATGCATGAACCAAGTCAGCTAGCCTTCCCACCCAACCCCGTTAGTCGCCTCTTACGACAAGCATGGTTTGCTGAAGACCTAATCTACCCCATCTTCACGGGTGACAAATGTTTTGAATATTATTTTATGTTATGAAATTAATAACTTAATGTGTAATATTTCATTATGTCAATAAATATGTCCTATTAGCAAGAATCTAAATGCGTAAATAATACTGCTTAATACTAATGTAAATTATTTACACAAACAGCTGCATGAAACACAACTGCACGCGCAACGAAAGGAACTACGCATTTCGTCAGCATTGAAAACGCCCCTTCAATTTGATAATTTGATTTATTAATATACATGCATGTGGCCTCACTTGTGACTTTTGACCTAGGGTTCAAGCTGGGATGGACCAACCATGAGCGGCTACGTAGTTGAGATGAGGATAATTGACTCTCGGTCTCGGCTCCGGACATTCACGATCGAAGACGATGGTGACGTCATGAAGGCGCTCATGTGTAACCTCGGCGTCTTTGGGATCATGTATGACATCACGCTGAAGGTAAAATGGTCTGAATTGCACTACGACAGTAAAATGAGGACTAAAGATATATTATTTTCGATTCAATTCTTTCAAGGAAATATTTTGCATCGCTCACATTTCGTCACGACTTTTCAATGAGGATAAAACACTTTGTTTCGATCAATGAATTGTTTCGATCAAAGAGAATTTCCTAGGAAACAGTTCTAAATTCAATTTTTGATTTCAATAAAGTTGACGAAAAGAGCATGGTTATTATCATGTTTGTCAAATACGTTATAGTAAAAAAAGTTAACACAATAAAAACAGGTTGACATTTCTTTCGTCTCCCCTCACCAGGATCGTGCTAGAGTTACGCCCCCTAGCCGGGTCATGATCCGCAGATTCTTCCTGATCATGACCCTTTTTTGATCAGCACGCCCAAATGGCTTCAGGAATCCACCGAAGCACGTCAATCTACACGTAATATTACAGACATGGTGTTTAAAGCAGCGTTAAACCCAACTTTCTCACGCATTTACCAGCTTGGTGTCAGTGATCTTAAGGATGCTGATCGTGCAAGGCTTCGTTGTCATGGAAACACAGAATTGTTACATAACATTTAATAACATTGTGTTGTCTACGGCACGTGGTACATACATTATACTGGAGCATAATATTGGTACTCGAACATCGGATATCTCGACTTTCACAACTCAGACGTAGTTACGACCACCCGATTCTTTCATATTACTATAGGCAATAAAAGATTAGTATAGTAATATTAAAGAAACGAGTGGTCCTAAACTTCTTTTAACTAGTATATATTTGCCAGTCCTCGGAACTTCAAGTTAATGAGTGAGTATTTTTACGCCGTATTTAGCAATATTCCAGGAATGTAACGGTGGAGACACCAGAAACTACACTTTAACCAGGAAGACTATACAAATACCATATAGACTTCGTGCTTTAACCTGGTGAGGAATCCAACTTTGGCCTTCGGAGTGATGAGCTGGTGAATGGGTGAATTGGGTTTAACGCTGTCCCTAGCGAACGATGATACCACGTGGCTACCCCACCTCTTCCAGACCTCGAGATTCGGTTGAATAAGAGTGAGTGAGTGAGTGAGTACGGTTTTACGCCGCTTTTCGCAATATCCCAGCAATATCAAGGCGGGGGGACACCAGAAATGGGCTTCACACATTGTACCCATGTCGGGAATCGAACCCGGGTCTTCGGCGTGACGAGCGAACGCTTTATCCACTAGGCTACCCGACCGCCCCCGGTTGAATAAGAAACATCAAATAATTCACCTAGCATCATGGGTCTCTTGTCCATCACAGGTATTTCCAATGAAAATAGCCAAAGTTGAAAATCAGTTCCTGACAATAGAGGACCTCTTTTACAACGTGGAGGCACTGAAGGCCGTTGTGACGTCCAAATTCCTGACAGAACCTGCCTGGTACCCATTCAGCGGAATTTCTGACAGCGAGGCGGAAGAATACGCCCGGACCGGAACTATACCTAGCAACTGGACTGCCAAGAAAGACGTGATGTGGTTGAGGTATGTCCGCCAGGGAACTATTTCTCCTCTACAGTACTTCACAACGATACAACCCTGCATAGTGGAACCTCGTTAATCCAAGCGGTACCGAACTCAGTAAATCGTACGTTTCACAAATGTACGGGTTAAAAAATGAGTACAGATTTATTCCCTTTATCTGTATAAACTGTACGTTACCAACAAGATTGCCCGGTGTTTCGAGGGTACGGCTAACGGGGTGTGTGATGTGATGGTTTCTCTACAAAGAAACGTAACATCACTTTAGCACTTGTCTTTTGTTCAGTAACTTTGTTACACGCCGGTTATGGGATCACGTACCCTTTCGCATTTATTTGTTAAAAATAAATTCAACTTACTTTTTTCTAGTTTCATTTTTTGGCAAAAAAATCAACAAAAAAGAAAAATTAACTTATTTATATTGTAATATTTGGCACTCCACCTCTCTTTGAGTGTTCCTCTAAAGTCAAAATATGATCTTTCTATGGTATGAAAACTTTGATACTAAAGAAGACACTTTTACCCGCCTTCGTTTTGGCTTGTATGTGGGGTATACACATAAATAAGCGAGGTTAAAATGTATATATATGCCGGGGCCAACGCGTGCAAATTATTCTCACGCGATGTGAAGCGGCCATAAAATCGGACGTGGTTGTCGCCAATTAACAACTTCCTATTTAATCATATTTACGAATCAAATTATATCATCCTTCAATGTCATGGTAGAAATTCCTTTATATCTGCGCAATTTATTGATAAATAGTTACAAGAAGGTCAATGCCGACACATCCTGTCAGGGGATAAGGCAATGCCACCGCTCGCACTGGTCTGTTTCTAGTCCGATACTGAATTTGGCATCATTGTTTTGGATGTAGCGCGCTGATGCCAGAAATGACATGACATGGTTATATATCCAGAGTAGATTGTATTGTGGCTGGACAGGTATATGAACATATGTTGTAGGACAATCGAACTGGTGGAGGATGTAGACCCGTCCCTAATCCAGGGCCCCGTGTTCCTGCCCACTAAGGGGGCGCTGTCGGGGGGGAACGTCACTGGTCTACTGCGGGGCAGGGTAGGATGCTTGCCGTGTTATTATTATCATGATCTCCTGTTATTATCATGTTATTATCATAATATTATCACCAAGTTATCACCATGTTATCCTGTTATTATCATCATGTTATCACCAAGTTATCACCATGTTATCCTGTTATTATCATCATGTTATCACCAAGTTATCCTGTTATCATCATCATGTTATCACCAAGTTATCCTGTTATTATCATCATGTTATCACCAAGTTATCCTGTTATTATCATGTTATCACCAAGTTATCACCATGTTATCCTGTTATTATCATCATGTTATCACCAAGTTATCATCATGTTATTATCATGTTGTTTCAATGTTATTCAGCCGAGAAGTTGTACAATGTGCAAAGCACAATTCTGGTATTTTTGTGTCACCCGCCGTGATATTGATTGATTGATTGATACATAGAGGTTATCACGCGAGTGTGTTTGGGAATGGTAAATATCCTGCATTAGGAATAAACATTGTATTTAGCGAGCCTTGGCGAGCTAAATACATAGTGTTTATTCCTAATACAGGATATTTACCATCCCCAAACACACAAGCGTGATAACCTCTTTATCATATAATGTCATTCTTTAATTCTGTGCTTCAAAATCGCTTTCCCTCTCTCACAAACATAACCGAAACATTGCGAGTTTTCCTGGAATGCGCGCATTAATAATTATTACGTCACAGGGTAAGTGATGTGTCTGTCAGACAGTGACAGTAGCCAATATAGTTCCAACTGAAATAGGTTTCTTATACAGAGGCGAAGCAACATATACGCAAAACAACAATTGTTTTTAATTGCCTTTCGCGGCAATCCATCGGTCTGTCCGCTAGAGTAACTGCCCTTTGTCAAAGGGAAGCTACTCTAACCCTATACTATGAGACGTCACGGCCACGGTCAGATGTTGTTGACAGTCGGTCTGTCCTGTCATAACGATAAGAATTGTAGTCAAATGTACACACAGTGACAAAACGAAACAAGGTAACAATTCAAACATATTTCCGCCAAATCCAACTATTTTATTTTGTGGAGGAGGTTTTAAGCCGCAGAGGTCTACAAGCACAGATATGGCTACTGATCCCACTTGGCTAGGCCTCGTGCCCTCGCCAAATTGTTTCGAAATTTATATCTCCAAAGTTGCCAAACTTATAAAATGCCTTAGCTACGTCACAGTTAAACACAGATTTTCAGTATATTAGACTGTTCTTTTGATAATGATAGCAATTATTCCTGTAGTTTATCCAGATTCCCGATGGTTAATTCTGACTCGATCGCCGAATGACAAGTGCGACGCCATGTTTGTTTATAAACACTGAAAGTAGTCCCTACTTGACCTTTGGTATTTGCATCTCTATCCGCATATGATATCGTTTTTATCCGTTGGCTTTATCCTGCCGAGAAACCTACCCATTGTATGATACATATGGTTTTATGAGTAACAATTCCCCCCCAGCCGAATACAGTGTGTGAGTGAGTAAATCAGCAAGTTTGAGTCTCAAATATCTGGAAACGTTGGCAATCATGACATGTCTCACCCATTGACGTGAAGGTTGAGGTGAGGTGAAATGAAATGGGGTTAACTTCGCGTTCAAGATTACTGCTCTTATGTAGTGACGTGCATGCACGTGTGTGTGTGTGTGTGTGTGTGTGCGTGTGGCTGCTTGCGCTAGTCCGGACTGATGCCGATTTCATAGTACTAGCCCACTGAGATACCCCACTCAGACAAAGTAGACACAATTTATGGGTAACAACTTCTTTATTTACTCTTATCCTTAAATTGTGTCTACTTTTTCATTCGTCAGCTCTAAGTAACGCCTTTCTAACAATTCCTGTGGAAGGCAGTTTGACAAGATTTGACCGTCTTTATAAACCTCCAGTGACGTCATCCTATTGTTCTTTGGTCGGGTTAAATCTCACAAACAGCGACGCTGTAATGTCCCTGGGATTTTATATAATATTCCCGGGATTTTATAGGATATTCAAGTCATATTTGCTATATAATGTGTTATAATATCCGATGGATTTTATATAATGTAATGAAATTAAAATCAAATGCCAATTATTTTCATTATATTCCCGAGGATCGAACACTCAACCTTCGTATCTGTTGCCCAGTGAGTGTACCACAAGGCTACAGAGGTGTTGATAAATCACAATGTTTTTAGAATGTCCTTTTCAAGATGCGTACGCCAGCAACAGATATTTTACGCCCGTTTCCTAATATTCTTGGAAAGTATGTTCGAAACATACAAATGTTGATAAATGTTGTTTTAAGGTTTTTTTCGGTTCATAAGTTAGATAAAACACTTCCCATCGGGTTGTTAGTGATATTTAAAACCCTTTCCCTCGGAACATCCCTCGGGATGCGGGTTTTAAATATCATAACAACCATCGGACGTGTTTTATCCTATACACAAAACAGGGCAAACTCACCTGGAGAAGAGATTAAACATTGAACTGCAACGGGACTATTTTGGACAGATTTAAAGCTCACGGCACTATTTCAGTGTTATGTATGCTTGGCACTATGTGTAGAAACCCCTGTACATTGAGGCCCAGATTAGTTGATAATGACACCCTTTGGTGTTTCAGGCTGGCGTGGCTATCCCGCGGTCCCTGCCCCGTGTGAGCTATCACTACCTCATCGACGCCTTCGCCACCATCCTGCCTCCCAAACACGGCAAGGAGACGAGCGCTGCCTTCATGATGAATATAGACAAGGACTTCGACAGGCCGACCCGGGCCGTGCAGGTAGGCGTGGCTTTAAGAGATGCTAGTCACTGATAAAGTTGGTGAGGCGAAATGGGGTATAACGTCGCTTCAAATAATATTGCACATATATAGCAACGTGCATGCACATGTGCGTTCGTGCGTGCGTGCGTCTGCTTGTACTAGTCTGGACTGATGCCGATTTTATAGTGCAAGCCCACTGAGATATCACGACGCTACGCGGATTCATACAATTTGCGCATCTGTTTTTCGATTCATACCTCAATGAACCGAAATAAATACGCAGTCAATCTTTAACAACGGTACTTCAGGCCTATTGTTAACGTCTCCCGCAAGGATGTGCTGACGTCATTCAAATCTTAATCGTGACATAAGGTCGGAATGATGTCACACTAGAAACAGCGTCATAGCTGAAGATTCATTAGACAGTTGTTTTCTAAGACGATCGCAACAATACGACATGCTTGTGACGTTCCGCAACAATACGACATGCTTGCGACGTTCCGCAACAATACGACATGATTGCGACGTTCCGCAATAATACGAAATACTTGTGACGTTCCGCAACAATACGACATACTTGTGACGCTCCGCAACAATACGACATGCTTGCGACGTTTCGCAACAATACGACATACTTGCGACGTTCCGCAACAATACGACATGCTTGCGACGTTCCGCAACAATACGATATTCTTGCGACGTTTCGTAACAATACAACATACTTGTGACGTTCCGCAACAATACGACATGCTTGCGACGTTCCGCAACAAAACGACATGCTTGCGACGTTTCGCAACAATACAAAATACTTGCGACGTCCCGCAACAATACGACATGCTTGCGACGTTCCGCAACAATACGACATGCTAGCGACGTTTCGCAACAATACAAAATACTTGCGACGTCCCGCAACAATACGACATGCTTGCGACGTTCCGCAACAATACAAAATACTTGCGACGTCCCGCAACAATACGACATACTTGTGACGTTCCCAACAATATGACATGCTTGCGACGTTCCACAACAATGCGACATACTTGTGACGTTCCGCAACAATACGACATGCTTGCGACGTTCCACAACAATGCGACATACTTGGGACGTTCCGCAACAATACGACATACTTGCGACGTTCCACAACAATGCGACATACTTGTGACGTTCCGCAACAATACGACATGCTTGCGACGTTCCACAACAATGCGACATACTTGGGACGTTTCGCAACAATACGACATGCTTGCGACGTTCCGCAACAATACGATATTCTTGCGACGTTTCGTAACAATACAACATACTTGTGACGTTCCGCAACAATACGACATGCTTGCGACGTTCCGCAACAAAACGACATGCTTGCGACGTTTCGCAACAATACAAAATACTTGCGACGTCCCGCAACAATACGACATGCTTGCGACGTTCCGCAACAATACGACATGCTAGCGACGTTTCGCAACAATACAAAATACTTGCGACGTCCCGCAACAATACGACATGCTTGCGACGTTCCGCAACAATACAAAATACTTGCGACGTCCCGCAACAATACGACATACTTGTGACGTTCCCAACAATATGACATGCTTGCGACGTTCCACAACAATGCGACATACTTGTGACGTTCCGCAACAATACGACATGCTTGCGACGTTCCACAACAATGCGACATACTTGGGACGTTCCGCAACAATAAGACATACTTGCGACGTTCCACAACAATGCGACATACTTGTGACGTTCCGCAACAATACGACATGCTTGCGACGTTCCACAACAATGCGACATACTTGGGACGTTTCGCAACAATACGACATACTTGCGACGTTCCACAACAATGCGACATACTTGTGACGTTCCGCAACAATACGACATGCTTGCCAGGTTCCACAACAATGCGACATACTTGTGACGTTCCGCAACAATACGACATGCTTGCGACGTTCCGCAACAATACGACATACTTGGGACGTTCCGCAACAATACGACATACTTGCGACGTTCCGCAACAATACGTCATAATTGTGACGTTCCGCAACAATACGACATGCTTCTACGTCTCGCAACAATACGACATGCTTGCTACGTCTCGCAACAATACGACATGCTTGCGACGTCCCACAACAATACGACATACTTGCAACGTTCCGCAACAATACGACATAATTGTGACGTTTCGGAACAATACGACATGCTTGCTACGTCTCGCAACAATACGACATGCTTGCTACGTCTCACAACAATACGACATGCTTGCTACGTCTCGCAACAATACGACATGCTTGCGACGTTTCGCAACAATACGACATACTTGCGACGTTCCACAACAATACGACATGCTTGCGACGTTCCGCAACAATACGATATTCTTGCGACGTTTCACAACAATACAACATACTTGTGACGTTCCGCAACAATACGACATGCTTGCGACGTTCCGCA
This sequence comes from Haliotis cracherodii, assembly GCF_022045235.1. NCBI lineage: Eukaryota > Metazoa > Mollusca > Gastropoda > Lepetellida > Haliotidae > Haliotis > Haliotis cracherodii. Next base: position 2,725,531 of record NW_027266266.1, read on the forward strand.
ACAAAACGACATGCTTGCGACGTTTCGCAACAATACAAAATACTTGCGACGTCCCGCAACAATACGACATGCTTGCGACGTTCCGCAACAATACGACATGCTTGCGACGTTCCGCAACAATACGATATTCTTGCGACGTTTCGCAACAATACAACATACTTGTGACGTTCCGCAACAATACGACATGCTTGCGACGTTTCGCAACAATACAAAATACTTGCGACGTCCCGCAACAATACGACATGCTTGCGACGTTCCGCAACAATACGACATGCTAGCGACGTTTCGCAACAATACAAAATACTTGCGACGTTCCGCAACAATACGACATGCTTGCGACGTTCCGCAACAATACAAAATACTTGCGACGTCCCGCAACAATACGACATGCTGGCTACGTCTCGCAACAATACGACATGCTTGCTACGTCTCGCAACAATATGACATGCTTGCGACGTCCCGCAACAATACGACATGCTTGCGACGTACCGCAACAATACGACATGCTTGCAACTTTTTAATAAGAACATTAAAGATTTCAATCAGAGGAATTAATGTGAAACACCCAACTTATTAAACCTCCGTCACAAAAGATCTCCCGGTCTTTGAGTCGTAGGATAACGTTGCGAAAGGTTTATGACAACTTCATGAATAGAATGGCAGTCGTAAATTAAGTCGCTAAGATTTGTCTTAGCTAAGACAGCTCCGTGAATAGGCCGCCTGGACGTAATGTGGAAAGAAGAACCGGTGGAGGTGATACAACATGTAACCTCGTTTATACGGATGACATGGCATTAATGGTCATCATAGTTTACCATGCATCAGGTCGAGGTACAACATGTAACCTCGTTTATACGGATGACGTGGTATTAATTGTCATCATAATTTGCCATGCATCAGGTCGAGGTACAACATGTAACCTCGTTTATACGGATGACATGGCATTAATGGTGACCCTAGTTTACCATGCATCAGGTCGAGGTACAACATGTAACCTCGTTTATACGGATGACATTGTATTCATGGTCATCATAGTTTACCATGCATCAGGTCGAGGTACAACATGTAACCTCGTTTATACGGATGACATGGCATTAATGGCCATCACAGTTTGCCATGCATCAGGTCGAGGTACAACATGTAACCTCGTTTATACGGATGACATGGTATTAATGGCCATCATAGTTTACCATGCATCAGGTCGAGGTACAACATGTAACCTCGTTTATACGGATGACATGGCATTAATGGCCATCACAGTTTGCCATGCATCAGGTCGAGGTACAACATGTAACCTCGTTTATACGGATGACATGGTATTAATGGCCATCATAGTTTACCATGCATCAGGTCGAGGTACAACATGTAACCTCGTTTATACGGATGACATGGTATTAATGGTGACCCTAGTTTACCATGCTTCAAGTTAAGATGGTACAAAGTGTCACCTCTCTTAACCGAAACATTTATACTGAATCACGAATAACTAACGCAATAGCTTAAACACACGTGATGGTCATTTAGAAATAGCTTCAATGAAGTCATCTGAAACCAAGAAAACCACGTGGTACAAAAAAATAAATATGTTTGTTTGTTGTTTAACGCCGCACTTCAGTAATATTCCAGCCATATGACGGCGGCCTACAAGTAATCGTGACTGGAACAGACTATGAACTATGTTCATTTCATTATTACCGTCACGTCCTGTGTAAATGTTTTTTTCAATTATCGATTTGATTCCGGTCAGATATATCGTGTCTGAACGTGTCTGAACCGAACAATCCAGTGATCAATATTGTGAGCAGCATTTCACGCCAACGCAAAGAACGTAATAATGTATCAAATGTATATATTTGTAAATTACTGTTTTCAGTTCATCATTGAGGAGTCAGAGCGACAGATCCGGCTCAACGGGACCACCCCTGTCAACGCCCTCCTCCCTCGATTTGTCCTCAACGTCGACTGTCTCCTCTGCCCCGCAAACAACGCCTTCAACGTCGCCGGAGACACCGGCAGGTCCTTCGTGGTCGACTTCCTGGCGCCCCCATGGCAAGCTGGCTTCTACGACATCACCATTAAGGTAATGCTGAAAATATAACAGGGAACAGTTAAGTCTTTCATGGGCATTTAGAAGTTGGAAGTACATGAAGACACACAGGATATTTTTATGTGTTTTCTCAAAACACATTGATCTTTCTATTTATTATATACATGTTTTATTTTTATTACTTGCAATTTATATATTTTTTCGAAAACAGTGTCTGATAAATTACTAAGTTCTTCCTGTCGCCCCTTTACCACCGCCGTATAAAGGGGGTTTGCGAAAAGAATATAGTTCGTGAAAAAAACTAGCCCTGTTAATATATGTTATACATTAACAGTTAGTACTGTGACCATGTCGAACGATCAGCTGAGCGCTCTCCAGGCTTACAAAATCCGTCAAATTTGATCAAATTTTCTCATTGATAAGTATGAAAGTTGACATAAACACATTTATAGAACCCCGAACATTTTAACTGAAACATTGTTACTTGCTGTCGTGAATTAAATTAGGAAAGTTCAATTCTCGGAAAATTCAAGCGGGCGCTTCTCGCTGTCGCACCTTGCTTATTTATCAGTGACGACAGATGAAGTTATCAGTCACTAGTGACTGATAACTTCATCTGTCGTCACTGATAAATTCCAGTATTTCCTTCATATGTATACAATAAATGGCACTTTTACAGACAACAACTTCTGTATTGTTTGTAAGGATACTTCAGGCTACTTCTTGCAAATTCAATGTCATTACCAACAACAAAGAAGCTACACAATTGCCTAGTTACCCGTAAAGATCGTGGGTAGAATAGGGAGCCGGTCTTCAGCAACCCATGTTTGTCGTAAGAGGCGACTAACGGGATCGGGGAGTCAGGTTCACTGACTTGGTTGATGCATGTCATCGTATCCCAATTGCGTAGATCGATGCAAACGATGTCAGTCACTGGATTGTCTGGTCCCGACTCGATTATTTACAGACCGCCATCATATAGCTGGAATACTGCTGAGTGCGGCGTTAAACAACAACCAAACTAACAATTGTCTAGTCTTCATATTATAGTATATCCCCGTTAATCCAGACTGTACTGTATCTGGATTAACGAATGTCCGGATAAACGAATGCCCGGATTAACGAACCATGTGTACGAAGTAAGATCGCTTCTGATACATTCAATTCATCCATACAATAAGAGTTCGGTATGATGGGGTTCCGGACTAATGACGTCCGTACTATCGGGGTTTCACTGAATAAACAAACTGCATGTAGTTGTAGATATAGGATCACAGCGTAGTTTGAAGCCATCATACAACGGGGTACATTATGACTGGTCCTTTCTCCAGGAATCAAACCAGACGTGTTAAGTGGACGAACCTTCCACCTCTGAACCAATCTGGATCGATATTACCTAATGTCTCACATATATCGATACATTACGTCTCACATCTACCAATACCTTGTCTCACATCTACCAATACCTTGTCTCACATCTACCAATACCTTGTCTCACATCTACCAATACCTTGTCTCAAATCTACCAATACCTTGCCTCACATCTCCCAATACCCTGTCTCACATCTACCAATACCTTGTCTCACATCTACCAATACCTTGTCTCACATCTACCAATACCTTGTCTCACATCTACCAACACCTTGTCTCACATCTACCAATACCTTGTCTCACATCTACCAATACCTTGTCTCACATCTGCCATTACCTTGTCTCACATCTACCAATACCTTATCTCACATCTACCAATACCTTGTCTCACATCTACCATTACCTTGTCTCACATCTACCAACACCTTGTCTCACATCTACCAATACCTTGTCTCACATCTACCATTACCTTGTCTCACATCTACCAATACCCTGTCTCACATCTCTCAACACCTTGTCTCACATCTAATAATACCTTGTCTCACATATATCTACCGTGCCTAGTTGCTGCTGACCTAACATCGTGGGGATTGATAGATACGTCTCATATATCTGTACCAGTACCTTATGCCACTGATCGTGTAAAACACTGGTCACGTTGTTAGTTCATTACGCTTATAACGAAGTCGAATAAAGCGAAATAATATTGAATATTGTGTCACAAATATATGAATAGCTTTCGTCTTACATTATCGAATACATTACGTCTCACATATATATCTATATCGCACGTCACTCTCTCTCTCTCTCTCACTCACTCACTCACTCACACACACACACACACATATATATATATATATATATATATATATAAATATATATATATATATATATATATATTAATACGTTACGTCTCACATATACATCAGTACCTTACCTTATATCAAATAGTGTCGAGTCAGTAACAATAACGCCAAGGAGGTACATCTCTCACTCCGTCCACAATTCCAAGTAAGCCACCGTCAGCTTGTGTTGACAAGACGAGCAAAAGCCTCGACAAACACAAAACACGTGGGTAATCATGACTTTGCGATAGGGGAATCCCGACACCACTCTTCTTAAGTTCACGCTGACTCACTGAGTACAGTGCCCTTATACCGCATTCTAATTCTCTGTTTTTCTCTCCCCTCAGTTTATGACAGCATTTGAGAAGGAGGATATCCGCCCTCACTGGCCTAAACGGTACGACAATATTCCTGGAATCATACCGCATATTCGCCGAGTGTACGGAGATAACATCCGGGCATTCCTGGCTGCACGTGACAAGGCGGCAGTGGATCCATGCGACATGTTTATGAATACGTATTTATCTGAAATTCTAGGTCACACCACAAAGTTCTGCTAAAGACTTGTGTGGTCATTTCTGTTACTGATATATTGAAAATGTGTATTATATACTATTGCAAAACGTTGCACCACCATTTCAATAGTATATTGTATTACCTTTACATTCCTTCAATCGTATCCCAAATTCGTGGATCGATGCTCATGATATCAATCACTGGAATGTCTTGTCCAGTCTAGATTATTTACAGACAGAGATTGGTGAGTGTGGCGTTAAACAACAAACAAACATAAAAAAACATTCCCACAATGCGTATGTCCTTGCTTTTGTTGTTCAACATGAATTCAAGGTCGAAACGTTCTTATATTTCCAAGTTTCGGGCACGTCAGAAACCGATGACTGTAGGTTCAAATCCCGGTTCGCTCCGATTATGTTTCTAGGTTTGTCAGTTTGTAATATAATGTTGAGTACTGATTGAGTGAGTGAGTAAGTGAGTTGGGTCTAACACCGCTTTTAACAGTATTCCAGTTATATCGCGAGTGTCAGCTTAATTTGGGAGGAAAGCCTGGGGTGATATAGGTCTCAGACGTTTGCCACTTGTGTGAAACCCACGAGCACGGGTATGGTGCTGACAAACCTAGAAACATAATCGGGGCGAACCGGAATTCGAACCCACAATCATAGGTTTCTCGCGTGCTCAAGGGACGCAACTCTGCACGGCGAATCGCGGCGCCTTAGACCACAGGGCCACACGTGCCCACTGAGTACTGATTGGCTGACATGATATTGATAAAATACTACGTATCCCGCCTGAGAGGAAATTACATTTCTGAGCGGTAGAATATATCCCTTATACCCCACCACAAAGAAACCAGCTAGTCTGTCATACAGACACTGAAACAGATAACTCCAATAAGTGAGTGAGTGAGTTTGGTTTTACGCCGCTTTTAGCAATATTCCAGCAATATCACGGCGGGGGACACCAGAAATGGGCTTCACACATTGTACCAATGTCGGGAATCGAACCCGGGTCTTCGGCGTGACGAGCGAACGCTTTAACCACTGGGCTACCCTACCGCCCCGATAACTCCAATAAAGCCCATGCAAGTCTATAATGGTTGACACGTCTAGATTACTGCAGTATCAGATGAAGAGTCTTATTTTGTTATAAAGATATTTTAACAACTGTTTTTTCTGTAAGATATGTTCATTTCAGAAACTGTCAGAAAACAGGCTGCACGTATATTTGAGCTTCGGAACAAACCCCTTATACGCCGCTACGAAGCAAACTTAAAAGCTGCGCGTTGTTTCCGAATCAATGAAAGTCACATGACACAGCACAAGCTAACCTCAACCAAAACAAGTGTTTTCTATCATTTTTCAATTTGTCATAATTCTTTTACATTCGCAGATTGAAACATATCGGTAAGACAAGTCCGCTGTAGCAGGATCACGGGGGTGTGTGGTGCTGTACGCGTCCCTCGTTACGCTCTATACCACTCGCATCCGGCCTCCAGCCCATGGTATAAAACCTAACTCGGGAAACACAATACTACATGTACCCCTCCCTATATCCTATAATGTAGATCCTTTACATAACGCCATGCTCACACACGGGTAGGTCGCATGTAACACAGGACGTGCTTTATCCGACTTGAAGGTGAAGGTCGCAGTACCCGGACACACGATCAATCACGGAACGTTCTGACCTCCTGCTCGGCTAGGGAACACGTGCCCATCGTTAATTCATTGTGCGTCCGTTTATAGACATTGTCACTTTCGGTACGCCTCGACAAAGTCTGGGACTCATGCCAGATAGTGGACGCTACTCGATCCAGTGACATCTGATATTCAGCTTTTCTTAGAATCAATATTCAACCCGTGAAGATCCGGGTAGAGAATATGTCTTTATCAACCAATGCCTGTCGTAAGAGGCGACTAACGGGATCGGGTAGTCAGGCTCGCTGACATAGTTGATGCATGTCATCGATCCCAATTGCGTGAATCGATGTTCATGATGTCAAACACTGGATTGTTTGTTCCGGACTCGATTATTTACAGACGGCCGTCATATCGCTGTAATATTGCTGAGTGCAGCGTTACACAACAAACAAACAAACATTTTGTTATAGCATTGGTTGGCATTAAACAACAAATAAACAATAAAACAAACCATTAACACGCCTTCTACTCTACTAATAATATATGTTTTACGATCTTTATTATTTATACATCTACCATATTTAGCATTAATACTACTATCGTTACGACTAGCGGGATCGGGTGGTCAGGCTCGCTGACTTGGTTGAAGCATGTCATCGATCCCAATTTCGTGGATCGATGCTCATGATATCAATCATTCCGGTCTGGTCCAGACTCGATTATTTACAGACCGCCCTCATATACAGCTGGGATATTGCTGAGTGCGGCGTAAAACAACAAACCAACCAACCAACCAACTATTAATACACAATGATGACTCTCCATGCTTCTCATGAGTATGGAATACTGTAAGGGACATTCTCGCGATCTCGCATTCTCGCGATCTCGACCTTTGGAAACGAGCTAAATATGCCCAAAACACATACATGAGTGATGCCCTGTTGTAAATGTAGATATTCCTGTCAGTAGTCGTCCAATTTTCCTGACTAACGAAACTGCAGATTGAGAGTCATGTTAATTTCAAACTCCGATATACCTGTAAGGCGTTTCCAGGGGGATAGTTACTTTATCATTTGATATTCGCCGTAACGCAGTATTAGGAACTAGATTTAGGGGCACAATTATTGTGAGACCAGCGGTTGATGATACCGCGACTACTGTTTCATGTTTCTAGGAAAAAGAAACACGCTAGAGATGAATCATTCCCAATTCCTCGGAAAAGACAAAACAAGCGGAGAACATCCGGGTGAGCGAATGCGACGTTGACATGTATGAATCCACCGATCACGTTTAATGTGACACTTTTCCGATTCCCATTTATAAACTAGAACGGAAAGGGTCAATTCGTGTCCCCGCAACCACGCCGTGTGGTAAGCTGTCTGCCGAGACTAACATCTCGTCTCTAAAATGAACATATTTTACAGAAAAAAAAACAGTTGTTAAATTATCTTAATAAAAAGGAGCCCAGAGACTCTCTTCATCCTGATACTGCAGTAATCTAGACTTGCCGAATATTATAGACTTGCATGGGCTGTATTGGATATATTTGTTTCAGGGTCTGTGTGACAGACAAGCTGTCTAGATATACAACATTTAAACAACATCGTAAAATTAGTTACCTGGTAAAATGTTTTTGTCGCGAAGAACTGGAATTATCATTGTTAGATTGTGATTCATTGACACTAGACTTACATTAAGTCCCAGAAATAATCTTATTAGAAAATATATGTGTACAAAATAAAATTATAAAATCCGAATGGAGCCCAGAACAATGCTTAATTTCCAACAGCTGAAGCAATCTAGACTTACCAAATCATTCTTGACTTGAGTTAGACTACTTTTTAATTTTGTTCCACTAGGATCTGGGACACATGCGCTGTGATATAGTCGGAATCCTGCAAACGACTCACTTATAGCAGGTATTTCTTGTGAATGTCTAAAAAGGTTTTTTTCGCATTTAAAAGTTGCCTTCCAACAATATCATTGCTTATAAGGCAACTTCGAAAAAACAAAGTTACTCGTAACAATGGCATTTTTATTAATGCAACATTGCAAGTTTCCACTAAACCAACGTCATAACAAATTAAACTGATCTCATTGATAACTTTAATAATGTCTATACTTTGATACACGTTCAATAATCCAGTCTTGGTCAACGTGTTCCCGTCATACTGTTAACCACATGTATAATAACATATCTAGGCATATACCATGAAACGTACGACGGAATAGAGATACAGAACGAAATTATCACTCGACACAAAGACAAAGACCCGGATGTTGAGTAATCCACACCAGGGAAGATAAGCGCATGTTGTTTGTTTGTTTGCTGTTTAACGCCGCACTCAGCAATGTTCCAGCTATATGACGGCAGTTTGTAAATGATCGAGTCTGGACCAGACAATCCAGTGATTGACATTATGAGCATCGATCCACACAATTTGAATACGATAACATGCATCAACCAAGTCAGCGAGCCTGCCCACCCGATCCCGTTAGTCGCCTCTTACGACAAGCATAGTCTCCTTTTACGGCAAGCATGGGTTGCTGAAGACCCCGGATCTTCACGGGTCGATAATCGCATGTTGAGTACACGCAGATTAAATATTACTATCAGTTTGTATGACTACAGATATCTCATAGTGATGTAATTGTTTACAGTTCAAATTTGCAACAATAATTTGTCTCTTAAAAATGTCATTATTAATGCAACATTTCAAAAACAAAGATATCAGCGAAATTCACCAAACCCGGAACACGTCACACCGGACGATCTCACGGGAACACAAACTTAATGTATTCACCACGATTCGTCAATCCAGAAATTCGATTGTCCAGGAGATTTCACTTGACACTGTCTGGATTAACGGGGCTCCAGTTAATATCACATAGAAAATAAAGATGGGTGAGTGAGTGAGTGAGTTTGGTTTTACGCCGCTTTTAGCAATATTCCAGCAATATCACAACGGGGGACACCAGAAATGGACTTCACACATTGTACCCATGTCGGGAAACGAACCCGGGTCTTCGGCGTGACGAGCGAACGCTTTAACCACTAGGCTACCCGACCACCCCGAAAATAAAGATGGAGGCCGTATACAGACATATATATACCGATGACGAGGTTGACATCGATGACTGTAACAGTTAGTCGTCATACACAGCGGGGCAAAAGAAAGTATACCGAGTTTTGTTTTTGTTGTATGTCATTGAAAATCGAAAAAAAACTGTTGTTGACTTTGATTATACCTGTATAACCTTCACTCAATCCTGCTACAGTTTGTAAAAAAGTAACCAGTGGCTGGGTAGGTTTGTGTAAAAATATATTGGTTCAATGAAGACTAGGTTAAGAAATGAATTTTCAACGACTTGACCCATATATGGCCCATGCCAAGTTTGAAATGTAATTTTGCGCCGAAAAAACAACTTTATTAATTTTCAAA